>NC_087561.1:2727272-3030303 GCF_036250125.1 Pseudopipra pipra
AGTAATTGATTCATGTGATCAAGCTTAGCATCTGCTGCAGAGGAATCCTAAGGATTACAACCAAAGCCTCATCTCCCTCACCTGCAAACAGTGGGCCAGGTTGCAATAGGCATCTGGGAAATCAGGTTTCAGTTTCAGAGCAGTTCGGTAAGAGGCGATGGCTTCTGGTATATTCCCTGAATCCTGCAAAGACACAGAGATGAGTCAGCAGGTAAAAATATCCTCAGGGTAGCAACTCACAGTGCCCCACCATACTTTTCTAGGAGTGAATCATTCGCATGTGCTACCTTGTGAATCGAGGCCAGGTTGCTGTGGGCATCAGCAAAAGCTGGGTTTATCTGAATGGCACGGGTGTAGCACTGCAGAGCTCCTTGAACATCCTGCATCTCCTTCAAAGTGTTTCCCATATTAGAATAAGCATCTGCAAACGTGGGGCTGATTCTGAGAAGTAAAAATAATATGTCATGAACAAGAAAAGCTCCTTCTCCAACGAGAAACCATACCCAGACTTTCTGATTTGCAGAGCAACCACATGAATTAAAACCCGCTACTCTAAGTCATCTTCTGTATAAATCTGGGGCACTTTCCTGTTAGGAGAGGTTGGGACTATTACAGAGAGCATCCATTTACCTAATAGCCTCTTTGTAATGCATCAGAGCCTCCTGTAGCTTTCCCTGCTGTTGCAGGACACTTGCTAAGTTTGAATGTGCAGCAGCAAACTCTGGAAACACCTGGAAGAAAACAAAGTTGACACTGTCTTTTAAACACCACCAGCAGACCATAACAAAAATACTTGTGCAGTTATTACTCTTCTTTTTTATACATGCATTTAATATATTTTAATACATTTTTTTGCAACTCAGGTCTCCAAGCAGGAAGTCCTCTACTTAGAAGCACAGAGGGAAAAAACCCTATGTCCTATCCCACATTCCCAGCTGGAGTTACCCAGCTCTCCCTCACATTGGGCTTTACCTCCAGAGCCTTCCGATACAGACGGACAGCTTCCTCGATATTGCCCTGCTCCCGCTTGATGTTTGCCAGGTTGTTCAGAGAGTCTGCATGAGTGGGGCAAAGTCGGAGAGCTGTATTGTAGCATTCTTCTGCTTCTACCACCTTCAAAAAAAGTGATAATATGGTAACACTTATTGTAAGAGCCCTATTTGTGAGAAGTCATGATACAATCACTTTTAAGGCTCAAGGTGGAGACTTCTTGAATTATTCTTCCTATTGACTAAGTAAATGAGGATAGCATCCCATCTTAATAAAGCTGGTGTCTAAAAAAAACCATTCACTGTGATTTTAAAAAGGAAGAAAGTGCTCCTTACACTGCCTTTCTCCTTCAAGGCATTGGCCAAGTTGCAGTAGGCGTCAGGGAAGTGGGGTTGGAGCTCAATAGCCCTCCTGTAGGTGTCTATTGCCAGGTCTATCAGGCCTTGCTCATAGTACACACAGGCAAGGTTGCCGTGCACCACAGCGTGGTTTGGACTCAGGCTCAAGGCTCGGAGATAAGCTGCTACAGCTCTGCAACAAAAAGATAACAAAGAGAATGTGAACAATCATCCACAGAGCAGAGATTATATTGATTATATTTACCCTTTTTATAAAAATGACCTCCAGAAAAGCCCCGAACTTGAAGGGATACGGATCATTAACACACATATCCGTCCTGTTAAGATGATAATAAAAACACAGAGGAGTACTGCCTGAATTAAAAGATTGATCAAGGAAAGAATTATCATTTTTTATGGTATTTCAAAGCTAGACTGAATTCTGTAATGATTGGCAGACTAGAAGAAATACTTGGTAAAACAGGAATGACTTCTTCCAACTTGATGCCACATAGTGAACAACATAAGTCTTCAGGAAAACAAGTTTTCATCTACCTTTTTAAATGTTCTGCATTAATAGGGAAAATATTTTTTCCTTTGCTCCATTTTTTTCCAGTTTATTATTTGACTATAACAAGATAAATGGTATCATGTCTTTATTCTCTGCACTAACCTACCATGATTTACTTAAGACTTCAAAAGTCACTTTGTTCAAAGGAGAGATCTTTAATTATATGCTCCTATAGCACTATATAAATGGCTGAAGTATTCAAATTTCTAGGAAAATCATAACAAAAGGTGATGTAAAATCTAAAATGAAGAAACATGCCCCTGTTTGGCCCGTTAATTGGTGGTTACATCAGAAATCACTGAATGATTTAGACTGCATGCAGTGCAACTAGATATAATTAATTAGCCTGTTCCCTGCAAGCTTTTATTAAATTTCGGGCCACAAACCACAGCTACCAGAAATTATAAACCAATTAACAGATACAATATGGTACATTGCATGTGAACAACACAGCCTGGATCTCTTTCCATAAACAGAAGATTCATGTATCAGATTAGAGGTCTCAGAACAAGTTAGTTCAACAAGACAGGAGCAGTGTTGCAACCCAAGGCAGTAACACGATGCCAACACGTCACAAATACAGATTATTCAATCAGATGCTGAGCTGAATTGCAGCATTTCAGTTTGTCTTACATAGTAGGGAAAGTTTAGATGAGACACACTTGTAAATCATGTCCTGAGTCACATAATGAAAACAAAGAATTCAAGCATTCGTGCCTTTCTTGGACATCTTCAGCCTCCTCAGTCTTAATTTCAAGGCTGAATCAGAAACTCTCACTTTTGACAATGTATAAACTACAAAAAGCAACATGAAAGAATACATTCCACAGGATGTTTTTTATTTTTATTAAATTCCAGTAGCCCAGTCTGTCTGCACTTCAAAGCCATTTCCTCGCTCAGCTTACAGTTGAAGTCTTTGCTACCCCTGACCAAAGATACTTTGCAGGAGGAACATTATCTGTATCTTGATACATCTGACACGCCACTGAGACAGCAACAGTACTGATCTGCTTACCTGTCAAATATCCTTGCCTCCTTCAGAACATTTCCCAGATTGATGTAAGCATCCAAAAAATTTGGGTCAAGTGTAACAGCCTGAAAATAATTTTGAAGTGACAGTTTTGAGTATTAACACAAAAACATTCTCTATGAAACTCAGTTGTTTGTTGGTTTTTTATAAATTTGATAAACACAATCTGTAAGCATCTAAGACTTCATCAATTACCTAGTAAGGAAGAAAAACTTAAATTATATAAACCAATCATAGAACAAAGTTATTCATCTGTCATAGAATTTACTACCTTCAAATTTATTCTTTTGTTTACCTAGTCAGCTGCAACTACTGCAGAATAAAGTGCTAAGCACTTACTTCACACCAGGCTGATCCTACTTAGCACTCCTATCTATTGATGCTATGTTGCCTTTAACTTGTTTTTATGGAAAAAAACCTAAAAAACCTTAACCATATCCTTTATCTACTGCAAAGTAAGACAGCATTTTAAAACTTCAGCAGTGCAGAAAAAGAGAGACAAGTTTCACCAGAACAAGAGCAAATACATCATGTGTGCAAGGAAAATTCTGTATCCATTTAACTAAAACATTTTCACTCTCTTCAAAACTAATAAAATGCAAAAAAAACACTTAAGAAATGATGAAGTTACAGAAGCTGCAGTACTAAGCTACATGTGAATATCTGACAAGCCCCACTCTTATAGCCTCATGGGAACTATTAACTCCACATCATCTATCATGAACTAGACATAGATTAAAAAAAAATAAATCCTGAGCAGATAAAATTTTTTTTGTAGATCTTAAGTCATAAATATCAGGAAGTAACTGTTGCCACAACTTAAATCCAGTTTTATGGGACTTGAGAAACTTAAGAGATCAGTACAAAATGAATGAATATGCCAATTAGATATTAACTGGAAGGTGTCAGACAATTAGTTAATGACATTAATCTAGAAAAGTCTGAAACAACAGTGGTGAAAAATAACCTTGGAGGAGTTCCTGTGTCACTTAAACTGTTCTCAGTTACTCAAAGGACAATAATACTTGAAACAAAAATGACAATGAAAAGTGATTTTAAGCACAAAGTTGTTTCTTCCTCTCACACACGAAACATGCAAAACATTATTACCATTAAATCAGATTTTTAAAAAATTTAATCTAGAAAAGGACTGAAAAACAACTTAATTTTCTCCTATTTGACATGTGTGCAGTACTAGGGCAGTTCTAAATGTATCTCTCTAGTAGCATACAGGGAATCTGAAACATCAGCAAGTAAAAAAACCAGTTAACATAAGGTGTTAACTAACAGTTCTCCACTACCAAAATATTTCTATTATCTGCAAGCAGAGAACTGCATGTACATTAAAATCTAGCAGAGAAGCTGAGACTGCCTCAGGTAGTTACCTTTTCAAAGTGATGAATTGCAAGCCAAATTTCTCCTTGGGCATTGAAAACACAGCCAAGATTACTCCAAGCCACTGCAAAGTTTGGTTGAGTCTCAATTGCTTTTAAGTAACAGGCCTTGGAATAGTTAAAGAAGAGAGATACAAGGGGAGGGGAATATTTGTAAAAAGAAAAAAATGAGAAAAAACAATTGTTAGTATGCCTTCTCTAACCAGCCAAAAGTGACCCTGCAGTATAGGCTAGCTTGCGCCAAAACTAATGCGCTGCAAACTGTTGTTGATCCTGCGCCAGCGCAAACCAAAACCCAGGTGCAAGCCCACCATTTTTCAGTTATGCTGATAACAAATAAACGTTCCTGCAGACACCAGGTCGCCACGGAAATCATCTCAGAAATAATTCAAGTCGTTCGCCAGAAACATCTGCCACCCTGAAGTGCGTAAAAACCAAAAAATTACCACGTAAAAAAACACCACCACTCGGGAGCAAAATTGTGAAATGCTCTAAATCAGACAGAAACTACTTTGGGGGGAAAAAAAAAAAATCAGGAAAAATATTAAAAAATATAGAGCCACTCCACAGTTTTAAGTGTCCTTGTCAAAGGAGATGACACGCCCAACCCGTATCTTGTTTCCCGGTTTCTCCAGATGCATTTTAGTCACCTGCAGCTTCAAAACCTCAAATGACAGGATTGCATGAAGGTTTAGGTCCCTGTAATGCAAGCGCAAGAAATCGCTGCGCATCCTACCCAGCACGGCGCCACGCTATCGCTGCGAACTGCTTGGCTCTAGTGATGGCCCCAAGGTGCAGTGAACGGCCAACCAGAACCATTAATCTACCAGACAGGCCCACAAAAAAAAACACCTCTGCTTGTTAAATTTGGTGTCTGCACTCTTAAAATGCGTCAGAACCCAATTCCATCCAAAGGGCCACAGCCTGGAGCTCGGGCGGCCGCCCGATCCGAGATTAATCATCCAGTCAACCGTTCACGGGGGCTGTAATCGCACGCAATGCGCGTTACCGCTGCGCAGCCTTTGCGCTACTGCAGGATCACAGCGCATCATCAGAAGAGCAGAACGCTGCAATCCAAACAAAGAAGAAAAAAGGAAAAAAATGAACAACCAGAAGAGTTAGAAGCTTTTTTTTACTATTAACTATCTCCAATTATTTCTTTAAAAAATATTTTAATTTACTTTTACTTTATTTCTTTGAAAGAATTTGTGGCTAATAGTATAAAATATTCTTACATTACTTGCTTGTAATTAAATATTTTAAGCTGTTTCTGAAGCCACAAGACAGAAGATTCAGGCATGGAGGCAAATGGTTTTGCTGTGGCAGTTACAAACCCGTTACCATATTTCTCATCATGTGACTTTTCGGTGCGTTCCTTGCTGGAAGAGGAGGAGGAGGTGTGTGTCTGCCCTAGATCCAGGCCTCGAGCTCCCTTCAGCGAGGCACCTTACGCATGGAATAGGAGGTTTCACCCACCTGAAACCTTCTAAATACAATATCAGTGGTGAAAAACCAAAAACAAGAGAGAAAATAAAACAAGATCATTAGTAAGAGTTCAACAAAGCAATTGCATTTTTTTGGATATGTCTTAACACATGGGAATGAGGATAATCTGTCTGTAACAAGGGAGACATGCAGAAGGGAGAGGGTTAATCGGGCAATTGCATACAGCAGGGACTTTTTTTTTTTGGAAGAAAGGCTCTGAAATATCTACAAAGAAATTAAATTTTAGTTCAAACTGCAAGGAATCTGCTGGCTTGATCTTTCAAATGGACTGATAACCAAAGAAACACGTTGCAATTTACTCAAGATGTTTTTCCTCGTTTATTAAGTTCTCACAAAACGGAATAACACTTTCAAACTAGGGTGTCTCCAGAGCTCTGAAACAAAGAAGTCAGCAACCTAAGGCAGGCGCAGTGTCTTGGCCTATACCAGTCACACTAAAGCTGCAGTGAAGTGCAATTCATGTTAGCTGTCCGCTTGGTGGGCCGAGAACCAAGTGTCTCAAAGACTGTTCAACTCCGAATGCCGCTACAGAAATGGTTTCAACCTGGATCCGACCAAATCAATCCGGCTGCCCTAGGATGGTTCACGCATCCAAGTTGTTCAGAGGAATCAAAACAATATTGAACTTTGAGCCTGCACTCCCCATTACCCCAGAAAGATGCCACCCCTCCCCAAACGGTGCTGCAGCCAAACAGACAGCTACGCTGTTCATACACTCCACTTCTGAGCATGCGCGTGGGGCTTGGAGTGACAGACGTGGAGTCCAGAGGGGTTCTGATTTCTCCACACTCCTCACCCCTGCAGCGCGGACGCGTAAGGTGGCTTGTAACAAGACAATTTCTTTCTGCAATCCGAATTTTAACGTGCCAAGAATTTTAAACTCATCTTGGGTGTTCGAATTCTCAGTTTAGGAAACGCACGACTGCTAGAAGCCACCTTTCCACTACAGCAAGTTTTCTTTTGATCAGTTCATTTACCAAACAAACCAGCTTTGTCCTTCCGATTTCTTTATTTTGGGGGAGGGGAGAGGGAAGACATGAAGAAAAGATATTGGGGGGTGGGGGTAGGGGGGTGGTGTGTGTCGCATACTGCAGCTATTGATTATTTACTAGCCTTTCTTCCACTATCAAGGGAAGGGAAAAGTTAAAAGAATAAAAATCTTTAAAAGCCAATATTACAAGGTAACATTTGGATAAGTTTCTTCTCCACTTACAAGCCACAAAGGACTTTAGAAGAGCAGCATTTTCAATAGCACCTGCATCGTACAGGGATCTGGAGCTAACCACAGGCTCTCTGCTTGGCACCAGCAGGCAAGCCTCAGATCTGAAGGATTGTTACTTATTTCCAGAAGAAAGCATGATGGAGCCCCTGCCCAATACTTCAGAATGGTATCAGATAGTCTAGTTCAGCAGCAAGGCTTGGTAATTTTCCATTTCTTGACTTAAACCAACTTTTTAAACATGGACATGCCATATCTTGCCCTGCAACTACTCTGGGGTGTTTCAGTGCCTTCAGTTTTCAGAAGTTTCTCGGACTGTCTGTAGATCAACGCAGCTTTGAAGATTTGGTGCAAAGTTCAAGTGTTCAAAACACTGACGTTTACATGTATTCTACCCAACACCTACCTTGGCTTCTTCCAAGCGACCCAGGGCTTTGAGCAGGTTCCCCAGGTCACTACGAACACAGTACAAGTCCTGAAAAATCAAAGTCACACCATCAGCTTCAGGACTTCAAAGGCCCCACAGGTCTTCACAAAGAACTTGCAAAGGAATGACCCAGTCCACTAAAGCTTATTTTAAATTCTTAATAAATACATCACAAATGTAAATTATTTTTCAGACAGCACACAATCTGACTGAATTTAGTACTGTAAAAATAAACTATAAAGACTTAAAAAAGTAATCTCACATACAAATCCTCTTTATACAGAAATGTAAAAGAAAACCGTAAACAAACGCTCCCCCCCAGCAGATTAAGTCCTTTTGCCATATGTAAGTATTTGAAGTACCTTTTTTTTCCCCCCCAAACCATGACTTTAAACCTGCACTCTTAAGACACACCATTAGTCTTATGGCTTTTAAATAGATACATAAAGTGATTTTGCTTTCTGTATCCCTAAAGCAGTTTTTCTCTCTGTTTTGCCCACTAATCCATCCATTTTCAACAGCTCTGCCACATGTTCTTGTTCTTTCATTTGTCTGAAATGAAAGCACAGGCTGCAATTGCATTATCTAGCAGTAAAGACCACAGAGAATGGAGACATTTTGTCAACACTAACAAAACCATTTTCTAACCTAAACAAAACTCAACTCCTGCAAAAAAACCACCATCTCACATTATTCTAACCAGTGCATGAAAGCAACTGGTCACACAATTCAGCATAATAAGGTAGACAAGTTCAGGTAGGGTGAAGAACACAGAGAAATAAGATTCTGAGCTTCTGTTGGACTGGATTTGCATTTGCTTTTCCTAAGAAAAAATGACAGATGCACACCAGACCCATGCTGCATTTAAAGTACTTTTTGTCAAAATGCATGACCAAAGAGCAAGCAGATACCTTCAACATGCTGAGCAGTACTATAAACCTTTAATGAGTACCATGCAAAATAAACAGAGGAAAGCAGTTCGAGACAACGTTTACTAAAAATGTCAATTTGAAACGGTCACAACCAAAAATCCAAACACCAGATCAATCTTATAGAGTCACTTATAGACAGATACTCAGTTTCAGCCAGTGAAACTTAAAAAGGATGCTTCTATTAACCAGTCCACAACAGAAATCTAACACAGGAAATTCTCATCACCATGAAGTCTTTGACTCTGGGCTAAAGTAATACCTGACAATTTTTCAAGATCTCACATTCATGTCTAAGGACTGGTTGTCTCACTGTAATACCACCTTAGAGCACACAAGGCTAAATATGAGGCCACTCACTGAAACTTCTGACTTGAGAAAAAAATTCCTTGCTTTTCTGTTGTCTGAACAATACAGATAAGTGTACAACAGCAGCCCTTACTGCAATATATTGCAATACAAAACTTTTTGTGACAGAAGCCTTTCCTAGATCATTGAGTTCATGGTGTACAGACTGGAAGGGTTGTCATTTGTTCATTCTTTGAAAGCTGCTATTTTTGTGTCCTGGGACAGTAGTAAAGGATGGACTTCTATAAAATAAAGCATTACTTACAGGGTTGTACTGAAGGGCAGACACGTATGCCTGTACTGCTCCTTCCATATCACCTGCAGCTACCAGTGCAGCAGCCAAATTAATATATCCATCAATGAAATCTGGTTTGAGGCGCAGTGCATGTCTGTAATGTTCAATTGCCTCCTGCAGCTGTCCACGTTCCTTGTACACATTGCCCAGATTCGAATATGCTTCGGCCAACAGTGGGTTCTGTTTAATAGCCAAAGTGCTGAAGTGAGCAGACCTGGAGAAAATGAGACAAGTTATCAAAAATTAAAAAAAAGAAGCCCACAAAGCAAACAAAAAACCCAAACAAACTCACCCCTGACATTCAGTGTTTTGTCTGTTTATCTAGTTAATCTAATGAACATTCATGCTTAAGCAAGCCAAACACACAGCCAACAAATCTGGACCTACAGAGCTGTCTTGTATGTTTATACCTCCAGCTTAAACTCTCATCTCCCTGGTTCCCATTTTAGATTTGACTGAACAAGGACAGCTCTCTTTGACAGTCAGAAGGGTTCGAACTGCCTCACCAAACCTGAGCTGAACACACTTGGAGAAAACACTACAGGAATCCTGTGAAGCCTCTTCCAATGTATTTATGCTTTAAGCTATGTTCCACTTGATGCTCTTTTCAAGAAGCAGGGTACAGCTTACATGCAAAATTCTGTCGTATCCTCACCCATTTTATTTTCCCATATCTGAGCTGTTATAACAACTTCATTCAGAAGCCTATCTAAAACAGATCTAGTCAAAAGTTCTTACTTCCTTCACCAGCAAACATGAACTTACAGCTAGAACAAGTAACAAGTAAAGTTCAAAATGCTGGAGGCACAGAAAGCAAGATCAGGAATGGGAAAGCAGGAATAATATAATGACAACTTTCAGATCACAAAACCCCTTTACTAATCACGTTGTTTTGCAGCCAACAATCAGTTTTGCAACTTAAAAAAAACAAACAAACAAAAACCCAAACAAAATCCAAACTACAAACTTATACAGCAGGTGGAATGAACATTAAATCCCGCCAGTACACACAAGTGTGGCTGACACTCTGATGTTCACACATACAATATTGAAATTACACAAGAATACTGGCAAGGTCTGCTGTTTGTTGTAAGCTGATGAGTTCAACTTGTGTTTCTCTTACCATCACAAAATTCAGAAAGGAAGAGCCCTACCTGTCCAGTCGGCGGCACTGGAAGTGAATGGACGACAGTAACAGAAGCACCCCTGTGTTATCAGGCTCCTGCCTCCAGAGCTGCATGCAGTGCCTCTCTGCTGCTTCAAAGTCTCCTGCCTGATACTCACGATGAGCCAACTCCGCTAACCCTTGGAAGGAAAGCATACGTTTCGTTGGTTCTGGAGAGTCACCAAAACATTTAGAGGGGGAAAACAAAAAGTTAGATGATGGGAACAAAACAAAAACAAAACAAAACAAAAAAACAGCAAAACAAAACAATGAAAAAAATGTACACAAATGAAGGATGAAAATGTTTGAAATTATATAAAATACATGGCGGGTGACGGTTGGAGCTCTCAAATCTTCATGCACCAATCTTTTACCACGGAATTTTTAACATTATCTCTACAGGTGCATGGCTTTGTCAGCTAATAACCTGGAAAATGCAGACTGTAACGTCTGTGAATATCTGTAAGTCAATCCTTTTCCTGTATTCTGAAATACTTTTAAAGAGACTCCTGTCATGATATGGTACTTTGGTTCATAACAGTGGAAGTGCTGCTAACAGAACAATGATTCTCCTCACTGTCCCCCAAGACTGCAAGTCCTATGCTCTGCAATGTTAAAAATAAGTTCTAACAACTTAACAGGGAAATGAAGGACAGGAAACAAAGACTTCAAAGGACTTAACAAAACAAAGTTTTGATGTGAGAACTGAAAGCCCTAAAAAAAAAAAATGGGGGGGGGGGGAGAAATGGCTACCATTCCTTGAATCCTCCATACTCCTACACTTTCTCTAAGGAGTCAAATCCCTTCACAGAAAAAAAAATGGCCTTGGAACAATATCTGATGAGAGACAAACACACACTTCAATGATTATGCAACTGGCCTACAGGAGGAACCATTAAACAGGCAGGGTACAGGAAAGGAGTTACTGCTCCTGGAGGCTTAGCTGGAACAGGAGTGACAAAATGCTTTTAGTATTTAATACCCAACTGTGGAGAACAAAATACTTAAATAAAACACCACCTGTTTTAGACAAAACAACCTTATGTGTGAAAAGTGCATTATTTCTTACAAAGTAAGATTCTTCATTAAAATACAAACAAGTGCAGCTTGGAAAAAAAACATAACCATTCATCCTAGAAAGAACTGTTGGCCTTCCAATTCCACCTTTATACCAATAGCTCTTACTATTAAAAGGTTTGATTACTGCAAGTATCTCTCATTTTTCCTCCTAAAGCCTGGCATTTTCAGTACTCTGCAGTCACTTAATTCCATTCATGAAACACTTCCCACATGGACCTACTGAGTTCTAAAATTCTGAATTTAAATGAAACATATAAATGTTTCCATTGTCTCTGTCAGTGGTAACAACTGTTTCATGGTAAATTGGAACTAGCAAAGCCCCTCAGTTAAGACACTTGACAAATTAGTGACCAAGTATCTTCATCCAGATTAGATTCCTGTTTTCTAGGAGCCTATCTTAACAGTTTCCAAACCCTGAATAAGGGCAAAGTGTCTGGTTAAACCTAATGGCAAAGATAAAAAGATACAACTTTTATTCAACATGAGAACGTTGAATCATGGTTGCAAACCACGCCATTTATAAATGGTGCTGACAATAATAATGATACTGGAGCACCAACAGACTGTTCCTTGCTCTGTCCTTCTGCTGTTATCAGGTTTAGCCCCTCTGGCAGTGTGTGTATTTTCAAGTTCTGCTGATGGCACAAACACAGGGAAACCAGACAGAATAAGAGCATGTCTCATGAACTTAATAATTTCCTCTTAAAATTTCTGTTTTGTTATTAAATTTCAAAGCTAAACAAACAAACAAAAAAAACCAACCACCACCAAAAGTTTACACTTTGATACTCATGACCACTTGGAAAGAAGTTTCCAACCGTTAAATAAATGCTACATTTTTCCAACTTTAAGCAAATGAAAGTCAAACTGAAGTTGTAGCTCCCAGGGCAGGAAAGCAGGTGGTGCAGAAATATTGTACTTAACACCTTGGAATCAGAGCTGCTAACCAAAGCAACAAAACGAGAGAAACACTAACGTGTTCTTTCATTTATCAACCGTCTCTATTTACAAAAAACCCACAGCTCACTCCTAGAAACAGTAAACTCAGTGTAAAATTGCTGGCAATCTACCTCCAAGGGAGTGTTTCAAGAACGATCCTCAAGGAGTTCACTGAAAAGCAGGAAGATGACAGGCACACCACAAAGTTCAGAACGAGCTCAACTTTTAACAGGGGCTCGAAGAAGTTATGCAATAACTTGTACCCATAACGCAGCCCATCAACGGATGCTCATTGAATCAATTTGTAAAGAAAATAACTGCACCGAAGAGTCACAGCCAGGAAAAACCCTTATGGAGTCCTGCATAAATGAATTTCGGTACCTGGGCTAACTCGGGCTGCATGCTTTGACTGTGACCTTGGAAAAGTCTAGCACATGCTGTGACAACGACCTTCCCTGAGGCTCCTAGAGAACACGAGCAAAACAAAAACCTGCACAGAACCATCGCGAACGTACCCTAAGGCCACTTTCCCCGCTAGAAACACGGTCCTAAACACCTGCCATACCCTCGTGCTCAAGCTTAGGTTTAGATCCAGTCTAGGTCCCCAGAGGAGCGGCGGTCCCCTCCCCGTGGGAGGTGGTGGCAGTGGTGAGGATGAGCACGGGGCGCTCCCCACGTGTCGTTCTCAGGCTACCAAAGGATGCTGCAGCCTCGCTGACCAGACACACAGTCCTGGCTAAAGAGCAACGGAACACCGTATTGCAGCACTTTCCCATATCACTATCGTTTCTCTTCACATCCCTATCTCTGCACTGGATCCCGTCTCTTTCTCCAAAAATCCTCCTTTCTTCAGACATCGTTTCAGCTTTCCATACTCTTCCTCCTGTCTGGATACAGAAAGCCCCAAAAATCTGGGGGATAAAGCTGTGTTGTCCTTTCATCCTTTCAGTAAGCACAACACTTCTTTTTCTTGGTGTACAGACAAAGATTTCTCCTCTCCTCCGTCCCTGAAGTTCTACATCTGTAAACTAAATTTAGGGCAGGATCCTTCCCAGCTACAACACGCTATCTCACTGTTCGGAAACGCGCTTTAGTGCTCGGCCGTGCCACAGAATCACAGAACGTGCCTCGCCTGGAAGGGACCTTAAAGATCATCCCGCTCCAATTCCACTGCCGTGGGCAAGAACACCTTGCGCTAGATCACTCCTGCCTGAGCGCAGCGAGCGATTCTGAAGAACCCAGCACACATTTTTGGGTCAGGCTTTCTACCCTGCTTCGTCCTCTAACGCAGTCACCTGATAGCGTGACATAAATATAGCAGCGGGCCCGCGGCACCGACACCTCCCCGACACCTCCCCGACACCTCCCCGCGCCGCCCCGGCAGCGGCTCCCGGGCTGCCCACGAGCAGCGCCCACCGCGGGCCGCGCTCGGGCCCCTCCGCCCGGGGACCCGCACAGACCCGCACAAAGGCGGCGGCGGAACAGCCACGGCCTCGCCGCTTCTGGAAAGTTCCGCCGGGCGAGCGGGGAGCGGCCCCGGGGGCGAGGGCACGGCCCGGCCCCCGCTGCCCCCGGCGCGCCCGTCCGCGGGGGGCGCGCGGCATCCCACGGTACCTGTGCTGTCCGCCACGTTCCCCACGGACGTCGCCATCGGGACGGAGCCCGGCGGGGCTGTGGCGGCGGCGGCAGAAGGAACGCTCGGGCAGGCCGAGCTGCCCGCGGTCGCGGCGCGCTAAGGCGGCGGACCCGAAATGGCGGCGGCGGCGGTGCCGAATGGCCGCGGCCGGGACTATCTCCGCGCGAAATAGTCCGGGCGGCGCCGGAGTGGCGCCGCCGAGCGGCGCGGCGGAGGGATTCCCGGAACTCTATGCAGCCTGAACGAATATCCCTCCGCGCACAGCGCTGCGCCAAAGGCGGCGGGACTGCGCGTGCGCCGCTGCCACCCCCCCCGGCCCAGGGTACGGCCGCGCGTGGCCCCGCGGCACCGGGGCCTGTGGGGACACCGGAGCCCGGGGGGGCATAAGAGCTTGTGGGGACACCGGAGCCCAGCGGGGCACCAGAACCCACCCGGACACCGGAGCTTATGGGGGCATCAGAGCTTAAAAGGCACACCAGAGGTTATGGGGACACCAGAGCCCACCGGGGGCATCAGAGCTCACGGGGACGCCGGCACTCACTCCCCGGGCACCGGCAGAGGGACAGCAGCAGAAGCGTCTGTACCCCAGTTCAGGGTGTATGTCCATGGGCTCTGCCAGCCACACCACGGCTCCACACACAGCCCCGGGGTCTGCACGTGCTTTCCCGGGTGGCTGAAAGTGAGGGGTTTCTTGGCCTCAAATTACCAAATTCTGATTTCTGGAACTAATTGCCACTTAAAAGTAGGGCAGCTGTTTGGGAAGTGTCGAAAGTAGTCAGGCAGTTATCAAAACGAGTCGGGGTGAGATGTCAGACACTGTATTTGTTCTCCCAGAGAAAAACTTCCCCTTTATGAAGTGAAAATTGCTTTATACTTGTTTATCAACAGCAAGTGTTTTATTCTGAGCAAGCTTTTATTTCTCCCTGACAGACATGAATGTATCTGACAGGCCAGTATTTCTGAGGAATTGTTTTACATCTATAAACACTGAACTGTATCTGGATGCTGGAGCTCGTACAGGCTACAACAAGCCAAGGCTTCGGCAGGACATGTTTGTCTAAAGCTTATTTTTCACCGTTCACTCCATCACGTAACATGTTTTATAACCAATTAAAATATTATATTAAAAAAAAATAATCTGCTCACTAACACAGTCCACACTACACTGTTCCTTACACCAAATTGGGAGAGGAGACATTCAGGAGCCAAGAGTGGCCCAGGACAGCCATCATCTCAGGAAAGGCAGTTTATTCATCTGAGTCCAGGTCACTGTCTCCTGCGATGGAATGAAAGTCCTCACTGTCTTCCTCATCCTCAGACAGATGGACCTGACTTAACACACTTGGCCCAGAGCGCTGCTGTTCCTCCTCCTCCTCCTCTTCTGAGATCTCATACCCTCCAATACTGCTGAAACTCGTGTCTCTTGTATTGGATTTTGGGTCTGGTTCTTCGTAGCTGCCGTAACTAGAAGAAAGAAGAGAGCGATTTCAAATGAGCTGCTGGTACCAACAATTCTGTATTTAACTCCTGTAAAAGTTCCTTGGCTTGAAGTTCTGTGAACACTCAGAACTGCTGTGAACTTCAGTTCTGCCACTGGCCAGCTTTCTAAAATAAAAACACGCACCAGTTCTCCAAGGAAATTCAAGTATCCCCACCCCACTCTGATATACTCAGGGCAGGAAAAACAGATCCCTCCAACACCTTCTGTGTGTCACATTCACTGCAGACAGAAGGCAGACAGCCCATTCTCATCATCTTCTCCAGCATTTCCTGCTGACTATTGTCAAGGTCCTGGCCTGGACTAACCATTGCCTGCCAGCACAATTATCTATACAATAATTAATTGGGCAAATATCAATAACAGCATTAAGGGACTGAATTCCCCAAGTAGAAAGAGAACAGAGGATCAAATAACTGACACTACAAAATGCCCAGAGAAGGAAGAGTAGGTTGGTGTTCTCTCGAATGCAAAAAAATAAAGATGATATTGCTGTAATTTTTCAATAATGGAACTCCTTCCAAAATACAGAATATGCATATTCCTATTCTTTTGGACTCCAACTAAGCAGCTGCATTTCAAGTCAGGAGATTTTTAGAGAAAGGAAAAAAAAATTTAATCAGCTAAATCATCTTTTAACTTCAAATCCAACTTGTAAAAACCTTTATTTGCTCTGCTTTCTAAAACCACTGTGTACAGGAAATCATCTAACTTACAAGAAAGAACTTACTTTTTTTTTTTTAAATTTAACTAATATTTTTATTAGTGAAAATCTAACAGCAGAACCAAGGCAATAAGTAACAAATTGCAATTATGGTAATTATGGCTGCAACAGTAAAAACAGTCACAAAATAAAGAAAAGATGTGCAATATTCTTCAGCTTTTTATGACAAACACTGCAAAAAACTTTAAGAGAAGGGGTTTTAAGAATTGTTTTAAAAAGGTTCTCAGCTCTAATTACCTGATATTGCTGTCCTCCATAACATGAGATGTCTCCCCACCATCTCCTTCATAAGACATCATGCTTTCCTCATTGTCCATGCCCATCCTTGTGTTCTCTTGGAGAACATGAGGCTGTTTAGGTCTCACTGCATTGGGCTCCACATCTGAGTCACTGCCACTCTCACTCAGCTGGATAGCTGTGCAATAAACCATTTAGTCACAAATAGGAGGTTTGTTCTGTCAGGTCCATACCTACTGCAATGTTGACTGTAGGGAATGTTTACGAAGTAGTCTCCACAAGGGAGCAGGAAGGGCATCTGGGAGGTGATACCACTTACTGAGTGCCCAATTCTGATGTTATTCCAAAGCAATCTCATTACCACCATTACTCCAATAGTCTTTTGTCTTGTCTACTTGGAATAATTCCCCTTTCTTCCCCCTTAATAATTGTCAGAAGTCATTGCTAAATACCATTATAAGCTTTTCTGCATGACAAATCTATAGTAAAACAGAAACAGTCTGAAGGAACCTCTGTACACCTCTTCCAGTTCTTGATAACAGTTTTAACAGTAGCATTTGACAGCCCTGTATCATATCAAAATAAATGTTGTGCTTTTACTAAACTTCCCATTCCTGGCTCTGCACACCAAATCTTACTCCCAGTCTTTTCAGAACCATTTGCAGTTTCACTTTATGAAATACAACCAACAAGATCTTGTCTTAACTCTGCTTTCTTTTGTGTCTGTACTTACAGAGTAAATTCCTGTTCCACTGTGTTTTCTGTTCCACTCATGTTCACCCAGTTTTCTCATGTTGCCCCTTTGGTCTCCCTTTTTGACCACTAAACCACCCAGTTGTGTATCCCAATTATGCTCTGTGCTCTCTACTGCATGTTTTTGTGATGGAAGCACGAGATTAGCTGGGTTAATGAACAACCAGTTCCTGTTCAACCTTTTATAAAAGAAGGACACTTACATGAGAAAGGATTGTCCCCTTCCTCATCACTCCCATCATCATCATCCTCTCCATCAGACATAAGCAAGTCTTCATAGAGGACACTGGCCTGGGGCTGCTGGGCTGATCCTTCTTCCTCATCAGCAAGGTCACCATCTGCATCTTCCACTTCCTGGGTCATACAGAACAGGGATGGTGAAGATCCAACAATATGCTGCCAACTTCTAGCATATGTGTTTTATTTACCACACTGCCCACCCTGAAATGTTCCCTCTTTTCACAGTGCCAACATTTCCAAACTGCATTTCAGAGCCTGGCCATGGGAACGGGCACCGCTGTGTCTCAGGGTGGCAGACACAGTAGGCAAGTCAGCACGTGGACTGTGGCTGGGGTTTCTGTGAATATACTCACTGGGGCTGGAGTCTTAGGCTTCCCATCATCATCCTCATCAAATCCTTCAATATCCACGTCAGAGTCTTCCTCACCCAGCCTTCCTCGCCCCTGGCGCATCTGAACGGGAACACAAATAGCAACAGCACTGAGGAAGGACATCAACCAGGGGGTGTGACTGACATCTGGGCCACAGAGATGGGTGTAGGAGGACGGGAGGGGAAAGACAAAAAGAAAAATGGATGTGCATCACTCTCTGAGCAAGGATTCTTTTTCTCTTTATTCCAAGATCAGAGAGCACACAGTCCCCACACACTTTTACCTGATGTGCTCATCCTTGAAATAGGAATCTCCAGCCTCAAAGCACCAGAGTTCCTTGTTTAACCACCTATTTCTGGAAAATACCACTAGCTCTTAAAATTTCATAATGTATTTTAAAAGCGTACAGCAGTTTCCAACAAATCTTTTCCTGCCCTTCTCTTTCCTGTTCTTCCCTCAGACACCATGAGTCCAAGATACAGAGGACATGCAGACTCTATCCCAAAGACTATAAATTGTCTACAGAAAGCTTGAAGACTTCCAGATCTAGAAGGGATTTACAGAGCAACACATGGCTACAATACCAGACAGAACTGCTCACAACCAACTTCTCTTTGCCTGCACTGTTCAGAACAGCTCTCACCCCCTTTCTGGTACCCCCTTCAGTCCCGTGGCCCCTAACCCTCTTCATTCTCCTTGTAATTTATTTTCATGGTCATTTTATTGCATCTCCTTCTGCTATTCCCCCTCCTCCAACATTTTTTTTTTGTTCAATACAGAATAAAGGCTAAGAAAAAAAAATTCTGTGGTTAATGTGATGAGTTCATTTATAAGGATTTAATACCTTTAACCTGTCTGCTTTTTTTTTCCTTTTACAACTATAAGGTATCTACAGTGGCAACCATCTCTTCCTAGCTCCTATTTTCACTGTATGTAAACATAATGATCTAATTATGATCTTCTGAATCTGTAGATTATCCTTCACCATTTCCCTATTCAGAATCAACAGGGGATTGCACATTAACCCTCTGTAGCATGAGTCACCAGGTTTCCACTTCCAGAAGTAGTGAAGCAAACAAATACCTCGCCTTAGGCAGATTCTTTTGCAGTTTTTGACTCTCTATACTTCGTTTTGCAGTATCTCAGTTCCCAGTGCTCTGCAATTTTTTTTCCTTTTCCTTCAGAGCAGTCAAAATGAAGGAAATTGCCTGGAAAACCTGATTTTTGTCCCCTGTTTCCTACAAAATCGTCACCTCCTTTTAGTAATTTGCTCAGACAAGACAACTCTCCAATCGGATTTTAAAATGGAGGATTCTGACCTGAGTTGCTCCTTTCCCTGGGGTAGTGATGGGAGTGTCCATAGCAGATAAATTGCTTTCATCTTGATAGAATGAGGCACCATGTGACAGGCTGAGAGAAGTGATGGTATCATACAAGTCAGGTGGCTAAAGTATTGGTGGAAACAGGAGACAACATTCTCTTGCACAGAATAGAGAAACTACTGGTCTACAATTGGGATGAACAACACAAAGAAAGCTTTGCTCTGTCTTCCTGTAGCATAACATTTGCATTTTATCATCCAGTTATCAGCACAGAGATCTTTCCCAAGGCTTCTGAACTTCAACAGTTTTTCCAAAAAAGCAAAAGGCACATCTCGGACACTAGAATGACATGCCCTACTTTACTAGGCAAATTCCAAAGGCAATTTTATTTTTCAGGAAATAACTTCTCATTCCTGGCGGAAGTTTTTTACTGATGTTTTGTTAAAAACAACCAAACAGCCCGAAATAAGAAGAATTACTTAAAAAAAAAAAAATCTAAATAGCTTACAAAACTTTGCCAAACTGTAAACATTGAAAAAGCAGCCCAGCATTAAATTGTGCTGCCAACTTGGTCTCTAACACATACAACATACCTGACACAATTGTCTGCTATAAATAATGATGACGACTAAAAAATGTTATTTTCCATTAGAACCAGAACAAAGAGATGTAAAGAATCCCAGCAATGAGGGCAGAGTTGTACTTCACCGACCATATCAGTCCGTTTCTTCACTCAGCAATAAGCCTTTCCAACAATAACACCACAATAACAGCTCCTTGGTTTCTTCCCAACACTAAACTATCCATGTCTTTTCCTCATGTTTTCCTTACCTTTCCACTGCTTGTCTCCTGAGGGTTTCCAACTGTTACACTTGCACAGCCTTCCAACCAACACTCAGCTGTACCTGAGTCCAGAGCTCACCTTTAGACCAGTTTTACAACTTGCTTAGGAAATGACCTTCTCTGTCTTAGGCATCTCACCCTCTGAAGCATCAGAACCACTTCTCATACTTGTTCTTAAAAAATAATTGTTTGCACACCACCTAACAAGGTACTCTACTAAAAGACAGACTGCAGACAGATGGAGAACAATAAACAAAGAGGAGCCTCAGGATCAAACATCCAGGAGATGAAACTAAAACAACAGAAGTGAAAGCTTTGCTTGGTCACTTGCCTGTGGGGTGTAGGGACCAGGGGTCATTGGATCAAGGCTCTCCAGATCTGCCTCCTCCAGTGCTGCTTCCTTAGCAGTGGAGATGTCTCTCTCGAGTTGAGTCAGGTGCTCATCGTACTAAGAACAAAAAAAGCCCGCTAAGGTTGCAGAACAGAAAATTCAAACATACAAAAATATTCCAGTAAAGTTGCCCACATACCTCAGCTAAAGTCTGATAGCAGATGTTCACAATCTCCTGGGCTGTTTTTGTGTACTGACTGTCTGACCCTGTAGGAAGAAACAGATTTCTTTAGGCATTTCTGATCTTTATTTAATTCCAGCTGCCAAGACAGCAAGACTGGTTTTGGTTACACAGCTCCCACCACACAGGCTCCTGAATCCCAACACCTTCTGATGTAAGGAGAAATACAAAGCAGGGCTCACACTTGGCTAACACAGCATAACCAGTCTGTTCCAGGATTAAAAGCATGATTTAGGACACAGGAAGGTTGTAGCCTGTCAACCTCAAGGAAAGCCCCAGAAACAAATCACTGAAGCAGAGATGTGTACTGAACAAGTAGAACATCCTCCCCAAATATAAGTGCCCCATTCTATACCAGGTGGCGAATAAAGCTTCATGTGACAGTGAAAACATCCCTGTTTAAGCCTCTCTTTTCTCAGCAGAAAATGAAAACAATCATCAAGTTCATGATTCACAGCTTTGGGCTTCGACACACTTTGACAGCACAGGTACCCAGATGAATTAATTTAAGTCCAAAAGGCAGCTGAAGCCTTATTTTCACCACCTACCATTGTACTTGATGCTGTTGGCAAGGATGAGGTTAACATCATCGAGGAAAGTCTCTCTGTTCTGGTACTTGTGTTTGGAGATGTTCTGGAAGAGATTGTCACCCAGTAAGTAACTGAGGCTAAACATCTCTCAAGTGGCTGCACAGTTCAGGCTACACACCTTGCGGATGGTCTCCAGATCCATTGGATTAGCAATCACCTTGTAGTAATCAGGAACAAACTTCTTGTTAACTGGATGATGAAACGGCCAAGACTGAAAGAAAGAAAACAGGCAGGTTGATAAAGCTTTTGTGTAGAATTTTTTACAGTTTGAGCAACAAATGTCATAAAGCAAGTCTCCAGAACTGATTAAAACTCACAATATATGGAAAGTATTTAAAAGACATCTTGAATCCAATAGTTTAGTTCAGGAGGGACACAAAGAAAAGATCTACCAGTTGGATTTTAGGCCTGTTGACATCTGTCTGACAGCACGAACATGTAACACAAAATAATAAATTTACAAAAGAATTTTCTATTTAATATCACTGTTTTCTTCACAACATAACTGCAGTGTTCAGCAAGAACACTCACTGCTTGTACAACAAACAAAGAATATAAACCTAGGTCTGATCTTACAACAGGGGCTATGTAGTTAACCAGTTAAACAGTTCATCACGGTATGATGGCCTAGAAAAACTCTAAAATCTGTTTCTAAACATCAGAAATGACAACTTGGCGACAGAATGTAACCAGCAAAGTTTATGCCTGTCCTCTGTAAAAGTCCTCTCTCATTCATTTAACCACTACAGACTCTTGTTCCTTACTGCATCCAGACACAAGACACATTATAGATAAGTGACACTAAAATCCTTCTGTCTGCAGTTTTATTTGGTAAGTTTAAGGGGTTTTCTTTAACACTAACAAACTAGTACAACACCGGGTAAACCTGATCAATTAGGAATCAGCTTGTGTTTCATTTGCACCTGAAAACTGCAGCTTTGCAGAGTGCTTTGAGATGTACCAAAGCAAATGCTATAAGCAGCATCAGAGTATGTTTCATAACAACCCTGGAAATCAGTGATTTCATGCTAAAGGGAGGTTGACACAGGAACTGTCCAGAAGTGAGAGCAGCAGGAAAAAAAGAGTGGAACCCAGCATTCACTTTAGAACCTTTGCTCCAGTGAAGGGGGTGAGTGCCAGTCAAATACCACAGGGCAGCTCCCTGACAGAGTACTTTTATTTTGCAGTGCACTGCCAACCACAATGTAAATACAGTCACAGGACTATAAATCAGCACATTTTGCACATCACACACACAGTCTACTCAACCTACGTACATCTGGAACTGCCATCATCTTCTGAGTGACAATGTTATCCAAAATGAAGGAAAAGGCCACTTGATCATCATCGTCCAGGAGGGGGTTAATTGCTTTTTCTAATCGAGCCAGTTTATCTTCCTTCTGCAATAAAAGCAGGGGACATCAGTGGCTGACTCTAAACCAGTAACTGTTATATCATGACACTGACCCAGAGAGACTCTCAATCACCTTTTTATGAAGACACTTGTAAATAATGCAGGGATAACAGCCAGGATATAAGCCTACATACAAGATAAAATAACTAGAGGAAGAAACAAGCATCTGTTTTTTTTCAGAAAGACTCCAATGGGAACTGTTTTAAATGGTAAAATTCCAAATACGTCCTATGGTGGGAGGAAGAGTTTCCTTAATCATCTACTGCTCTCCCCAAAGCCCTGTGTTTTGCCTGTACACATCCTCTACCCGCAGTGTTCGACCAGCCCTGACCATCCCTCCCCCTCAATTCTGATCACAACTCATTCACAAGACTTGCCTCTTTCAGCTTCTCATCACACAGGTCCAGCATGGACTGAGAAATCTGGGTCAGGGAGTGCTTTGGCCCTGCAAACACACACAGCAAGTACAGCCTGATTAGAAAGCCCATGTCACAACACGACTTCACCTTTACTCCTAAAGCACCACTGGTTGTATTTCTAGCACAGCTGGGACTACATCCTCGAGTATATTTTCAATACACGCCATTATTAAAGTTTAGCACAGATTTTATATAAAAAAAAGGTTATTTGTAGCAAATATCCACACTTCTGGTATACATTCTGTTAAGGTTTGGAAAGAAGCTGTGCCTGTGGAAGACTGGCCTCCAAGCCCTCCACCTTTGCCAAGCATTCACAGTACAAATCATGAAATTTCTGTTTCCTTGACTAAATCCAGTCAGTGAAGCAGAACTGCTAAGGAAGCCAAGGTGGACATTTTAAGAATATTCAAAACCCCACAGCTTTAAATAATTTCAGGATTCCTCAGACATGGAAACGAGCATTTGCAACAGAACTGTGAAAAAATAAAGCTTATTTATTAGGATAAATCAGGGATTTAACTGTCAAAATAATAAAGGAAGCAGTAAAGACACAAACCCAGTGCTGTCTGAGTCACCCACAATGCTGCACAGCCCAGAGAGAGTCAGTGCAGCTGGGAGGTTTTTATATCTGTTGAATTAATATATTTTGGGCGAAGACTTTTCTATCAGCAGTCAGAATAAAGCTGACTCTCAATGAATCAGCACTTTCCCCCAGCAGATACATGCTCTACTGCAAAATCTATGCTTTTCTTTTTAAACTAGCTTTCATTCATTTCTTTAAACTAGTTTCCTGACCTTCCCAAATGAGGAAAAATTTATTGCAACTAAGGACCAAAATATGCAAAATCATGGCAGTAAACTCCACTCGAAGCTGCATCTCCAAGGCACTGGATTCAACAGGTGTGAACTATTCCTATTTGTATTGAAAGATTCGTTCCATAAAGAATGAAAACAATGTTTTGCTTAGTTTCACCCTCTATAAAGGAGATAGACAGGACTTTGCCTCAGTGCAGTTTAATACATGCAGCAGTGCCTCCAGTCACTGATAGTTCCATAACAACTTCTGTTATTACTTCACAGTTATCAGTTAGTTATTGTTACATGCCAGGGTCCACTTCTTTCTCACTTATGAATTAGTTCACTAACATTAATATATTCTTTCAGGTGTATCTGGAAAAACACACATTCATTTTTGCCATCCGGCAGAGAATTTACTCCGCTTTTCCGCTGCTTTTGTTGTTTCTAAAAGTTCCACAGCTCCATGTATTAGCAGGGACACAATCTCCCCTGTGTTTTTACCATTGTAGGTCGCACTGTTCTTCACAATCAGCTCCAGGTGTTCCCTGAACTCCTCCCGGGACGGGTACTGCCTCTTACGGACATTTTCACGCAGGGTCTGCAAATCCATGGGCCGGGTAATAATCTTGTAATAGTCCTTGACAACTTTGGGATTCACAGGCGTGTGGAAGGGGTATGTCTGAGGATGACAAGAAACAAATGATTATTAACACAGTGCTAGCACAGCTAACCAGCTAACCCTCCACAGCTGAAGGGGCACTAATGTATAAAACCCTTAAACAATCAGTTCTTTTACTGAACCAGGGAAAACATAACAAGCTCAGCCCCACGGTGGCTATCATTTTCTTCTACAAAATGTTCTTTAACACCATTCTAAGAAGGAAAAAATCTCACAGAGAATTCTCAGATGGTATTTTTGGTTGCAGCACGAAAGTCAAGAGACTAGACATTAAAAATCTCATTTCAACTCAAATCTTCCATTTAATCTTTTGATTTTGCAAGTTTCTGGTCAAATATGGTCAGAAAGAGCGAAGTACAAATTTTCTCCAGTGCCACATATATAAAAAAAGCATTACACACTGCTACATCAAGTTTCATGCATCTTGTTCTGGTTTTGTTGGGAAAAAAAAAAGTCTTAAAAACAAATCACATCCCAGCTTTGAATATTTGTCCACACAAAACTATCCAACGCTACTTTCTGCACTGACTCTCAGATTTCTACAGATTCTGAGCTGAGATAATTTTGGAAATACTACACACCACCTGTGTGTGTGCAGGGGAGGGGGGCAGGGGTGGCACACCCCTCACCTGAGAAAAGCCTGGCCCAATTCTGGTATCTACAACACAGAACCCGCTTCAACCACATTGCTTAAGACCCAAGTTTTGGGTGCCATATCTTAAGCTTACGTTAGGAAGATCCCTTATGTCATTGATGATGCCCTCCAGGATGGATGACAGCGTCACCATGGGGTCTGTTCGCCGCCGGTGGATGGATTTGTGGGGACGCTGAAGAAATGAGAGGCAGAAAAATGAAGGCAGTTACCAGGTGCAAAACATTTACTCACAGAAATCCCAGGCAATTTAGTTTATTGGTTTACTGGGCAGGTAACTGGGGACTCAGGGGTTGCACAGGAGTAGTAAAGGACCCAGTCAGTTGGTACAAATGGAAATAAGAGCTGCTGCAATCAGCTCAGTAACACCTTCACTCACATTCAGATAATCACAGTGAACTGTTGTCCCCACTCGCCGTTTCTTCTTTGGAGGAAGCTGCTGTTTAGGAAACTTCAGGACCAGAGATTTCCTGCGAACCTCGTCAGCACTAGGGACAAAGAAAAAAGCAAAACACTTTCTCCAGCCCTCTTGTGAATCAAGACCATTTGTCCCCCAGTATTGCCTCTGGTTCCATCTGCCTTAATACCAAATACACAATCAAAATTCTGT
Source organism: Pseudopipra pipra (assembly GCF_036250125.1). Classification (NCBI taxonomy): domain Eukaryota; kingdom Metazoa; phylum Chordata; class Aves; order Passeriformes; family Pipridae; genus Pseudopipra; species Pseudopipra pipra. The sequence continues at coordinate 2,752,862 of NC_087561.1, forward strand.
AGTAATAGTTTATGTAAAGCCCTTTCACTTTATTGCTGTGACTAATATACATGAGTGTTCTGCATTAAGCTCTAAATTGTTTTTTCTTATTATTCATCAGTATCTCTGCTTCTTCCCTTACCTCTCAATCAGTTGTTTTCCCAGGACAATTTTTGTCCCTTCTACTTTGATGAGTTCTTCATTATCATTGTGAATGACTGTTTTTTCCAGCTCCTCCTCCTGCTCCTCTGTCATTGCAACAGGATTAGAAGGTGGGGCATTTGTTTGGTAGTAGAGAGGGCAAAACTTATTAGTCCTCATATGCCCAATTGCACCACATGCTCCACATTTCAGCTGCAAAAATATGAGGAAGGTGACAGATCAGAATTCGTACGTGAGCTCCTAGTTTAGAGGCCAAGTATCATTAAAATCCCCTAGTGAGATCTTTAGTACATCACTAGAACAGGAAACTTCTCCAGCACCCAAGACTTTCTGGCATGCTTTATGTATGGATGTGCTTACTTTCAAGTCTGGACGCTCTTTCATTTTCTTGGGCTTCTTTTCTGGAGGGCCCTTGAGTTTCTCTTTCTCTTGGTTCCGTTTTAAGCGCCGTAACTGCTCCTGGATCCTGCGCCGCTCCTTCCGCATCTCCTCCCGGTGCTGTTCATCAAACAGAGCAAACTTTCGTCTGGGTGGGGAAAAAAAAAATAAAAATACAGAAGTTTTTTTAGCCTAGCTGATGATTTACCAGGTACTCTTCTGCCAGGTCTATCACTGCACAAAGTTCATAACACCCTCCAAACGGAGAGACATTAAATCTCTCTCTCCACAGTTACAGCGCTGGGCTTCCACACTCAATTCTACGTTTCTTCACTTAAACAAGATTGCCAGTGGAATCAAACAGTGTACAGGCAAAGTTAAAAAGGGGGAAAAAAAACAGAGGAGAAAAAAAAGAGATTGTAAAGGTCTTACATGAACTCTTCGTCCTTGGTGGTCCGTATCCGGCAGTAGGCATCGATGACCGCGGGCTTCCGGACCGTCTCACACCTCACATACTCCTTCCCATCCTCGTCTCTAAATGTGCGATAGATCTTGAGGCGTCGGCCGGTGGCAGAGGAATTGAGGCTGGTTACAGAGGCAGTGTCATCATCCTTGTGAGAGTTTGCTGAGGCTCCTGAAGCTGATGCCACAAGAGAGTTTTATTTAATTTTTTTTCCACGCTGTAGAAACATCATTGTTTAAATACAGCAGGCAAGTGTTGGCTTAAAAACTTCCAAGACACAAATTAAGGAAAACCTAAGCAACAGAAGTCTTTCCCTTGCTTGCTCATGTTCTCTTATCATGCCGTGGATAAAGGCAAAACAAAAGTAAAACACTGAATTATCCACATGGATTGTAAAAGCCAGAAGAAACACCTACAGCCAACAAGGATGCACAGGTGCTTTAGTACAACTTGCAAGGCAACTGCAAGAAGATTGACTATAGTGGTTGCCATCATAGGTATGGACATCTTGCAGAAACTGAAAGTCAGCTATTATCCAGGTTTCCAAGGAGCATTCCAGTCAGTGAGCTGGCCTTGCCTCATGTGACCACAGAACCCTTCCAGCACCATTCATCATTTTGCTTGAGAGGTTTTGTTCAAAATAATACTGGATATATCATCAGGAAGTGTTCCACATATCCCTTACTAAAGCATTCCAGTAATTATCTACTAGTGATTTATTCCCAATCTGAGAATAAATGGCAACAATAATGTTGATCCAGTTTTGCTCACACACATGCTCATGTGGTCATGAGCACTGTCATACAGACAGAAGTTCATTCACAGGTCAAACATTTTACCTGCCAGCTGGGGACATGTCAAATTCTCTGCTGGAATGCACTTAAAATAAACACATCTGCAGGAGATCCAAATCTGGCAGCTGCCCAATCACCCCCAAAGACTCTGACACAGCCCACGGTGTAACAGACACTGCTATCAAGCTGCAAACTGTGCCTATCTGTTCACATACAGAGCTGTGTTTACACATAAGATCCAACTAGAGAACCATAAGCTGGTTGCAGGAGCTATTTGTGAACACATCTTGAGAAAAACACTGAAAAACAGCTCCACCCCAAAGAAAAAAAGCATTCACTGCATGCAGCAGTGAATATCTAAATAAATACCAGAGTAAGTTTATAGTTCAAAAGAAACAAAAGCCATGGGGCAAAGAAAACACTTCACGTGCATTTTCTGCTCAAGAGAAGAGGGAGAAGCCCCAGATAATCATGTCTATACATTCTCTCTGTAAGGAATCCACACTCTCTTGAGAGGCCAAGTCAGCACATATTGCAGCCTGACACAAAGTTCTGCATCCCTTCCCAGGCACAATTCTGGCGGTTGCAGTTACTTACACAGCCCCTTTTTGTCTCTCCTGTCCTTTTTGCCCCTCTCTTTGTCATTGCCACTATCTTCTCCCAGAAGCATCCTTTGCAATTCCTTTCGTTCCTGCTCTTCCCTTTCCCGAGAGAGCTGAGAACTAGTTTTCTTGTTCTGTAACATGTTCTCAATATTCTTGCCCATCTCTTCAAAGTCACTGTCTTCAGCTGAGCTGCTATCTGTGTCTGTTGACAGGATCTCAGTGGATTCCAGAACCCTGAAACAGGAAGCACCTTGAAAGTCAGTTACTGTTGCCCCTCACTCAAATAAAAAAATAAAAAAACCAGCCTGTCACCTTCCCAGAAATACAAAGGTAAAAATTATGCAAAAGCTTGAAAATTAACTGTTGTGAATTACTACTACAAGACAAGGCATAATATATTCCTTTCTCAGTTCTCCTTGTAATCCCCATGTCTAAAAGATCAAATTGTTCCAAGCCAATCTTCTCCAACCAGTTGATCTCTTCTGCATCAACAGTACTATATTCCCTCACCACTCTCAGGTCTTGGGCCAGAATAAGCAATAATACACAAATTCTTCTGGTAGTTCTAAGGTATAGGACATAGAATTGGTAGCTGCTACCCAAGGCAGATATGGCAAACCACTCATAACAAAACAAAAAAAAAAAAAAAAGAAGAAAAAAGGGAAGAAAAAAGAAAGAAAGGAAATAGGGTGGTCAACTACTGATCTGTGGAACAGCAGAATATCTCAAACCATGACAGTGGCAGACCATGCAACTTATTCTACCTTTCCAAAAGGTCTGTGAGAGCAAGAAGGACTAAGAGGAGTAAGGCTGACCCCTAAGTTTCTATTTAACAGCCAGAGGACTATTTCTCACTGCTATATTTTGTGGGCCCAAAAAGGTGAATCAACACCTACATTACCACATATCAGTGAGCCCCAGGCATGCACAGAGCTGGACTTCTAAGGTGGGGACAGGGTGGGGTTCGAGGCTGTGAACATCAGATAAGAACTTACTTATTCTGTAAATCAAAGATGCGCTGACACTCCTCTTTGTATCTCTCCTGATGTTCTGCCACAGAGAACCGAGAGCCACGTGCAAATTTGCTCATAGGACCCTCCCCTGACCGAGCCTGCTCCGTGGACATCGTACGGACCACATCGATCACCTCCCACCGGGACAGCTTCTTTATCTGGGAACAGGAAGGCAGACACACAGCTGAGGGAGCTGACCGTGGATCTCAGCTCCTTTCCACACCAGGGCAGAGTAGAAACGTGTATGTCCCTTCCACCATCAGCTGCTAAATCCATTAGGGAAGTCTGGAACCTGCTCCAGGTGCACGCTCACCTCCTCCTCAGGGACTCCAAATTTACGCAGAAGCTGTTTGGCATTTTTGAGAGAAAGTCGGCGCAGATCAGCATCTGTCCCAGTCACTGTCTTTTTCACTGGCTGAGGCTCTTTATCATCCTGCTCAGAGAAAGATTCAGCCTATTAATGTCATCACATAGCAGACTTTCCCAGGCTCATGTGGTATTTTCTCTTCCCTCCATTTCTCCCACGTGACTTTCCAGTTCCCTTGGGAACTGTACCTTCTGCTGGGTTGGTTTGTTTGGAATCTTGACATAAGAAAATCCTTCACCACAACCAGTAGGATCTGCGACACCAGTCACTTCTAGGAGGCACTTGCCCTTCATGGCAGCAATGAAGGCTCGTGTGGTGTTCCACGGAGCCGTGCGCACCTGCCAGCGAGGAGGGAAACAATCAGAATCCTGCTCCACCCGTGGAGAATTCCAAGCTTTTAATTTTGTTCTCTTCCAGTCATACTGAGAACTTCTCAACTGACATAACGAGAGTGAATTCCACTTCTTGATCCTTCGGTTGCCCTGACAAAACTCCAATGAATAACCGAAGTGCTAACTCACAAAAGGCATTTGAGGCAAAAAGCCCAGTCCTGAAAGGGCCTGGCGAGAAGGATCCCCAAAGGATACCCCAAAGACAGGTATAAGCTGGCAGCAAAGTTCCCAGAAAAGTTGTGAGAACTTTTGAACCACTGAATCCTACTTTAAACATGCCCTTTCAATATAAAGGCCTCGTTTCTCTCCAGCCATGCAGATTTACCTATTGGCAAGCACACTCATGTATGGTACCTCATCATCAATCTTCATTTGGAAATCCTCTTCATTCTCCTCTTCTGGTGCAAAGAAGGATTTCTCCCCATAACCTGCATCCTGCAGAGAAATATTAGGGAAAAAATGAGAACTTGAAGTCTTATAAAGGTTACTGGACAAAGAACTAGAAGCATCTCTGTGGAGACTTGTCATGCTCAACAAGCACACTTCCATGGATGGTTGTTTGTAAGATTCACTGTGACCCACAGTGCCACAGATGCCAAACTGCCCAGTATTTTCACAGATTCCATAACTAAATACTGCACTCAACTTCAGAAAAATAATCAGCCTCTCTCACAGCCACTTACTGGTTACTTTCTGCTGCACAGGTCAGGTAAAAACACAGGCCCTTTCTTATACCTTCCTTTGCTACTTTTGAAAACAGATAATTCAATGCATAAGTAATAGGTGGTAAGAACAGAGTGTCTCTCTCTTTAAGAACTAAACTCCCTTTTTATGCAGCAGAGAACTTAGCAAGCTGCACAACAGCCAGGGACCTAATTTGCCTACTTCACAGCAAAAACAGTTTTAGGCAGGAGTTACCCCAACCTTCACAGAACTGCTTGTCAGGACCATTTACCTTCAGTCTCTGCTCAGCTGCAATCATGCTGTAATAGGCACAGCACTGCTCTGGGGACACCATTGCTCTGATCTCCTCCTCTGTTGGCAATCTGAAATCTGGCTTCAAAACCCACCAGTTTGAGTCCATCCCTGAAAAATGCACAGGTCAAATACTGAGGGGATTCCCACACGTGCTGGATGCCATCATAGTCCTAACTGTATTTCAAGATTTGGTACCCTGCTGCAAGGCTGGCAAAAGGAGCAAGCATGACAAATCTGTGACATTTAGGACCACTAAAAGTGATAGGTTTTTTTCACTCTGTGTTTGAGTAAATCAATGCCCTCTAAACTCAGCAACTGTTATATAAGCAAATTCTCACACATTCATGCTCATTCAATGTATAAACTACATTCCAAAAGCATTAAACGCACCTTTCACTTCCTTGCCTCAAAATACTTTTCCCCATGGCTGCCCAAAAAGCTTTGTATTACCATCTGCTTAACATTCTGCATATTAAAAAATGACAAAAGTCAGGTTCTCAGAGCACTGCTGGACTCACAAAGATGGGACGAGCTTTTATTTGCATGTACATGCTTGCAAAACAACACAGCCACACACCGAGGGAAAGGAATGTGTGTGTGTTGGTGCTGTACGTTGTTATTTTATGAGTAAATCATTGCCTAAAGGGTTATTAAAAATGCCTGAACTGTAGTCACTTCTCAGCATCAAGCACAATTGTGCCAAAACAAAGGGCACTTTTATAAAAATTGGAGCAAAAAAAAACCCCTTTCAGATTACATTTCGGTCCTTCAAGTGGACGTTTTCAAAAATGGGTTTATCAGGATCTGCTCTGTGTGGAACTGCAAGAGCAGCAGGGAGGTGCTGAGCACCCAGAGAAAGGTTTCAGTACCTGTGCGTTTGAAATCAGCACAAAGCTTGAGCCGCTTCCGGATGCTGCTCTCGGAGTGGGAGGGAAAGGCCTTCTTGATGTCCTCCATCCGAATCCTCCGAGGGCGGTCCCTGCTTTTCCAGAAGAGGCGATAAATAAAAACCTACAAAACAAGACTCATCTGTGACGCCCAAAGGAAGACAACAAACCTGCAAAGGCAGCAGAGGCAATGATATTTCTAGTGGCTGCTTCAGACTTCCTACTGAAAACCCATTGTTTCTTATAAATTTATTAAAGTTTTCCAAGCCACACGTCTGCTTCAGGTCCAGCTACTTTTGAGAGTGAGATGTGGAAAAAAACATTTGTCTTGAAGTTCTGTATTATCACATGTTAACCTGTGAACGGCAGGGATTTTCCTGTTCTGCAAACGCCTCTTGAGTTATAGTTTTGAGTTAAACTGACAGCAAATTACTAGAGATTTTCTCCAAAATCTGAATTTGGGGATATTTATTTGAACGCTCATGGACAGTCCCAAAGCTTCACTGCCACAAGATCCAGGGAATCAACAAAGGCCTATGAAGCAACTCTAATTCTGTGCTGTGTAATAGGACTGTGATTCTTAATTTTAAGATTTCTTAATTGTCTCTTAGTAAAACCCATGTAACTGTAATTTTATACAGCACAATCACTTCCAATTCATTCTAACATCTTCAGTTTCCTACACTTTTATATAATCTCATAACCTTTTGTTTTGTTTAATAAAAAGCCTCTATCATATACTTATCAGATAGGATGTAATTAAACAGAAGCAGCATGTTATAAATCACTGGCTAAATGACAACCAAAAAGTATAGTTAATATGCAATTCTTGAAGTGCTCTCACAACAAAACTAAGAAACAAAGGGAGTCATAGCAGGACAATGAGCTTCCCAAATCAAGGCTGTCCACCTGAGGCCTGTGCCATGGGCTTTCTCCAAAGATCCCCCAGATCCCCAAACTGTCTCTTGTCACATACCTGCAGGAAATCTCTGATATGTGTGTTAGCTCGTTTAGAGTTGGGACCAGGGACTTCATAAAGTGGGCACTCCTGACCAACTACAAAAATATCCACGAGCTCTCGGATGTAATATCCTTGTCGCGTCCGGATGATCAGAAAATCTGTTTCAGGCATCTTGTGTAAATAAATAGGGGCCCGGAAAAGATTGTTTTCAAATGCCTATTGAGAGAAATAAAGTTTGAAAGTCAAGTTTTGATCAAATTTCCTGTAATTCAATCTACAAAAAGGATCTTAGAAAAAAAGAGTTCATTGCAAGGGTACACCATCATTTATATCACAATCCATGTAGATGTGCACTCAGAACACTCCTTGTTTATGCAGAGAATAGCCAAGGATGAAGAACAAAAGCATAAAAAAACTGTAGAACAAATGCACAAAGAGATTGAAGGGCTCTTTGGACCCTTAGAGGTACTTCAGGACCTTTAGGAAGGTACTTAAAAAAAGGACAGAAAGAACACATATGCAGAACAATACAACCATGGAAACCAACCCAGGACACACAGACAGCCTGGGAATGGAAGAAGGCAACACAGCAGGGACTGAAGACTGTGCCCAGGAAAGGAGGTTGTAAGAACCTAACCAGAAAAGCAGAGAGCAGCAGAGTTCAGCATTTAAAGGTTTAAATGAGTTTAACCCAGCACCAAGGAGGGACTAGACTGAGTGGAACTGGCATCAAACAGACAACTAGCAGTGCAATTCTCAGGAAGTACACATAAAATTTTGCTCACAGATCCTGGACCATGTTTTCTATCCCCTCCAACACACCTGTTTACTGAGTTCCCCAACATTCAAGCAGCTTTGGCCTTCCACTCAGTACTCTAACAGTATTTCTAATGCCATTACTAAGCAAAGCATCAAAGATTCAGTTCCTGCAATTCCTATCATTCCTACAACAATTTTAAAAAACCTACAATAGAGATTTTTTTTTTAAAAAAAAGAAAGCTAAGAACTAAATTATTATCAGTAAACAAAGAAGTGTAAACTGGAAATAAAAAAGAATCCAGTCCTTTTGGAAGCTGAGTGTTATTTGTGATTGAATAAATAGGGCATGTAATAGGCACTCTGCCTATTACTCCAAATTCACCTTATCTGTATTCTCATGCTTGCTTTTCTCACCTGCAGTAACTGGCCTGGATGCAGAGAACCCAGGAATGGGGAAGTGTGACAATAAACAGTCTCTCCGTATTTGCAGTCTGGAGCTCCTGGATCTTTGCCAGGTTTCTGCAACGTGCAATGAAGGTGCAGTCAGGACTCAGAGAGAGAGAGAGGCAGAGGAAGAAAAATCACTGTCCAGCAGCGAGATCCGCATACTCACCCTTTTGTAGTAATTTTTAATCTTTGTTGCCATGCCAACCTGCATCATCAGAGGGGCGTTCTCCTCGCTGTACTCAGCCAGGATGAGATCCCCGTCCTTGCCGGTGAGGTCCTGCGGCGTGCGCATGAAGAACATCTCGCCCCCCCCGGAGGCCTGGCGCTCCTGCTCCCTCATCTGTGCCAGGGACAGGGCAGGGCAACAGCACATCCAGCGGATCTGCCGTGCCCAGGGAGCCCCGGCAGACACCAGGGAGACAGAAATAACTGTACCTTGGCTTTCTTCTTGATGTGCTTCAGCAGAGGCTGCACAGCGTGGGGCCCTGGCTGGGACAAGGCACCGAAGGAGTATTTCTTCAGGGGAGGCCGATGGAACTGTCGGAGCTTCATGGGACCCATGTGGGTGGGAAAGAATGGCTGGCGAAGCTCCACTGCTGGGATGGAGTGCTAACAGGGGAACAGAATCTGGGTTAGGAGTGACATGCATCATCTCAAAACCAAGATCACCCTCCCACCCTGTTAAACCTTACCTAACAGAACCCAGCAATACACTGAGGTATTGTAGCAGTAACACAAGTGCACTGAAATTCAATTATCATACATGTTGCCTTTTGACAGAAAGTGCTTAATGCCATATATTTTTCGTATATACTTTCTTTGTGTACAGAGGTGACTTTAATTCTACTATTTCAACTGGTACCCAATGAGAAGATCTTTTTATTAACTAGGAACTAAATGTAAAGCCATTATCCCTATCAATGGGAGAGAAGTTCATTTGGAATTACATACAGACTTCCCATTACAGAAGATGCTGGAGTCAGATGAGGTTTTAGAAGAAGTCACTGAATACCACAATGAAGGAAGAAAAAAAACATCACCTCTTCCCACAGGGCCAGCGAGCAGTAATTCAAACTCACCAGAATCTAAATTATTTTTGTAATATCCAAATTAAAACACACACTAGTAGCAGAAGTACAGCCTCACCTCTTGATGATCTGCACCCCTTTCCCCCCTCCCATTATTGCTTCAGAAAGAGTACTACACAGAGAGACACCTAACAAAAGCATGGAGAGTAGGAAACAGCAAAATCCAGCACCTAAACCTCACGCTGATGGGGCAATCAAGAAAAGTTAGTTCAAACTCCTAATTTTAATTGAACAACATTAAAAATATGTCTCATGAACGCTTAACTGACCTGCTGTAATCTAAATTCTGTTTGTCTACAAATCCTAAATCATACTCTCAGCTAGAAACCTCCTATTCCAAGTGAATATCCCTGTGACTTACCTGAATGATGTTGCCTCCAAAGGTTCCTCGAAGTCCCTGCTGTTTGGGGTAATAAAACTCATCATTGGAGAGGTTCCAGGGATCCTTCACCTCTGGCTGAGACATATTCTAATTCAATTTTAAACACAGAGAAAGAGGTGTCAGAAAAAACCCAAACCAAAATGACTCCTTCCTCATCATTCCCAGCCTACAAGATGCTAAAGCTCATGCTGACCTGCTGTGGTTCTTCCTTGATCACACCTGTTTTTCCCAACAGGATTCGACTCTTCTTTAGAGAAGATTCTTTCTTGTTCTCCTTGGATGGAGAGTTCAAAGTCATTTCTTCCTTTTCATCAGGAATTTCTAAAAACACAAACAATTTCGCTCGTAGGGCATTTGTTTCCTTTTTTTTTGTACCTTAGCTTTCTACTGTGCTGCTCCTTGATCCAGATATTTCAACCTTTTTGTTCAGTTCCTGGGGTGACTGCCCTCCTACACTCCTCCCCCTTTTCCTCCATGCAGGTTAATATGAAATAAGCTCAAAAAACACAGAAAAGCTCCATGCTTATATCTCTCCCTTACCACCTTCAGTAGTGAGTAGATTTGAGTGGGATGAGGGTGACTGTGGGGATTGCACAAAGTTACTAATAGTCTAACTGATGAAAGAACAAGAAAAAGAGCATCTGTGCTGCCAAAGGAGTTCTCAAGAGTTGAGAGTCAAGGTGACAAGAGTGCCAGTAATCTCCCAACTACGTGTATTAATAATCCTTTTCTTCCCCACATACATACAACACAAGAGTGAGTCTCAATCCAAAAACAGTATGGACCTGAACCCAAAAGGCATTCCTGAAAAATTCCAGGAAAGCAGTATGAATTTCAAAAGGTAGCAATTTGTGATGTGTGGATCCTCCAACTAAGATTTTCACACGAGAAGCAGGACCTGGTGACAGGGGCTTGGTAAATGCTATTATCAATTCTGTGCACAGATCACTCTGTGCAAAATAACTATGGGTTCATTTTGTTACTATTTATACAAACATCTGCAATTCTGTGGTGTATTCCAGTCTTCCAATCAACACAAATTCAGATTCTTAGAACTAACCCCTTTTCCTGAGGAAGAAAATGCAACTCAGGCTATATAAAAGTGTAGCAATATCCTTATTCAGGGATTCATTTAAATTTCAAATCAAACCACACATTCAAATCAAACTCAGTGGCACTTTGCAGCAGCAAAAAAAAGTGATGAGTGGTATTACACAATGCCATTGCTCCCGTGTGGCATTAGTGTAGTCTGAAAGAGGCTTAAGGAATCTGCTTCTTCAGGCTCTGAACACGAGCAATGATGAGAATGGCATGGGCTAGTCTGTGGTTTACTTCTTTACCAACATGCATGCCAGCAAAATTAAGACAGTCACTTCTAAAACACATCAAGAATCAGATGAACTAAGTTAAATTTAAGTTTCAGGGTATTAATTTTTGCTTTCCTGCTAGTGCCTTTAACTTGGAAGCTGGAAGCATACAGCACATCATTAAAAGTTATTAGTGTTGCTGCCTCCTGCTTAAGCCTTTGATTACTTGCAAATTACCTTCAAAAGCCAGAGCAAAGAAAGGCCATAAGTATTGCCCCAGTCCATTTACTTCCACTACAGTGTGATTATAAACCCTTGGCTTCCATTTCCCCTTGTCTTTTCCCATTTGGGTCAAAATTTCTGGATGCCACAAACCTACCTAGAATTATGTTTTCATCATTTGGATCAAGTGTTAAGACGGGGGGATCCAAGTAGGTTTCCATTGCCTGATCATCCCAGATGATATTGTCTTCCCAACGACCATACACCAACTCTTCATTGTCAATTGGGAAAATAGAGTACCAGGGCTTGTCTTCATCCAGGGAAACTGCAACAATCATAAGGTAGAACCCTTGAGAGTTTTACACAAAGCCTTGGCAGAGCACTATTTCAGAGCCCACCCCTACATCTTATTCCCTCAACCTTCCTCATCTTTCATGGCTTTCTGAGGCAGGACCTCAAAAAGGCGAAAGAAAACACATCTTGGAAGCAAAGAGGAATAGAGCTCCAAGTCTGAGCTTTACCAACACTTGAAACACAACCTCCAAAAATAAAATAAGGTCTCTAGAAATTTTAGAGCAAACAAGTAGCCTTTCTACCACAGAAACAAGTCACATGCAGCTATTCACGGGCAAAGATTGATATCCTCATTACCTTGCTGTTCAGGGGCCTTTTCTTTGCACTTTGCTATGCCCAGGACTCCTGCTACACTGGGTTTCTGTGCTAGTGGAATTGGTGAATTGAGCAAAGAGCCACTGCGGTTCAAACCTAGGGAAAAGGAAAACAAAAGCAAGGTTAGCTTGAGTGGGAGGCTCGGGTATTCCACATGGAGAAAAAGCCAGAGTTGGTATGGGCTGGGGTTTTTTTAACAGAAGGTGCCCACTTTGGTTTTGGAAGGAATCTGAGAGTCTCAGAATTCTGAGCAGAGCTGTGATTTTGCCAAAAAGCATTCCCTGACAGGAAGAATTATGTTCTGCGTTTGAGACATGGAATTGCCCATGTACAATTGTACTACCTGCTGTAAAATTCGTACCAGACCACTGATTACCTTGCTGGGCATTGTATGCAGTGGCATTTCTAGTCATGCTCGAGGGCAGCCAGCCTGCCAAACTGGCACGCTGTGTCTTAGTCCCCTTGTGCTTGACATCCTCTCCATTCCAGATGACATCATCCTCCCACTGGAGCTGTGTCACCATAAGGAAGTGCTCATCAGCTAGCAGATCATCCTTCTCCTTCGCTGACTCTGCATCCTGGAAGGAAATAATAACTGCTGGAAGACCTGAATTGCCTTCATCCTTTCAAACTAAAGCAGGAAAATTCAAAGTCTCATTTTGCATGGCACACAACTGTCCACCAGCCCATCACCAAACTCTCACTGTGCAGGAATCCCCACATACACCCCCACAGTTCCCCTCTCACCCCCTCATCTGTGTGTCCTTTAACCTCCTGCTCGCTCTTCTCTTTCAGCTTGAAACCATAATCAAATCCACTGCCATCTTCAGGGATGCCCAGCATGTCATACCAGAGCTGTGCTGGGCCATAACGCCACTCTGCCACCTTGGGCTTTGTGTCTGTCACTTTGTCTATGTCACCAGTCGACTGGGAAAACTTGGACTCCACAGGTGCCATCATGGTAATCTGGAGCACAGCAAAGGGGGGAATGGTTACACGGATGCTCTATCTAAGTGTCAGTAAGAGGCTTCTTCCTTCCAAGTTTCCCAGCTTTATCCTCGTAGAAGAAAAGCATTTCTAAGAAGTTCTTTGCCATACTTACTATCTGCCTTAAGAATGTTCTGCAATTAGACTTCCAAGAACACAGAGATTTCTTCTTGACACAAAGAGGATAAGCTCTCCTATCGATCCTGTACCACGGATGCAGCCTTCTCAGTAAGAAGCAACCACCTGAAGCCACTGACTAGTTTTTGGAGAAGAGTTGCTGCACAGCTGGAATACAAGCCAACTCTGTTCTCCAGTTTTGTTCTGAGGGAACAGCTCTTTCCTCTACAAGCCGCTGTCCAATCCACCACTACCCCCAGCACTAGCTGGTGACCCTCTCTAAGTCTCAGATATCCCACCTCATCATCTGAAAGGCACTGCTCAGGAGGGGGAGGAGCAGCAAACTCATACTCCCAGGGAGATTTTCCTTCCACTCCACTCTCAACCACAACTTCACCCTCCTGTATCTGCACTTCTTGTGCCAACTCCCGATGCTTCTTCTTGCGTTTCCTCCGGGCGCTCCTCCAGACCGACGGGACGTTCTTTCCGGGGCCAAAGAGACGCAGGAAACGCAGCACCTAAATCAGGAAAAAACAAGAGAATTAGAGGGAAATAAAAAAAGACACTGTCTGCCTTGCCCTCCCCTGAAAAACAGTAATGAAAGAGAGCACTCTGAAATTCAGAAGCTTGGCCTGTACTGCAATCCCAGTTCCCAGTGCAATCAACAGTCTCCTGGTTACACTTGGGGAAAAAAAATTTCTGATCTGTTTGATGGAACCTCCATTTTCAAATGGATTTATTCTTAATTTCAAACGCAAAGAAACTTGGAGAGAAGAAAGACTGCCTTTACATAGTGGGCATGTGGTTAGATACCACCTGGAAATAATTGATTTTCATTTTGAACAACCCACAATCTTCAGAAAGACAGATGGAGGTTGGAGAAGAGTTGATAAAATTATTAGCAAGAGAGACAAGCTAAAAGAGAGTTATATAAATTAGAGATTTCTTAAGAAAACAGATAAATAATAGAGTTCAGAAATAATACCCTTATTTTTATTTCATAATATATCACAATGTAGTTCCCCTATACTGCATTCCTCCAAAACCTGCACTAATGACAATGACGAACTTCCTCTTGTGTTCCTTCTATGGTTATGATTGTTGGTTTTAAAGCACTTACAAGTTTTTTAGTCTAAGCTCTCTTGTAAAGAGGAAAAGCATTATTCTGTAACTGACATTTAGGAAACAGGAATTAGAACCAAAGACTTTTACAGAGTCATCCTATTGATATTCCCTGTTTATCTGTTACACTGATCCCCAAAGGAAATAATGTTTATATGACCACTCCACCCATCTCTGCCTACATTCATGTTATCCTTCTTCCCAAAACTCCCCCAGATTAATTCTGAACCCTTTGTCCAGTGTCAATGACCTTTCACGAAGGGCAAAGGTCTCAGACATAATTAAGCTGTTAATAGTTTAATGAAACACAAAAGTCTGCCTCTGCACGTGCTACTTTAAGGGGTTTTCTCAAGAAAAACAATGCTACATTAGCATGCACATCGACCCACCCCCACAGCAAAATCTACAGGGTTTTAGGCTTTGCCAGCTCTCATGCTCATTAAATAATTAGGAAAAGTGCTCAGCATTAACTGCTTGCACTGATTTCTGCACCCACTGGGCACATTCAGCACTGAAGCAGTCTGACATTACAGGTTGAGCATCAAAGAAATGAACACAACTGCTACAAAATATAACAGCACAGGAAACATCAAGTTTGCAAAAGCCAAGAGAAGGGAAACTCCTGCGCTGGAGCCTCACCTGACATTTAATTATGCAAATTGTTCAGCTCCTCACACAAGGACACACGTAGAACCAAGTTATCCTTGGTCACAACCATCTGTTTGGCAGCTATAAGCTCATCTTTATCCACCCTCTCCTCCTACCTTTCCTCTCCTCTTCACAGCTTTAAAACTTTCAAATTAATTACTGAAATACGTTGACTACATTTTCTATTTGTGAGCACTTAGGAAAGTCTTGTAATGAATATGCTTTGTGCAAAACCCAAGCACTCTTTCACCCAACTTGCTATTGAGCTGATTTCTGATTTATATTCTGAGAAGTTTTGAGGTAAAAATTAAATAAATTATACAGATCACAAAATGCTTCAGGAAAAGCACACCAAGTTCAGGAGAGAAGCAGCAAATATTTGCCAGAAAAGCCAGAAAGCAGACAGATTAGCACTGTTTTTAATCATCTGGCAAAATATCAAATCAACAGGCCTGTGGTCCTACAGAACAGCAAAACATTCACGCCTTGATTTTACAGGGTGCTTTTTAAGAGGTTCCTGCAAATGGCAGGAAAAGTATTAAATATTAAGCAATCTGGAAGCAACAGCACACAGAAACTAAAGGAAGTATTGAGTGAGCAAGAATATGTGATGACTTAGTACATACCCTTAGTACTGTACAATTCATATTTAGAGGTCTTACATGACACACATCTCTTCCACGTATCTCTTACAATACCTTGCCTGGTCGAAATTCTGGGAAGAGCTCTGTAACACTTGGCAACTGTTTGGTAGCATCTCGCTGCATGATTCCTGCAAGAGGAAGTGTGAGTTTGCCTTCCTTGGATTCTGCCTGCCTGGCTTCTTGAGGTCCCATCTCTGACTCAGAATCAGAGCTGCTGCTGAAATCCACCTTGTCGGAGGCAGCAGAGGAAGGAGCAATGATGGAGGGCAAAATGATACCGTCTCCATCTTCTGATACTACAATAGAACAAGCACCTTATAAACAAACAGGTCTCCTCCCTCTCCCCTAGCATAACCCCATAAAGCCACATCTACTGTTTATACCAACTTATGCAAAAGTTAAGCCTTTGCAGACGTTATCAGTACCATTCTGGTTTAACCTTTCATTTTATCCTAAGCGTTCCAGGTGCATTTCCCAGCCACAACTGAGAGGATGAGATAAAAAAGCAGTTTCATGGTCAATATTGGTATTTCAACAATACAAAACTTCACCCTACATTTCAGACAACCCTGTAACATCACAGCTCAGGACAAACACTCACCTTCAGGCGCAGTCTGCAGACGGGGCTGGGATGACGTGTGGTCCCTGCTGCAGAACGAGCTGCAGCACAGCAGCCTTTGCCTCCTTCAGACACTCACATTGCTAGAGAGAAGAAGAAAGTCCTCACTCACCAGTGGCAGCTGCATCCTTTTCATCTTCTTTTTTTCCAGGTACTGGAGGCGGTGGCGGCGGTGGCATCAGCTTGGAATCGATATCTTCACAGTCAGCATCGTAATCATCCTCATCTTCATCTAATCAGGGAGGAGACAGGACTACTTATTAAGCAGATAATAAAAGGAAACCAGGCACCCTTTCCACTTATGGTATCTCAAACTTGCCCCAACCTGATGGCAAAGACACCATTCTTATCTTGCAACTAGATGCAAAACTCTTACCAGTTCAGCTCCCTGCACAAGCTCGTTTGCAAGATGAAAGTTTAAGAAACAGTGAGAAGGAGGGAAAAAGATAAACTGACATAAAGATGACTGAAGCACTTAAAATGTATGTATATTCTGCTATCACCTCCTTTTGTTCACACTCTGCAGAGCAAATAAAGCTATTACAGAAGAAAAATGTGGTCAAAAAGTCCCAATCACCTATGTGTCCCTAACCACAATATGTCATCATAAAGATTAAGGGTAAGGCAGCTTTAAGGAATATACAAAGATTTAGCTTTTGCACCATGTTTCTGAAAGTCTGTTCCAGGCCAGATAGAGATACCTGGGACCAACAAAAGAACCAAAGTGCCTTCTGCAGAAAGTCAACTCAGAAAAAAAAAAAAAAAGAAGAGTAAAGCAAGAGAAAGAAATTGAGGTGACTCTCTTAGGAAGCAGGACCATATTTCTATCTTTGAGTAGCTCCAAGAGGCACTAGACCTCCTGCATAAACATAAGAACACAGTTTAAAGAAATATGAGCAGATATTAGGTATTCTCTGCAGGGGATAACACCTCCTAGAGGTAGAGCTGTCATGCTGATCCCCTCTTTACCTGGCCTTCGAGCTGGCTGCAGGCTGCCCATCGCCTGCTTGTACCGGCGGCTCTCATCCTCTGCCACCTCAGTGATGTCTGAGTAATCAACAGCATCTTCCGTGCTCTTGACCCAGCCTAGGGAGAAGAGAAACCTCATCACACAAAACTTCACCCTAATATATATTACTAACTGCAGACTTCACTAAGTACATATGGATCCTTTCCTCTGCTTCCTTTACTGAGAGGAATGAAAAAATTCGGTCTCCCACCAGAGTACCTTCCCCCTCGTTCTAACCAAAACTCCCATAGCTTTGAACTTCCCCTAAGGATTGGAAAGCAGACAACTTTAGCACAAGGAAAACCCATCACTCAGTGAAACTGCTCAGATGTTCTTAAAAAAAGAGACATTATATCACTGTATCAAACAGGCTTCTCTAATACAGGGGCAAACACAGACTTACTTGTGAAGGAGGAGAGACAAGTAAAAAACTTACAAAAATTAAAGAAAACAAGTGTAAAATTGATCAGGAGATACCATAACATTTAGTTTGACAAGCAGAAGGTAAGGCCTTTGACAGAGGCCCTCTGACCAGGTAACACCATGATATTCCCTGCAGACCCTGATGAGCCGGGTGCATTTTCTTCTCTCCAGCAAGAGCTCTTTACCCCAGGTACCCCAGTGCCAAACCTTCCTCATCCAGGTGTGCTCCCTCGCTCTCCGGGCTCTCCTCCTCGCTGGCTGTGATCTCAGTGATCAGGTTGCCCAGTCCCAGCACGCCCAGCCCAGCCAAGTGCTTCTTGGATTCCTGGGGAGACCAGAGCTGGGAGGCTCCAGCAGCCAAGGCCAGGCCAGCCCCGTGATTGCCAGCTGGGTCCAATCCCGGAGCCCACCCCAAACACCACAGGACACTCTGGGACACCCCGAGCACCCCAGTACAGCCTAAGCACCCTGAGTCATCCTGGTACATCCCGGATCACTCCAAGCACCCCGGCACACCCAGATATACCCCGAACACCCAACTACAGCCTGAGCACCCCAGCACATACCAGGTCACCCCAAACATCCCAGTACATCCTGGGTTACCCCAGGCATCCCAGAACACCCTGGGTCACTCCAGTTCATCTCAGTGCACCTCGAGCAGCCCAGGTCTCCCCGGTACAACCCAGTTCACCCCAGTACATCCCAGATCATCCTGAGCACCCTGGAGCACCCTGGGTCACCCCTGTTCATCCCGGTACACCCCAGGTCATCCCAGTACACCCCGGTGCACCACAAGGTCCCCAGTACGCCACAGGTCACCCCAGTACATCCCAGTTCACCCCAGTACATCCCAGGTCACCTCGAGCACCCCAGTACACCCCAAATCATCCCTGTACATCCCAGCTCACTCTAGTACATTCCAGGTCACCCCTAACACCCCAGTACACCTTGGGTCACCCCATTTCACCCTGGTACATTCCGGGTCGCTCTGCTACCTCCTGGTGCACCTTGAGCACCCCAGTACACCTCGGGTCATTCCGATACATCCCAGGGCACCCCGAGCACCCCAGTACACCCCGGTAAATCCCAGGGCACCCTGAGCACCCCAGTAACACCCCAAGTACCCCAGTACATCCCAGGGCACCTCGAGCACCCCAGTACACCCCAGTACACCCTGGTACATCCCAGGGCACTCCGAGCACCCCAGTACACCCCGGTACATCCCAGGGCACCCCGGCACATCCCAGGGCACCCCGGCTCACCCCGGCTGACGCCCGTCCCCCCGCGGCGACACGGCCCTACCTTGTCGAGGACACTGTCCCCTTCCAGCTGCCCCGCCTCGTTGATGTTGCCGAAGAGGAACCCGGCCAGGGAGAAGGGTTCGGCGCGGCCGCCGTCCGCATCCTCCTCGCTCTCCGAGTCCGACATCGCGGCGCCGACCCGGACACGGAAGCGGGGCCGGGGCGGGACCGGGGCTGGACCTGACACCGCCCTGGGAACGGCCCCGCCCCGGGAACGGCCCCGCCCGCAGCGCCCCCGCGCGGCCCCGCCGGGAACCGCGGGCGCTCCGCCCTTCCCAAAAATTCCTTCTTTATGGCCTTTTGGGAACCGGCTTTCCGCAGGAAAGAGCTGCCTTTTAGCATAGGTGCGGTACGGAACGGCAGGGCGAGTTAATGCGACAAGCCACGGAGGTGGGGGGAAAGGTTTATTGCAGTGCATAATTTAAAAGTGAAGAGGGGAGAAAAAAAAAATCCTTTAAAACTGTTAGAGTGATACAAGTTATTTTATCGTATAAAATCAAGTCGCCAGTGTACGTATCAGTGCCACACTTCAGAGTCTTGGGCTCCCGCTGGTGGCGGGTGGTCCTTGCCGCCCACCCAGGGACCCCGGTGAGATCCATCCTCTTCTCCAGGTCAGCCCAAGCAGCACCAAGGTTTCTACAGAGTGAGGTTTAGCACTTCAGAACAAAGCATGGTGAGGCTCTTCTAGCTTAAAACTCATAGAAATAGCTACAGCTGTAAACCAAAGAAAGCACTTCCACATCTAAGCACACCTCGTAACATCCTTTGGACACAGAATTCCTGAACTGCTCGGCTTCAGCTATATTTAAAAAAAAACAAACAAGTACTTCAGAAATCATCCACAAACTGAAAGATTAAAACCTGTCTCTTCACAGTGAGTCTCTTCTGTGAATTAAGATATACACACTGCATCTCTACTCAGTAACAAACTGAAGGATCTTGAACAGTTTGGGAAACCCACACAGCTTAACCGGATTTTCTGATCTCCCAAAACAAGACAAAATCCAGCCATGGGATGATGCAAAGTCTGTATTTGTCAACGGAAGAAAAATAAAACATGGGAGAAACAGAACTGATTGTAGACTGAAGCATTGGACTACTTACAATAAAATGCACCAAAAATTGTTTGGGGGGGGGGAAGGCAGGAAGATCAGAAATGGAGAATGCCCACTGAATGGAGAAGCTCACTGGATTCCTGAGCTCCTGAAGCTCATCCTCAGGAAAAGCAGAGGCTGGAAGAAACCAGCTGTCAGCCAGGACTGTTACTCCTGGCAGGAAGTGACAGAAATACAAAGCATCTAAATAAGCAGGTACTCCAAAGCCAGTAAAAACCTTTTGATGGTGTTCAAAGTTCACTCTCTGCTCATTTTCATGACTACCGTGTTATTCTCCTCAGTACTGTTGTGCAATCCATTTACTAAGTAATCTAAATGGGCATAAAGTGTTCTGGCATAATGCAATCAATAATGCAACCGATTCAAATAAATTGATTAAGCAGTTGAATTTTATCTCGCCATACTCTTTTCCAGTTCACACCAGGATGGCTGATTGTGAGCCTACAGAAACAGGGGGGCAAGGGTTGTGCAATAATACTTTCTCACAAGATTTCTTCTCCACAAAACTCTTGTAATCCAGTTAGGAACAACCACAAAAGACACAGAACTAAAAGATTTCAGTATGTAAAAAAGTAAAAACTTTTTAAAACAGTAGTAGCCTCAGTACAAAACTGCAAATATATGTAGCAAAAAAAAAAAAAAGTAGACTTTTAATTTCAATAACAGGCACCTCTTAAGACTAGTTCAAACATGTCACAGACTTTTTTTTTAAAGTACATCTCTGAATAAAGCAAAGGTTAAGGGCTTGCACCACGATAACTAGACAGTTGATTTAGGTCTGACCAACATTAAAACAAACCATGTGCACTGGCTTAAATAAATACATTTTAAACATGGTAAAGTCTATTTACTCAGTTACTGAAATTTACCTACAGAAAATAATCTTGAATTACAAGGCACAGAGTTAATTGCTGCCTGCAAGCCCAGCCCACACTAAAGGCCTACAGCTAAAGCAAAGGCAGAATGTGGTAAGTAGAGGTTATCTCACAGAATACTCTATACCCTCACAGCCTTCAGGGCACTGTGGCAGGAAACACATCTGGAACAGCACTTTCTCTACAAGTGCAAAAGATGCAAAGACACTCCAGGCAATGGCACTTGGTGAAGAAAAATATGCAGAGTCTGTAGGGCTTCTGCAAACATCCCACAGAACGGGGGTTTTGGTACTGCCTGAGCTCAGGCAATGTTTGGAACTCGGTGTTGGTTCACTAACCACAGGTACCAGTATTTGGATTAACTGCAATTTATAATCAATGGCTAAAGCAGTACCAGAGTGAGCATATGTCAGATAAACAAGAACTGCAGTTAGCGTCAGCATCAGCTACACCAGCTGAAGAAAGGCACATCCTCTTCAAAGAGTGGAATAAGGGCGCAAATAAAAACATTTCTATCCACCTGGTATTTTTGCCAGCATCAGATAAAGCAAGCTCAAATTAACACAAGATCCCTAACAACCTTGTGGATGTATTTTCTGTTATCCTGCTAAAACGAGGCACTTTTTTTTCTGACCAGGGTATACACCAGTGCAGTTTTGCATGTGTGGGAATCACAAGAAAGCAAGTTCTGAATGACCAATTGAGGCTGCAGCCAGACAAAGACAGCACTGTCAACTTCAGACAACAAAGCCCAGTCCAGCACCACTGGTTTCACACAAAGTATCTTTGAAGCATGCTGCTTTCATACCATCGAGCTGGAAGGTTAAGTCTAAGGAAGGTTTCATGCGCTCACTCCTCAGCTGGTCCCGGAACCACACATAAAGAACAGTGCACATCCTGAAAATAAAAGCCAGCTGCCACTTACTAGAGCTGCTGAAGAAAGTTAAAAAGTATGTAAATAGAACTTCAGTTAAAAGAGTTCATAAAAACTGAGCATCCAGTAGAGAGGAAAAAAAAAACTGCCCAGGTAATCCTATCCAGTGACTGGCTAACCATTACAGATTGAACTGACAACAGGAAGAAACTTGGGCTCCTGTAATCAGAACCTCCAAAATTTCTGTCAGTGTTCTCACAGAAAAAAAACAACACAGGAATTTGCCATAAAAATCTCAGGTGGTGGCCCCAAGAACGTTAAGAAGTGAAGCAATTAATTCCTCAAGAGCTGCTTTCAAGTCTCTGGGATTCATCAGAGAGATTACATTGAAAATCTCATTTTGAGAAGTGTCATCCCAAATATCTCAGTCATCCCGGGAAGGTAACTGTTAAAACTTTATTCTCAGGGTGCAATGTCTCTTTGGACAGTGAAATAAAATCTCAGTTTAGAAGCTTATGGAAGACTTGCATCTAAACTACTCTACCACTTCTCCAACTCAAAACTATGAAAATCACTCGTTTGAGTGATTCATCATTTTTCTAAGTTCCTTACATTAGGAAAAATCAGCTCCTGCTTCTGTTAATAAAATCATTGCAGGTATTCCCTGGGTCTTGCTCATTGCATTAATCGTGCCTTACACTAACTCTTCATATAAATGATCACAGTTCATTATAAGGTGAATCTCAGTAATATTTCAGGCATTTTTGCAAGTAAACAAATTGTTTTCAAGCTTTAAATTGATAAAACAACCGGCCTTCTGTTTGTAAAACAAATTCAATCAGTAAATAAAGGATGGGAAAAGCAGCAGCTAGACTTTAAGCGGGGTTATCAGAATTGGTGCTTTTCAGCAAACCTAGTAACTGATGGCTATCTAGTAAAGAAGTGGCTTCAAAGGAGTCTCCTCTTTTATTTTCCTCCACTAAAATAAGGACAGAACCCAGGTGATCCCTGGAGAAGCTGCTGGAGATTGGAACTTTAGAAATAAAGTAGATATTTGACCTCTCTGTTGGAAAAAAAAACCTGTTCTGTTTCAGTTTCCCTGAAGCAGTAAGACTGCAAGAATATTCATTGTATAACCGATTTCTGCTTAGAGCTGTTAGTGCAAGATGCAAATCTTCAATTTAACTCATTAGAAAGCCCTCCAAGATTCTAGTCAACAGCAACATCCATCACCCAAGGTGACTACAATAAGACACATTTTCTTGTGTTCTTCTTCGTCACAGGATACAGAACTGCACGGACAGCTTCAGCAAACACCTCCCGAACGCCCTCCTGATTCAATGCTGAGCACTCCAAATATTTGACTGCTCCAATTTGTTTAGCCAGTGAAGTCCCCTGCTGCGGGGTGGTGGGAGCCAAGCTCTGCTCTTTCAACTTTTTAACTGTTTCCAGGTCATTTCTCAAGTCTCTCTTCGTGCCCACTAGAAGAATGGGGACATTTGGACAGTGGTGAGAAACTTCGGGATGCCATTTGTGCCTCACGTTTGCATAGGAAGAGGGGCTGCCAATGGAGAAGCAGATGATGAAGACGTTGGTTTGAGGGTAGGAGAGCGTGCGCAGGCGGTCGTACTCCTCCTGGCCTGCAGTGTCCCAGAGATTCAGGCTGACTGTCCGGCCATCCACAGTCATCTGGGCACTGTAGTTGTCAAACACAGTCGGGATGTACTCCTCTGGGAAGGCATTGGTGGTGTAGCTGATGAGGAGACAAGTTTTTCCCACAGCGCCGTCTCCGACCACCACGCACTTTATAGTCTGCATCCTTCACCCAGAAACAAAGTCCTGCACAAAGCAAGAAAAGGAGTCAGGAAAAGCAGGCTCAACGATGGCCATTTTAAAGATAAGCTTTAGCAAGTGTTTTTAATATAGCTAACAATTTCTTATCACAGCTTGACACACATTCAGTGTCTCGAGCCATTCTAAAGAGCTCCCGGGGCTAGGAAGACAATAGTGAAATGGAGATGCAAAGAGTTGAGAGCTAAGTGACAACTGGCTGCATTCCAACCATGTAAGTACAAATTAGCCAAATTCCCACAGTCTTGCCTTACTGCCAGACTGTTTCCCACAGGCAAAAGGACAAGCCCTTAGAGGCACCTGCAAGTGGAAAGGGATCGTGACCTCAGAACCAGTAACAAGATACTCTGTCCTTTTAGGTTCACACATACACCTCTGTACACACACACTCTCCAAGATTCACACTTCTTGCCTACATAGTCCATTGCCTAAACAGTTTACCACAAAGAAAGATCCAAAAGTTATATACTAAACCAAGATATTCATTGCTGGGCTGCACTGCAACTGTTTACTATAATAATTCACTATACTCAGATCAATCAGACCTCAAGAAACTGCATTACTTAGAGGACACCAGATAAAAGGTTCAGAAAGCAGCATATTCAAGAAAAGCTGTTCTTTGAAATATAACTAGCCATAGTACCCAGATTAGACTACATAAAGAATTTTTCTAAAGAAGCCAAGAACAGATTACTCTCACTAATCAGTGACAGAACAAGCAGAACTTAATAGGCTTGAGCTACTTGGTGTCCTCTATAAATAATGAGCATGAGAAAAGTATATGCTGTAAAAAATAGCATTCCTAGACAAACTAGGGAATTGTTACACAGGAGATACCTGACACTTTAAGGTTTCCCTTATCCCTTTCCTGCTATATGAAGATTAGATTTGATAATCTAAGTGCTATAGTCTGAAACACAATTAATTTTAAACTACATTTGAAAATAGCATGGAACTGCAAGCAGTCATTTGTTGTACGTTGGAGCTTCCACAGCCAGTCTGAACAAGAAGGAACTTGCCTCTGCCTTCTCACCCAAATGCCTTTGAGGGACTATCAGAATCCTCAACTTGCAACCAGCAGCAAATACACTGTTTCAAACAGAAGAAAATAGTGGGAAGAACTTTTTAGCAGGGCCTGTTACAGTAGGACAAGGGGTAATGGTTTTAAACTAAGAAAAGGTTGATTTAGATTAGATATAAGGTAGAAGTTATTCACAATGAGGGTGGTAAAACACTGGCACAGGTTGCCCAGAGAAACTATGGATGCCCCATCCCTGGAAACCTTCAAGGCCAGGCTGGATGGGGCTCTGAGCAACCTGATGTAGTTGAAGATGTCCCTGCTCATTGCAGGGAGTTGGACTAGATGGCCTATAAAGGTTCCTCTCCCAAACTAAACTATTCTGATTGCATATTCCAGAAGGATCTCAGTTCCAACACCATCAAAGAATAAAAGGGAATATTGGAAAATCAGCAAGTGAAGTAAGTCACTTATAACAGTCATGAAACCCCCTCCCTCCAACTTCCTCTTAAGACCATCCAAACAAATCAACAACTCATTATCATTCAAGTCTCAGCTTTGTCCTTTCAAACATAGTCTTTATCTGTCTCCACATACTGCTGTGTTCCCACTGGGAGCACACAGGATTCTGCTGGACTGAGTGAAAATGGGACTACCTGAAGCTTTGGCACAAAGCTGCAACAGGCAACCACTGTGGTCACTACAACACACAGTGCTTAGGGAAGGATCAGTGTGTGTGCACAGGCACTGCTGAAAACCAACCAGTGGTGGGAAGCAGTGCAGAAACCCAGCAGGACATTGGAGGGGAAAAATTTGGAGGGAAACAAAAATGCAGAAGCAGACTATCCCTTTTGAAAATGGCAGGAGCTAGATTTCTAAAACAGCATGAATCACCTGAAATGAAACCTGGCAAGTGCTTTTGAGCTTTGGCAGAAAAGCATACATACGAGTTTCTTCGCAGATCAAAAAAATCAGTCGTCCCATTTCAGGGCTCCAGTCAAATGTAAAGAGAGATATGTATGGAACTGCATAAAGGTAATCACTAAAATGAAGAACAGCACTGAGCAGCAAAAGCTGAGGGCAGGACTGAATATATTATTCCAGAACAGTTGCACTAAGAATGGAATTTACAGAACTAGAGGGAAAAAAAGAAAAAAAAACAAAGGGGGGGGAAAATACAAAAAAAACCCAAAACCACCAAACAAGGAAGTTGTGCCAAATTAAAACTTGCATTTTGCAAACCTCAAGGTTGAAGCCCATTTTAATATTAAATTATTTAAAACATTACAAATTAAACACTTTTGACATTATATTATTAATCAAGATTGAACACTATTAATGGCAGCACACAACAGTATTTCTGAACACAAAGGGCCTGAGTGCTACAAGCAAAAAGTGACAGAAGGGCAGACGTACTTTAACACTGTAACACTGTTCTACCTGATGATGCAACAGCGACTCCGTGTAGGGCAGATCACAGTCTGCCTTGAGACACTGCCACACTCCCTCCATCTGCCTCCGGGAGTTTCCAAACCCTCTTTCCCCTTCCCACCCGGTAGCACAGCACCTCCTCAGCTGTGATCACACACCGAAGAAGGTTGAGGAGTTGAACTACTTATTAAACTGGATGAAACCACAATCAATTGTGAAGGTACCACCAAGCCAGTGGCAGCAGATGGTGGGAATGAATCACCACATGCTGCTGCTGCTGCCCAAGTCCCTGGACTGCAGCACACAGAGCAGGTTTTAAAGCTTACTCCTGCACTGACATCAAACCACTGAAGTGCCAGAACATGCTCTGCCAGAACCCTTAGTGGTGACCAACACCACTGCTCCCAGAGCAAAGGCTTTTTGCCCAAATGAATTATCTGTGCAACAGACGATTCATTTTGATCAGTCCGTAACAAGTGACATCACAGGGATGGCAGGACTAAGTCAGCTGGACACATGCAACAAAAAATTCAACTCTAGCAACAAGAGTCCCATGAAGAACAAAAAAACACAAAGCCTTTTATACGCCCAACTCCTAGTTTCTAAAGTAAACAAGTTGCAAAGACTTGTAAACAGATCTCTCCTTAGAACACAAACCAAAAGCTCCCCCAAGGGCTTGCACCTCTTACATCTCTAAGCACTTCTGTCCAGAGCTTTCCACAGAATGACAGGGTATCCCCAAACTGCATCCAGCCTGAACACAACAGGCACTGTCTGGAGGGTCATCACACCAGCACTGCCAGGCAGTACAGGCATTTTATGAACTGATAAATTACAAAGTTACAAGTACCCCAGACCACCAGCAGTTAACACAATCTGATTTAAAAAATGTCTCATGAAAGTGTGTTACCCAAAGATTACTTTGTTGGGGCTTTACTTAAGAGGTTATTACAGATTTCAATTTGGAAATTGGTAATAATGTAACAAAAAGGCCTGGAATATAAATGCTCTTTCACACAACTAATACCTGGAATTACCCCACTAAGGCTGGGATTTTAGAAGAGCAGCATTTGCAGTAGGAAATAACCCCATGCAAACACGCCAAAGCATCAGGCAAAGTATTAACTACACAAACACAACTAAAGAGCTTGTAGGCTTTTAAGTGTATTTCTCTGAAAGGCTCCTTTAAAGTAGGTTGCTTTAGCTGAAAGGAATCACGTGTGGCATATGCAATACAGAAAAACAAACACGCACCAGAACACACAATATTTGTACTGAAACACAAAACTTAGATAAATCAATCAAAAAATAATGAGTAGAAAGAAGATACTACACTCCAGAAACCTGTATGTTGTGAGCAGGTGTAGTTTGGTAAAAGATTTACACATGGAAGACAGAGATCTTTTTAATATAAGTCACAACCAAGAAAACTAATATTACCTCCATCAGGCCTTTTCTATTAAATCCAGGTACTGCTTTCTTCAAAATATATGAAGTCTCAATTTAGTTTCTCTTGTAAACAATCTGTTTAGCAAGAAAACTCTCCCAAGACTGTAAAAATCTGGGGTTCAAATTTGCATGGCACCCTTCAAGCTGGCACTGCATGCTATCTAAATATAAATATATACTGAAAAAAACCCCATCATCCAAAAACAAAATTACCAACAAACATTAACAAGAGCAGGAAAATTGGTTTAGGGTTTGTTTGGGGTTCTTCTGGTGACCTTCTAACGAATTTTTGGGGAAATTTTAGAAAGAAAAACTCCACATACAATAAGTAACAAGAACTGAAAAAGAGTAAAATACAGATTAGCACGTCAACACATCAAAAAAAAAAATACTTAAGAATTTAGAAACAGAAAGCTGGGCACAAGCTTCAAAGCCAAGTTTAAAGGTTATGCAACAAGAGAAGCAAGTGAATGGAAAATCCAAAGTCGTGAGAGGTAATCTGGGTTCTTAGTCCTGCCAGAGAAAGTACTTTTATTACAGCTAAGGTTCTAGCAGCTACAGCATAATGGGAATAATTTTCAAATTAAATAATTAATTAAAAGAAAAAAAAAAAAACAAAACCAAATCACCCCACACAGAAGTGTTGTGCAAAAATATGCAGATGAGAGTTATTTCTATCTTGTCCATCAGTGCCTTTGAATTAGAAAACTGGCATTCCCTGTTTGAGTTAGTTTCCTTCTCAGAAGATGCTGCAAAGTCTGACTTCACTGCCTGCACACCTGGCACTTCCTCTGGAATGTGCAAGATTTCAACTGGCGTGTCAAGACATCATCTGGAGAGCTGCTCCTGTTCTGACCTAATTAAGTCTTTTCTGGTATCATTAACGTGGACAGCTTGCTCTCCTAACACCCAGGTGAATATTTGTTGGGGAAATTCACGATTTGGATCCCACTCCCCCTCCCCACAAAGCCATCACAAGTGAAACCACAGAAAAACTTCACGTTGCATCACAATTTTTTTGTGGGAGAGAAAAAAACTTCTCGATCTTCCCCTCAACACTTCTGAAGGAAAGTTCCCTGCATGCTCAGAGAAGGGGGAATACAGTGACAGAAAACAGAGAGGAAACAGTAACCCAAGTTCTTCTCTAGCTCTCTAGATTTATGCTTTTTATACTTCCTGCACTTCTAAAAACTCTTGGCAGAGAAACTACTTCTTAGCAGGATTTGTCTCTGCCCTTGCTATGCTAACACCAAATGCCTCTTTGTTAGCTGGATTTTAGCTTTGATACTGTTCTTTGATAAACTCACTTTCACTGAGTTTGCCAGGTCTTCCCTATCTCTCTTTACAGTTTGGATACGGCCCCGTTTTGGCCAAAACTGAGCCAAAAACACACCGGGAGTTCAGCTGAAATCAGCTGTACTGATCTGTGTCGTTCTGCTCAGCCACCACATTTGATCAAGCCCTCCCCTGGATCAGACATTTGCTCCTGTCTTACCAGGGGCAAGCAGAAGTTAGGAAAAATAAACGACTTAATTGCTTATCTTTCAGTAACAAAAACTAGATCAGAGACGATTCACTGTCCACCTGAAACATGAAGTCAGGCAGAAACTTTCAACAAAGAATTGGGTGGATAAGGCAGCTCCAAGTGTATCACACCACCCTCACCCACGCAAAGGAGTTAATTCACATGTGCAGCTTACCCACCAAGACTAAAAGGGAAGAAAAAGGGGCTCTCAGCAATTTAATCAAGACTCTGTTACTATTCCACAACAGCTCAGCTTACTCGCCATTGTTTTAGGCAAGTGCCAAAGGAATGGACAAGTGCCAGACTTTTAGAATGCATGCCAAGAAGGAGTAAAAAAAGTTAAATAGGAGACCTCATCCCTAATATCCTTCAGCAAGGAATGACCTACTTGGACTCCCCAGCGCCTCTCAAAGTTTTCACACCACTTTCTGTCCTGCCATTTACCTGCAAGAGAAACAAAACATTCAGCAACAACCTGAATGGCAGCAGAGGGGGGAAAAAAATCAACAAGCCAAGGCAGATTTCAGCAGCACAGCGGGAACTGTGCACTCCACCACCCAAGCTCCACACAAACAACAGAATGGAGGAGACTCATTTTCTGCAGAGCTCTCTGCCTGGAAATTCAGCTTCCAGGCACATGTCACTGATGCCTTACACCAGTGCAGTTCTCACTGGTTGTTCCTTCAGTGCCAATGCTACAAAGCCCTTACACCTCTTGACGCAGAAAGTTGTTTCAAAGAAATAAAAGAAACCGCTCAAAACCTTTCAAATAATATTTTTAAAACCTCTACCCCTGTCAAATTAGGTTGAAATTGGTTTACGGATTTAAAGATTTTTTTTTTTTTCCAGGGATGAAACACAGATAAGCTTTACCATGTAAGCCATGTTTCTTAGGGAACTACAGTGAAAACAAAGTGGTCTGCATGAGGTATTTGGGCACCTCAACAACACAAACCTCAGTGCAACAACACTCTTACTACAGGCACTCATACTCCAAATTTTATAGGAGAGCAATAATATTAGTGACTAAATATCAAATACCTTAAATTCTATGAATCTAAGATTATATTTAATGGATAATTAATATTTTAAAAGAGGTTTAGGTCATGAAACAGCTGCACAGTTGATGAAACAACACTGCAACAAGGTACAGCTGCACAGTCACAGGAGCTAAAAACCAAGACTTCAGCAAGTATCTGAAATCCCCGGTGTAGGAATGTGACATGTATCCTGCCATAAGCAAAAGCCCCGAGTATTAAACTTGGTTTTCCTCCTGCCACCCACAGAATCATGGATTCATCCAGGCAGGGACCCTTCACAGTTTATCTGAGCACAAGTGACCCCGACGAGCTCCAGTGGCCAGAACAGCAAAGGTGTCAGAACAGGAGCCAGGACTGCAGGGTTCTGTGCCCACATCCACTGCTTGTCTGCTGGGTGACATAAGCAACTTGCACAGGTCCTGGGGATCACAGTCAGTTCATCAAAAGTTAGTGACACAATGTCCTTTCTACCTTCTGTAGATTCTGACCCGGCCTCAGTCGTTACTGTGGGCTAAAACAAACAAACAGTACCTCAGGCATAAGGCTTTGTGAAGAGATGTATTAAGCAGCTCATTGCAGGATGACTGATAAATCCAGTTTAAGCATCCTCAATTCCTATTTGAGGTGGAAAGAAAGAAAACTGTTAGTCTGTCTCCCTATCATGTTTTGTCACCTGGCATTTGCTGGCACTCTGGGTTGTAACAAAGCCACTCTTGTATCCAAAGGGCAATGTTACACACCAGGAAAATCTAAGCTTCTTTCCTTGAGAAAAAAAAAGCCCCAACACACTTTTCATTGGGTTGGGTTTCTTTGATTTCTCCTCCTCCACCCGAAACCTTCACTGGGGGAGGGGTGTGTTAAAAAAGACACAAACAAAAAAATAAACAAATAAAACAAACAAAACCCAACAAAACCCACAAAAAAACCAAACAAAACCAAACAACACCCCAAACAAAAACAAAATACAAAACACACAAAACAAAACGGGGAAAAAAACCAAACAAAATCAACCCAAAACAAACAAAAATGCACTTGCTTAATCAATAACAGTTTTCAAAAGTGTCTTTAAAGAGTTTTGGTGTGATTAAGATCAGAGTTAACACATGCACTCATTGTGGTTATCATCATGGCTTGTGCGCTACAATACTGCAATTTTTGCCAAGTCTCATTTGCATCATGTATTGCAGTTCTAAAATGTGAGCAAAAGTTAAGGAGTTTCTCAGCAGTCTGACAGATTTACACATTACAGGCACGTACAGCAAAGCAAAAAAATATTCCCTGTAAAGGCATGACACCAAATTGAGTGAAAACACTGTGGACTGCAAAAGAATCACAGCCTCACCACGTAAGCAAATCAAACTGCACATTCAATTTCCTCCTACTAATTGCAAACTGCATATTTATTATTTTTCCAAGATCTCTGTAAAATTCCTCCATAGAAGAACATTCAAAAGCGGGTTTTTTTTTTAATGGAAATAGCAAGCTAAAATACCAAATATGTCTCATAATCTTAAATTCCCTATAGGAAAATTGTTGTGCAGCTGAACAGCAGCAAACTGGCCCTAAACCGTGCCTTTGAGCGATGTACTTTACATCTCACACGGAAGGGAACGTGAGCTTTTGAAAATCAAAAAATAAGCTTGGGGCAAAGAGCTTAATGATGCTGCAGAAGGAGTACTGCACTCCAGCACAGGACACATGTTGCAAGTATGGGGTACACATAAAGAACGCTTAAATTAAAGTACCCAAAGCTTTTTTCATAACTCAGATTATGATGGGCATCACAAGTGTTTATGAAGAGTAAACACATAGTGATTACTCACTGGTTCTTAAAAAAAAAAAAGGACCAAAAGGGACAAAAAAAAAAAAAAAAAAAAACCAACAAACAAACAGAAAGAGAGGAGTTCAGAACAAATAAAAAGTAGCATTGCTTCTTGGGGTTTGAGGTTAAGCAGGAATTCCTCGGTGCAGGTTGTTATAAAAACTGAAAGTTCATAGGACTTCAGAGGAGAACCATTAAGCTGATTGAGGCTGCTAAATGAGACAATACCTGTGACTCCTGACATCCTCCAAAATATTTCAGGTGGCTACTTTGCCCTGCTCTTCCCGAGACAGCAATTTGTTTTTAGAAGGCAGATCAAATGCGACTCTTCTTATATCCCTCCCAGAAAAATCCACTCTCGGCAGTGAAAGAAGAGACCTTTCCGGAGGCAAACTCATCCCGTGCCAACTTTTTATGACACTCGCCGGGAGCAGAGGTCGCCTTAAGCCTGCGGCGGAGCTCCCGATAGGGATGAGCATCAGCCCGGCGCTGGAGCAGCGCGGCCCAACCTCCGCTCCCCGCGGAACGGGCAAAACCACGACCGGTCACGGGGCCGCTCCCCGAGAAACGGCACCGGAGGAGGGCTTGCTTAAAAACCCCTCCCCGGCTTCTCCGGGCCCCCCGACGAGCACATCCAGCGCCCGGCGAGCGGACGCGCATCTCCCCTCCCAACACCCCCGGGCACCACCAGGCCACGCGGCCGGGGCGCGATGCCCCCGGTGCTCCCGAGCTCGCCCTTCCCGGCGGGGCAGGTGCCGCAATCCGCCTCCCCCCCCGGCGAAGGGACCCGCGGTGGCCCCGGGGCCGCCGCCCCGCGCTGACAGCGGGGCCGGACGCGGAGGATGTTCCGGCACCGCCGGGCGGGAACACGCGCGCGGGGCCCGCCGGGGCCGCTCCCCCGCCGCGCCCTCCGCTCCCCACGGAGGCTCCCCGGGCCCCGCCGCCCGCTCGCCCCGCTCCTCGGCCCGCTCTCACCTCCGGGCGGTGCCGGCGGCCACCGCCGCTGCCCCGGCTGCCCGCGGACCCTCGACCCGGCCGCGCCCCGCGCCCGCCGCGCGCACGCGCCCTCCGCGCCCTGCGCGGCCCCGCGGGCACCGCCAGGGGGAGCCAGAGTGGGAACGGCACCGGCACCGCCCGGACACGGGACAGCGACCCGGGACAGCCCGGACCCGGCACCGCCCGGACCCGGCACCGCCCGGACACGGGACAGCGACCCGGCACAGCCCGGACCCGGCACCGCCCGGACCCGGCACCGCCCGGACACGGGACAGCGACCCGGCACAGTCCGCCCCCAGCCCGGCCCCTGGACAGTCCCACCCCGGTCCCGACCCCGGCCCCGGTGATGGGCCAATGCTCCCGTACACCCCCGCCCTCCGCCCCCTTGCGCGCCGCGCGCAGCATCTGCCGTTAATTTCTGATTCTGCATTCATTCCAGTATAGCTAGGATCTGGTTTTGAATTTCTTAAGTTGATTCGCTTTAATCTCCACGAGCAGGAATAGGAAATAAGAGCACGCGTCTCTGTGTGTGCACAGTCACAGAATCACAGAAACAGCCGGGTTGGAAAAGACCTCTGAGATAGTCGAGTCCAACCTTTGACCCAACACCACCCTGTCAACCAGACCATGGCACTAAGTGCCACCTCCAGTCTCTTCTTAAAACCTCCAGGGGCGGTGACTCCACCACCTCCCTGGGCAGCCCATTCCAATGTCTGCTCATTGTCTCTGTAAAGAACAACGAATATACATCACGCATCCTCAACAAGAATAATTCTTTCCTTAAAAAGAATTGTAAAACTCAGTGATAGCTTTTGCTTTCTCTACACAAGACTATACAATGTGCGGCTGATACCTTTGGGTCTTTATGCGTGGATGCTCGGGTGCAGGCGGCACGCGGCTTGCACCGCCTCCCTCCCCCGTTCCCGGCGCTGTTTCGCAGCCCGGCTCCCGCGGAGATCCCCCGCCCCCGCACCCTCCGCCTGTCCCGTGCCGCGGGCGGTATCGCCCTCCGCCGCCCCGGGCGCTGTCACGCCTGTGACGGGCTTTGCAGGAACGCCACGGCTCCGCTGGAACCGCAGGCAGCGATGGCATCTCCCCTGTGTCCACAGTCACCAGCGCCCTCCCAAAGACCCCCAAGGCCCGGCTCCCTTCCCCACCGCCGGTCGAGGGAGAGGCAGGGCAGTCGCACCCAGCAAATCCCGGGACTTGGCACCCCCAGAAGCGCCAGGGTCAGGCAGGATGCCGGGCTGTGAGCACCCCCAGGAATGCCAGCATCAGGCAGGATGCCCAGCTCTGAGCACCCAGGCCCCAGGGACACCTGGCCCAGGCTGCCTGAGGTGCAGAGAGGGGAGCTCCTTCTGTTGTCCTGCCCCAGCCAGACATGGGAGAGGAAGTGGCAGAAGGCAGGGTTTGGCCCGCTGACGTTTCTTAAGCGCCTGTCAGGGATTTCAGAGTACAACCTTTGCTCTGGGTGTTTATTACTTGTTCCTTCTGACCAGGGGAGAGGGCACGCTGCAGCCTGCACACGGTCCAGGGTTAGGTCTGCTCCTCTGGAGGCAGTGTCAAGGTCACCAGCAGCTCAGGAACCAGCACTGCTCAGCTGCTGAAGCACTGGACTGTCAGCTGCTCGGTGTTCCCATCTCCAGCTCTTCATATTCCTCCTCCGACCAGCTCAAGCTGTCATCAGAGTCCTCCTCCTGCACTGCCCCAGGCTCTTGTGCGTTGGCAGCCTCCTTCTCCTGCTCACCACAGGGCTGCAACTTGCTTTGGGGGAGCTCCAGCCTGGCCCAGGAGCCAGGGCTGGCTTTGCAAAGCGTGATCTCCACCTTGGTTGGGACCATGCTCACAAAGCTCTTCTGTATTTCGATGGTCTAGAGAGAGGGAAAGGTGCAGTGAGCGGGGCAGGGGAGGGCAGGCAGCACATGCCTATCTTTCCCCATAGTGGCAGAGCCCTGCCAGAGGAGAAATCTCTCCCTGTGTGCTGGGAGAAACCTGGGCTGCAGCTGAGCTCAGCTTCCCGTTGCTGTGTCTGAGCAGCACCACAGTGCTGGTACAGAGCTCAGGAGGGCTCAGCTCACCACAGTCACATGCGCAGCTGCGGCACAGCCTCTCCCCAGAAGCGAGCTGTGCTCAGACACAGCCATACCCACACCTGTCAGCCCTCTGCTGCCTGCAGGCACAGGCAGCACGCACCAGAAATACAGACAAGAAATGCACATGCAAATTCCTGTCTCACTGCTCCTCCCCAGCCAGCAAGCAGCTGAAAAATCAGTCTCTCCCCTCTCGCCGCTGCCTGCCTGCAACTCACAGCAGGGTTGCAGGGGGAGAGGGGGATCTGCTGGGCCAAAGAGCATTTAGGGTAGCCTGAGACCAAGCCCAGAACACCTATAGAGCTGGCAGTGACCTCCAGCTCTGATCTTAGTCCAGGATTGATCAGTGCAGCCACCTCAGCCTCCCCACAACCCTTAAAGCATTTCCTAGCAGAGGTGGCTATAAATGCCCATACCTGGGCAACCCAGCCCAGGACCAAGAGCAAGCCCAGGCTGCCTCAAAGCCTTGCAGCCCAGCCCCGTGCAGACTGCTGGAATAGGGAAATCAAAATAAACAGGATCTTACCCCCCAGAGCTCCAGTTCTGCCCGGAAAATCTTATTCCCTTCAAAGATGACATGAGCCTCAAGCTGAAACATCAACAGAAAATGATCTGAGTGGGTAGCACAGCACTGCCAGAGCTCTTCCCCCAGACAGTGTAGCCTCCTTCAGCACCATAATGCATCCCATATCCTGAGTCCAGTGTGATGGCCTGGTGATCCCCTCAGCACCTGGCAACATTTCACTCCCTTCAGAGCATGCCAGGTTCACCTCTGTCACAGGTTGGGTGATTCAAGGCCAGCAAAGCCACCCAGTGAGGCTGAAAGCCAGAGCTGCCAGGCAGATGCTGCTGCAGCAGTAAAGCCACCAGGCTCTCAGTTCAGGGACAGCAGGTCGGCTGGCAGTGCCAACCCTGCCTGTAGTAAGTCCAACAGGCCATCAAGGAGCACCGGGCCCCTGGCTGGCTCCTGGCTCACCAGAATCGGGTGGTGCCATGGAAAGACACTCCCCCACCCCAGCTCTGCTGGCCCCACTCACCACAGTGCGATTGGCTTTGACGCTGCTGAGGGCAGGCAGGGGGTTCTTGGCATAGACCGTGACCACCACCTGGCTGCTGGTTTGGTGCCAGTCCTGCCGGCACAGCACCGCCTTCTTGTCCTGCCGAGGAGAGGAGCCCATCACGGCACGGCTGGAGCTCAGGCACACCCCAAACAGAGGGGATGTCCCTGCTCCTTTGCACATCTCCTCCAGGTTGAGGTTGGCATCAGCTGAGCAAGACCCAACCCTGCCTTTCGTGCAGGTTTTTGAGGGAAGGTGGTTCATGCATAGGTGGACAGCCCCTGCCAGGCTGTCCCATGCAACATGGGACATCTGTGCTGTGCTTAGGGTTGATCCAGGACTTGTTAAGATCAGAGACATCCCCTTCTTGTTCCAGAGTCACTCTAGAACAAGCTCGTAAGTGCTGTGTGCAATCAGGAAACTCAATCTGGAGGGCACTGCAGGGGCTGTTGCTGTTGAGGGAAAGCCTCAAACCAAATTCAGTTTTCTGCAGTTCTCTGTCCTTACCCCCTTCTCTGTCCAGCAGTGGCACCCTCTGCTGCAGCCTGGCTGGTCCATGAAGGCACTGAAGTCCGTTGTTTTGATTCCACAGCAGCTCCAGTACTTCATCCTGAGGAGACCAGGGTGACCTGAGTGGGGAGTGCACACAGGAGCAGGACCGGGGACCACAGTGTGGTGTGAATGGAGAGGGTCTTGTAACCAACAGCTCCTCCTGCCCCCTGTCATCACCCACAACTGCCCTGGCTGCGCTGCTGAGGCCACACAACCTTGCAGTGCAACACTTTCAGCCCTCAGCAGGGTGAGTTTGCCCTCTGGCAAAGGGTTATTTCTTACCCCTCATGGAAGACAGGAACGCCAGGATGGAACGTACAAACCTCTGTGTTACTCTCCGGGCCCTGGTAGATCTGTGGAGGGAGAAGCAGAGGACAGTTCTGTCTGTGCCTGTGGCACAGCATGACATGGCACAGCCAGGTGTTCACTCATTGATGCCCATACACACAGAGGGCACAGCACAATGCCCAACATCACCCTTTTGCCAGGCCCAGCATCTGTGAAGACTTACTCTGGGACTACACTCAGCCAGCAGCCCAGCACTGATCCCTGCTCCCTGCTGGCAGGGCAGCCACCCTGGCTTTCCTGGGACAACAGTGTCACTCCCATGACCCTGGCAGCAGCCCTTCTGTTGACCCTCTCCCAAACGAGCCAGCTCCCAGCCCGGGGCTGGTTTGGACATCCCAAGAACTCACTGTGTGGACAATGGCAAAGGGCCATTTGTCCATCCTGTCCTTTCCCCTCCTTCCCAGAGCATGTCAGTCTCATGTCCTCATCTACCTCCTGCCTTTCACTCCCTGCTTGCTCCAGCTCTGCTGCTTCCCAAGCATTCCAGCCCTCCCACCCCTCCCTCGAGGCAGGCAGTGCTACACGAGGCAGCCTTGGGGCAAGACACAAAGTGGGCTGTGCAGCATTAATTAAATGCATTTTACTTACACGCCCAATCCTGACTTTGTGCTGTATTTCACTGCAAGCAATGGGCAGCAGTGAAACACGAGTGTACCACCAATCTGGAATGTAGGAATGTGGCTGGGAGGTGACAGAGGCAGCCACTGCAAGGACGGGATGAGCCTATGGAGCAGATGGGCACTGCCACCTCCCACCTGCCTGACCCCCTGCCCTGCACCCAGATGGTGTCATCTGGGTGATGAGCCCCGTGATGCTCCTGGTCATGGGGAAAGGAGAGCAAAGCAGGGACCCTGCGGGCACTCACCGCCTTGCAGGCTGCGTTCTTGCACCTGGTGCCAGCTGTCACCTGGGCAGCCGCCTCCCCTGCAAGAGCAGCACAGCTTCACACACACACCACACTCACCTGCCCCCTGATCCCCCCTCAGCCCCGTGCTCAGCTCCCCACCGAGCACAGCCCACTGCAGTGCCCCCCCAGGGCCCAGCTCTGCGGGTTTGCAGGTGGCTGAACACGCAGCACCCGCGGCCCAGCACTGAACCCATCAGGCAAAACCCCCACTGAGCTCGCCATGTGCAACCCCACTGCCATCCAACAGCTCATCACTACCTGTGCCACTGCTCTCCAGGGTCTTGTCCTTGGAGGACAGGTTCAGTTTCTCCAGTGCTTGCTCCAGAGACCTGGATACTTTAATGGGCAGCAGTTGTCTTGGCTCATCAGAGCTGGGAAACAGCAGCAGCAAAGGCTGAGTATTTGGGGTTTTTTTACAATTTAAGTGTTGTTGCCTCTCCTGAGGAAGCAGCAGGGCAGGACACATGCAGAAGCTTTACAACGCTGTAAGCTGAGCCTATCTCACCTTGGTCTTTCCCGCAGCATCTTCTCAGCTGATTTTGGTCCTTGAAAGATGAGCTCCTTTGCTGGCTTGGCCTTCGGCTCATCTGAGGTCTCCCCTTGGCTGGAAGGCTCAGGGGGCTTCTCCTTGCTGTGAAACCCCTTTGTGCATCCCTGAACATCAGAGGCAAGCCTGATGACTGCTTTGTACTCCCAAACATGGTGGCTGCTCCCAAACCCTGCGAGTTTCCACTCTCTGGGGGCTCTGTGTCCTGCAGGGATGGGCTCTGACCCTACACCAGGGCAGGAGCTGTGTCCATGGGAATTCTCGGGGGCAAGACGGTGTGGCAGCCTCTCTGGGGCCATGGTAGGCAGGTCTCAGCCCTGCTGCACCCCAGTGTGGCAGCTGAATGGCAGCAGGAGTCTCCTCCATGTTCCCAGGCCTCTGGTGCCTCCTCACTCCCCCAGGACCACACAGACATTCTCAGCTGTGCTGATGCTTTGGGCATTTATGTTCCTCCTACAGGATCCTGGTGGGGGATACCAGCCCCTTCCAGCACCCTTCTGCAGGACAACCTTCCCTGCACTTTGGGAGCAGCACCCTTGCTTGCAGGCTCCTTGGAAGCAGATAGGAAATCCCTGGCTGGCAGGGCAAAAGGGGTAGCCTTGGTAGAGGATGGGGATGGGATAGGACAGGGCAGGGGCCAGGAGGAGAGGATGGAGGAAGAGCATTTGGGTGCATTTGGGCTGGTGGGTCGCTCACCTTTATGGAGAGGAACTCAGAGAAGTCTGTTGTGCGTTTCTTGCAGCAAGACCAGCCCTAGGCAGCAGGAGATGACAAGCTGGTCAGGTGTGGGCAACCCTGCTGGGCACAAGGTCAGCCCCTGCAGCTGCAGCCCCTGCTCCAGTCCCACTCACCTTCAGGGCATCGTGGAAGATGGGGACACCTGGGTGATACAGGCAGGAGTCTGAAAAGGGAAAACCAGGCAAAAGCTTTCAGGGGAAGCGATCCTGCCCACGAGCCACCCGTGACAGCCGGCAGGTCCAGAGCCAGCTCCTGCCATGTGGGCTCCTTGTGCTGGGCTTGGCAGCTCCAGCTGCAGCATGGCAGCCAGGGCCACACACTGGGAAAGCAGCACACATTCCCACTCCCCCTGGTGCAGGGCACATGGGCCCACTCACCCTCGGTGTTGTGCTCAGGATCAAACCTCTGCCCGCAGCCCTTGTTGTAGCACAGCAAAGCCATTGCCCGGGAGAACTCACGGCGTCCTTCACTCCTTCCACAGAAATCCCACCAGGCTCATCCCTGCCTGTGATCCCTCCTCTGCTTCCCCACAGTTTCCAGCCCAGGCTCCAGGAGGTGGCTTTGCCTATCTTTGGAGGCAGCCGTGGGAGGTGGCTGGTAACCGGAGAGCAGGCTAAAGATGGACAGAGCAGCTGATGGGGCTTGGTGCCTCTGTTATCTCGAAAGGCATTTCTGTCCTGGCCCTGTGCCCAGCAGAGGGAATGGGCACTGCAGG
This sequence comes from Pseudopipra pipra, assembly GCF_036250125.1. Taxonomy (NCBI): domain Eukaryota; kingdom Metazoa; phylum Chordata; class Aves; order Passeriformes; family Pipridae; genus Pseudopipra; species Pseudopipra pipra. The sequence goes on from NC_087561.1 coordinate 2,792,536, forward strand.
GTGGCCTGGGGTGTGCAGAGGTCCTCCCAGTGTCTGTCATCCTGCTGGCATCCCTTGTGGAGGCATCAGCACCACCCCACTCACACACACGGCTCCTCTGGACCGACTGCGCTCAGTTTCTTCAGCATTTATAGAAGTAGCTGAAAGTTTCCTGAAACAGATGGGAAGAGAATTCCTGGAGTCACAGGGCAAAATGTGTGCTGATCTCCCCCGGCCCCAAAAGGCACAACCACCTGCTAAGCAGAGGCACCAGCAGACCAAGGCTGTGTGAAGATATCCTTCGATGTGGGGTCTTGTGTAGCCCAGGTGTAACAGAGTAGTCAAGGGAAGGTTCTTGGCCAGGCGTGAGAAGTAGGACACAGTGATTTTATGGGTGATTATGGTGAGATCTATTGCTGATACAATATCTAAATATTGCCAATGCAGTATCTAAATAACAGTTCTAACATCTGTTACAAAATATAGTATATACAGGAGTGGTCCCTCCCGTTGAGCTTCAGTGAGATCCCCTCGCTTTCTAAATTTCTCAGAGAAGTCTCAGTGAGGCTCCTTCCACTTAGTCTCAGATTAGGTCACAGTCTGTGTCTAAAGGATTATAATTATAAGCAGGTTTGGCTAGGTCTTTAGCCTTGCAGAATTGACAATTAAAAAGCAATAAAGCACCTATGGAGGTACTTTAGGATTTTATCTCTGTATTAGACCAGATCTTAGCATTTTTCACTCACCCCTCCAAAAGTGAGTGTTCTGCATGTTCTGTGTTATCTCAAAAGGCATTTCTGCCCTGGACATACCCTGCAGGTGTCCCTGCAGGGGATAGGAGAGACAAACACCACCCAGAAGCTGCCTGTGACCTCAGGAGACCAGTTTGCCTTGTTGGCTCAGTCTGCAGCAGCATTTTATACCCTTTTGCAGGCCGATGTGCACCACAGACAATCACAAGCATCTCAGATCCCCCATCTCCAGAATACATTAATTATGTGAGCATTCAAACAGTTCCTCCTGCAATACCCACTGGTGTTCTCATCTGACCTTGGGGGTGTGTGGGGGGGAAGGACACATACAAAGACCAAGACCTGACTATATTTCCTTGAGCTCATGCCAGGGATGAAAACTGTTCCCTGGAAGATCACTGTCGTCACAGGAAAGTGCAAAATGTTACTTGGCACCCCTGTACCCAGGAAGGGTTTGCCCAGACTCCCTGCTCCTGTTCTGGGACCCAAGGGTTTTCCTCTACAAACAGGAAACCCTCTTGAGATCAAAGGTTTTACTTAGTTCCTATAAGCATCTAAACCAAATATTTTCTTTTTGCTGTTCCTGGTTGCAGACACAGCTGTTTCCTGGGTGCTGCCTGGACCTCCAGGAGCACACAGCACCTGGGTACCATTTCTGTTCAGGAACCAGGGTTGATATAAGTCCTTGGCACTGTCAGACAGTGCAAAGGGCAATTCCTGCAAGCAGAAGCTTGCACAAAGAGTCTGTACAAGAGGGAAACTCCCAGGGTCTGCCATGGCTGATGCAATTCCAACCCTGTCCTGTGATGCTTGTTTAACCTACAGCTTGATTACCCCCTACAGCAGTCTGAAGAATTTTCTGTCACCCCAAGGGGATCTCCAAAGTTCAGAGATGGAGTGAACTGCCATCGAAATTCTGGAGCTTACCAGGGAAATTACTCCAGACTTATTTCACACTGCCCTGCTATTTCACCTCCAGCCCCACTGGAAGGGAGGACTGTATCACTGTCACACCTCCCTATACTTGGGTGCCCTGTGTATAAACCCACATCCACCCAAAAGCTGGGAGGGAGATGTGAGGGCACTGGGGAGCTCTCACACCAGCATGAGCTCAATGGCTTCAAGCCGATACCCTCCCCGAGGCACTGTACTGCCTCAGAACACAATAACTAACCCAACAGTCCCAAAGGTGGGTGAAAAAATGCTGCTGGCATCCAGAGGCTCTGCTGAGAAGGGTGGCTAGGGACCCAGGAAGCTGGGCAGAGGCCTGTGACAGGGGAATTTGCAGTGCTGGGGGCTCTAGGGTTTCAGATGTCCCTGTCCTTTCCATGAGCTGTCAGCAGGGCTGCAGCTGTCACCATCCCTGTGCCAGCGAGGATCTGGAGCTCGGGTTACCTTGCACACCTCAGAGGGAATACCAAGAGGGTGATGTGGCTCACACACATTGCAGAGATACCAGCAGGTACCTGGGGGGGCTGAGGCTGAACAGACCCCCTTGGCACCCGAGGAGCAGCAGCACAACTGCTCTGCCCCAGCTCCTCTGCTGCACTGTGGCAAATGTCTGCAGGAACAAGGTGGCTGGAAAGACAGAACCTGCTGGGAACACAGCACAGTGACAGGTGGTAAACCAAAGTGTCCACGGCCCCCAGCCCATGGGGAGGCTTCCCAGAGAGGACAGGGAGAGGAGGTGCAGTCTGGGAGGCAGACACAAGACATCCTTCATGAAACAAAGATGAGCTCCAGGGGAACTGCTCAGTTGGTCACCAGAGACTCAAGGCTCTGCTGGAGCTGGTGCTTTAAAAATTAGGAAGAAGAGATGAGTTTCAGGTGGCTAAGAGCGGGCTGGACTGCACACCCATCACAGAACATCTTGTTTGAAGCTGTGGCTTTTGGCAGTGGCTCTTGGGCTGTGCTGCTGAGTGTGACCCTCCTCCTGAGCAGAGCTCCAAGTAAAGCAGAAGTCACTGTATGAGTCAGCTGAGCAGGGACAATCATGACCAACACCTTTGCAGCAGGTTGCAAGGAATGGGCCAGCTGAGAATTAAAAATAGAGCCTGGTTGGTTCATGTACACTTAATTTCATATATAACAGAACAAAAAGGAGGTAGAAAATAAAGAATAAATTATTTTCAAACCCAGCTTAATGTGTTTGCCCTTGAACAATCTGGGTCAGTGTAAAACAGCCCTTCACATTCCTGAGGAGAACACTGCTGAATGCCTCCAGGGAAAGAAACCCAGCTCACCCCTGACCCTTCAGTCATTCAGGATGCTCAGTGCAGCCAGGGTAGCAGGAAGGCACTGCATTTCTAAAGCACAGAGTAATTCCTCCATACAAAAGGCTGCTTAGGAGAAGGAAAATCCCTGACAAACATATTACTGCTCTGTATGCTAGCAGGCAGGATTAATGTTTTATTTATTTGGGAAATGAAAATCTTCCTCGGAAGAATATGTGCTGAGCAATTCTACATCAGAAGTTCTGCCCAGTCACTCTTCTGATAGCACTGCTGAGGGGTTAAGTACCAGCTGTTGTCCAAGAGGTTGTGCACTGGTTGTGCTCAACAATTCAGAGATCAAATTTGAAAACGACCAGAAAAATATCAGAAATGGGGACGTGGGCAATCTTCATCTCTCTGTTCAAGAACTCTGTCCTTCTGCAGCTTGGGTTATTACAGGACTATTGCCCCAACTCTCCAGTCCATTGAACAATGACACCTTCAAACTGGAACCAGCTACCCACCTGATGGTGATTTTCTCTCTGTAATTCAGTATCTTGCTCCAGAGATAATTCAGTTTCCTTGGAGCTGAGCTGCTCCTCTAGGAGCTCATTCACTCTAGTGCTCACTCTGGAAACACATGCAATATTCCTCATCAGAAAGTGCAAATTAGTCCCCAACAGTAACCAGTCCAAAAAGAAGAGCTCAGTCTACCCCCAAGACTCAATTTTCTTGCCATTAGCCGGCATCCTTAATCAAAATCTGCTGCGTGAAATAGCCTGAACAGGCACCAAGTGTGGGGTTTTCCATGTTTTCCTTTGGAGGATCCTGTTGCCTTAAAAGCAAGGTCACTGTGAGCTCACTTAAAGCAGAGTGGCCAGGCTGTAATGAGGGAAAATGTCCTAAAAGCAGCGTTGTGCCCCTCCACTTTTTCTGCTCTTTTTGCTTACCTCTGGCATTCAAGTGACAACCAGGTACCCAAGTCATGACCAAGACAAAAGAGAGAACAAATGTGGCATTTCAGCAAGGCCACAGGAAATCACATCTTCTTTTTTTCAACCCCCACAGGTAGCTCACCAGAGTAGTTTAGCACATCCCACCACTTGTAGCTTTCTGTGATAAAGTGCAGCTGCTCCAGAGAGGCAGTGTGCCAGAAAAAAAAATTGAAATGTTTTGTCTACTGGTTTGATATGACAAAATTATCCAGGTCCCAGCTGGATTTTTCAGATTTATCTTTGATTCTCACAAACTCAGTCACTACTGATTAAGAGGAAGCTGCACAAAGCACAAGTTGTAACTTCTGAAGTCCACAAATGATGGGGATTTAAAGCTAAGAGCAAATCATCAAGAACCAAACTGCTCCTCAGTCCTTGGTCTGGTATGAACTGATACTGCAGAACTGTGTTTTAAACAAGGTATGACAGCAAAAGGCACAGGTTTCTCTTCAGCATAGTTAAAATATTGCATCAGTCTGCAACTACACAGTAGCCACCACTCTGGACAAGCACTCAGAGGAAAGCATTCCCTTCTGCACACTGGCTGAACCTCAGCACATCCCAGCAGTGCTTGTGCACAGCCCAGCCTCTGGAGCTGCACTGGCTGCCTGACACAGGCACTGACACCAGAACCCAAAGTGCCCCAGCAGAGGAAGGAATTGCTCTGGAGTGAGGCAGCCCTGCCTGCCCAGCTGCAAATGCTTCTGCACTAGACAGTGTGTCCCTGCCACATGCCTCTGAAAACCTTAGCAATGGTTTGCTTTACAATTTCCCTTCCTGGAACCTCAGTCACAGGTTTTCAGTCTCCTCCTTTAAAGCAAATTAAGAATAGTTACCTCTAGCATTCACACCAGAGTTTGGTTTTCTTCCTTTGCTGTCACTGGATCTTCAATTTGGATCTTTCAAACCTTGTTAGATGGGCTTTGAGCAGTGCTAAATCCCTCCCTCCCCATAATTTTACTCCCCTTTCCTCCCAGGGAAAGGCAGTAACCAGACCCACCCTTATCAGGTAGTTGAACAGGACTGAGACAGCAGCAGAGTGATGCTCAATGTTTGAGCTCTGCTGTTTCCCTAAGACAGTGATTTCTCCTTTGGCTGCTCACTCACCAGCCAGCTGAGCAATGGGCAGGACAATGAGAGACACTGAAGACACCTGGGTGCAACTTCACAGTTTCTTCTCCTAGTATTTCACACTTTGGAATTAAATAATGTACTTACCCAGCAGCCATGGGACTAATAAACGTCTGACAGCTTCATTCCAGACAAACAGATCCATTCTCTCCCAGGGCAACAGAAAATCTAATCAGCATTCTCACCACCTTATTTGACATTTTGCAATATTGAGCTGTCCTAGCAAATGATCCAGGTGAAAAACCACCAAACCCTTCATACTTCACAATCAACCTGATAATCTCCATTAAATGCCTATCATCTCAGCAAGCCAGCAAGTAGTGCTGATGCTTCCAAATGTGGAAAACAAAACAAGAAACAAAGAGCATCAGCTGCAGCCTCTCTTCAGTACAGCTTATCATCCCATTCTAAGCTAATTAAAAGCCATCCAATGACTGGGGTAAATCAATCAAAGCTCCAGAGTGATTATATCATCTTTCCCTACTAAAGAGTACCTACATGACCAAACCCTAATTTAAGATAACATTTGGCATATCAAAATGTTTTCATCCTTCCTGTGATTTCACAATTCTTCAAGGCACCTCCTTATGCTTTTAGGCTGTAACTCTTTCTCCCTCCCTTTCCCACCTAAATTTATTTCTAAGCTTCCCTCTCTGCAGTCTCAACTCTAGAGATTCAGTATGAGAACACAAGTCACAGAAGGCTCCTGTCCCTGCAGATTCCCTCGTGTATTGCACAAGGTAAAGCCATCAACAGTCAGGAGTGAGCCCTCTGTTCCTACCCCAGCACAGGAGCTCAGGGCTCTGCAGGAACATTCCAGAGGCAACTGCAGCACAGGGCAGAGATGGACAGACAACTCTGCACCAGGAACTGAGCTCCAAGTTCCCAGTGACACATGGAAAAGTCTTGTGTCTCACTGCTCTGCATCCACAACACAGACACATCCCAGGTTCCCTTCCCCAGACTGTTGAAGGTCTCGTTGCAACACATCAATAAAACTCATTCTGTGACAAGGAAAACTGTTAAGAAAACTGTCAGGGGTTAAACCACCTCTTTACAGAGCTATGCAAGAACAACTTTTGCACCATAATCTGAATCCACACATACATATTTGTATTAAAAAACAGAAGAGGCAACACACAAGATAAAAAAGGCTTAAAATCCACTTTAATAATGCATTCCTGTAACATTCCTCAGACAAACTGGAACTTTTTTAGTGGGACAATTACAGTTTGTGTTCAAACAGTTTACACTAAATGAAAAATCTTGTAGTACTTCTACACAAAAGACAGGCAAGGTTAGGATTATACAAACATTTGTTTCAGTTAAATCTTCAGCATGAGATACAGTATCTTTATCCAATAGATTGTACTTGACTACCAGTAAAAATAAAGAGATACAACACATTATCAAAAAAATCCATCCCAACAAGAACCTCTCAGCCATTCAGGCTGCACAACTGTCAACTACTTTAAAGAAACAAATGGTCCAGATAAAAAGAGTAACTAACAAGTTAGGAGGAAAAAAAAAAAAAAAGAAAAAAACCAAACATAAAGTCTCCCCCAATTAACTACATGACGGATCATTTGGAGCTATATAAATTTACAAAATCATGGGAGCTGCAAAGTACCCAAATGCTGCCCTAGTTCTCCAGAGACTTCCCTGTGCTCTTAAGCAAGGTTCACTACTCTAAAAAAATGCCAAGACATACGGAAATTTTATCTAATTCAGTCTCATGATTTCAGCTGCAAATAGGAAACCCGGAATGGTCAAGGCATTAGGGTCCTTGCCAGATTTCACCGTTACTGAACAACCACGGCAGCCTCCCAGAATCCTTTTTTCACTTTAAAATTAGGAATGCACCACATGAAATCTTCTAAAACCTTTACCAGTCAGACTGCACTCCCCTTGTCCTAGAGTGGCTTTACCAGAACAGGCCCTAATTAGCTATTTTTAAAATCTGTTCCCCTCCTGTCCCCCCCGGTTGAACCCTGTGTGGCCTGCCAAGATGTCTTTCTCTTTGGGGTGTGTACAGGGGATAGCTTAATCCTGTTAGTATCTGCGGCGCTTGTTGGGGCCAAAATCCCCCCCTGGGTTCCCTCTGTTGAAGGCAGGGGGGTTCCCTCCCATGGCTCCCAGGCCTTCCATGGCTCCGCCCTGGCCGAAGCGGTCTGGAGGTGGTGGCGGAGTCTTGTGAGGAGGACGAGTGAAGAGGATGCAGGAAGGAAAACAAGGAACAACAAAGGGCAGTTAAAAGCCATTTGAGTTGATTTAAATTCCACCATACAAACCTTTACCACACCAAAAGCATCCCCATAGTCCCAAACTGGACTGACAGGACCACTGCAGAACAAAGTCCCTTCTCCCACACAGCCTGTAGTCAGGCACACTGGGATGGTCTGCACCACCTCACAGACCAGTGTCCTGCTGTGGAGCAGGTGAGCCTTCTGAACTCACCTTCCCTTTCCATTCCTGGCTTCACCTTCCCCCCTTAATTTCCTTGTGTGGTACACATTCCCTTAACCTCAACCATTTCGCTGTCCCTACTACTTAAGTACAAAGGCTTATTGCCAAATAAAGCTGCTCTTTATGACAAAAAATTATCTGTGACACAGCAGTCATGACACAGCAAGAAGTCTGAGCAGGAAAGTTTGCAGGAAAACTGTTTACTAGAGGGTGAACTTTCAGGACAAACTTTACTATTGCTGCTGCTGTTTCTGCTGGTGACTGGAAGTGCTGGCACTGTGGGAGGGTCAATCCTCTGTATGACAGAGGCCACAAAAGCCTCAGCCTATTGTAAAGCTCTGCAGTGAAGTTTAAAACCAAATCAAAATATAGAAATTTAAAGAAGGCAAACAAGCATAACCTCCGCTGATTCTTTGCTCTTTATCTCCTAAGCAAATTAGCTGAACTCATTTTAGCCAATGAGCACAGGAGATAACTTTGGTTTTAGAACTGGTGATGGACAGAACACTTCTGAAAGCTTGGCTTTATGCTTACAAGAATCTAAAACACTCTCAATTTAACAAAGTACTTCCCATTATGTGTTTTGAAAAATACCTATAAATTATTGCTAAGGTCTAGCAAGCATTTTAAGCACTAGCTATCCTGGAAGTAAAATATGTAGTTATTAGACTTGGCCCAATCTCCTGAAAATTACCAACAAATATCAAGGCAAGATTAACTTCTGAAGATTTCAGCAGGAGTTAAGCAAAGGGCTAAGCAAGATAAAGAAGCTTCAACTTTGGCAGCAATATGCTTAACATTGGAAACAACGCAGTTTGCATTTAAAAGGTGTGCACAAAAAGCAGATGGAGATACATTACCATTCCCATGGCTCCATCAGGTATCATGGCTCCAGGACCAGTCGCAGGAGGTGCAGGAGCTGGGACATTGGTACCACCCATGGCTCCTCTATTGTTCATGCCAATGGTACCTGGAAAAGAAAACTGAGGAATAGTCCTGGCAGACACAGTGACTGGGGTCTGCTCATCACTTTAACACCCTGTAAGCTCCCTGCAGTGCTACATGCAGGGACAGAGTCTCAGTCTATCAACCAGCTTTGCACCAGTAGATCAAGACAAACAGTATGTTCTGTTTCCTGTCACATGAACACTTCCTGTCACTAGACTGGGAGATTACTTTGACTGAGTTTCTAAATAAGAAGCCAATAAAATGAGATCACTTAAAAAAAAAAAAGTACAGATTTTGTAATAGAGGAAAGGAACATGGACAAGAACAAAGAATACTCTTACCTCCCATACCCATCTGTCCCATTCGCATGTCTGGTGGCTCCCTCTGGAAAGACAGACACTCATTTCAGCTGATAATCAGGTTTTTAAAAAAAATGTAATTATACAAATTCAATGGGTTCTGGGGATTTACTACTGAAAAATGCATAGAAAAGTCATTCCCAGGGTAAATTTCAAAGGAAGATATGAGCTACCTTCACACGATAACTGCTGAATGAACAGGTCTTATTTAAAATATCTCATTCTGAAAGGCTGCTTTAAACAATCATGGCAAAACATCCAGCAGTAAAGCTGCACATGCAGATTTTACCAAAGGTATCTTGACATCTGGACGGAAAGATCTGTGAGCAGCAGTAACACATTAGACAGAATTAGTTTTGCTACTCCCTCAGCGTAGCTAAGAAGCTTTTCCTGTTGAAAGGAATGTAAGCTTACATAAAGACACAGTACTGGGTCACTTGCATTAAAACACCAGTTAGGGAGTTCAATTTCTTTTTGATTAACTGTGTGTCAGGAACACGTATCACAGGTATCTTTCACCACAAAACTGGGAGCACCTCTCACCGAAGTGAGGAATACTACTTTTTCCACAGTGGTAACTGAAGACAGACTTCACTTTATCAGTAGTCTCAGTGCCAATATTTATCATACGAGGACATTATTTGGAGGAATCAGGACTTCTGCTACACAGGGATAATATTCCCACGTTTGGGTCAGTCACGTGGTTTTGAACTGTTTAGTTTGACACATATTTAGCTATTTTGCCTAGGGGACAGTTTTTCACTAGTATCCATAAACACTTGCCCTCCAACTGCATTGGTGCTGTTACACCACCTGGACAGCACTACAGCTGTTCCCACAATAGATAGGGGCTGGTACCGGAAACAAATTGCAAGACAGTTCTTTTCACAGATCTGGAGATACTGTTATTAAAAGGCAGGTTATTACACGTTACATTATAAGAAAATACTGGACCAATTGACTTTCAAGTACAAGCAACTGCCTGCAGCAGTGCCTCAAGTTGGGATCATTTCACCTAAGCATGACTGAGACTGCAGGGTAGGGATATAGCCAGGTGTAGAATCATAACAGGATACTGCTGCAGTACCTCAGGACAGTACATGTTTACTGTTAGAATAAAATGAGTCACCATGTATTTTTCTCAGCAGCACAACAGCTAGTGAGGGTCCTACATGAACAGCGGTGGGACAGAACTGGGGTATTTACACTTTCCAGGCTAAACTGCATTAAGACTGGAGGGAGCCAATAATTTAGGGTAGAATGCACTACAGATGTGCAGTCCTCCAACCAAGTTAAGAATTCACAGAAAGGGTAAAAATCTAGTGTCAGTGTACAGATGTAATGGAAAGGTAGAAGCACTCCTACCGCGTCAGCAAAGTTCCCTTTAAAGCCTTCCTGCTGGCGTCTCATCATCTCTTCTTGCTGCCTTCTCATTTCCTCCTCACGGCGCCTGCGTTCCTCCTCTTGCCTGGAAAAAAGGTCCAAGGATGCTCAGCACAACACACACCAACCACCTGCATCACTGTGTTGCAGTGCTGCCCCATGGATCTTGATTGGAAACTCAGAACTTTAAGAACATTATTTTGCTGATGCTGTAAAATATGAGATATCTCATGATGAAAACTAATGTTTTTGTGCATGGAGACACTTTCAGCACTTTCACTTTAAGGAGCTCATTATAAAATACAACATGAGCACACCTGTGTGTGAGTGTGTGTCTCCTGAGGAGCAGCTGAAGGATCTGAGGATGTTCAGCCTGGAGAAAAGGAGGCTCAGGGGGGGACCTTCTCACTCTCCACAATTCCCTGAAAGGAGGGTGGTGGAGCCAGGTGAGGGTTGGTCTCTTCTCCCAAGTAACAAGTGACAGGGTGAGAGGAAACGGCCCCAACTTGCACCAGGGAAAATTTAGACTGGTATCAGGGAAGATTTCTTCACCAAAAGGGTTACAAAACATCGGAACGGGCTGCCCAGAAAGTGGTGGAGTCACCACCCCTGGAGGGATTTAAAAGATGTGTAGATGTGGCACTTCGGGACATGGTTTAGTGGTGGCCTTTGCAGTGTTAGATTTAATTGGACTCAATGATCTTAGAAGTCTTTTCCAACCTAAATGATTCTATGGTTCCGTGCACACAGCAGCTCCCAAATGCATGTTGACTACATGCAATATCATACAAGACAGTTCTCAAACCCCTTCTATTACACAAGTAGCCTGGTAATCTTCCTGGAGCTTCTCAAAATGACCCTGAGACAAGGAAGTGCTGCAATGGAGAGAGAAATCTCCAAGACTAAGTTAATCCTCAAATGAAAATACAGATGCTGGAATGGGATTTCCCAACCTGCAGCACAGAAGCCACCAAATCACTGCACAGATTCTGAATTTTTTATCTGCTTCAGTAAAGGAGTTTTACTTAGACATAGTATTTGCTTCTTTACAGTTCTAATCAATGCAAGAAACTTCTAACTCTTCCATCTCAAACCAGCTGTACACTCTCCCCATGAACAAAAAGGCCTAAAGTAACAACCACACTTTAGGTAGTAATTAAATTGTCACAGGGAACAATTAGGTGCACTGAAGAGGCATTTCATTCCACTATGGATTCACAGCATTTCATAACCTGCCCCCTTACCTGAGTTCCAACTGTTTACGTTTTTGTACTTCTTGGTTATGCAATTCCTCCATTCTCCTCAGCTCTTCCTGGCGTCTCATTAAATCTGTGTGACAGTAAAAAACAAAATCAACTCATCTCCCATGCCACCTCATCAATGCCTGAACTAGAACCATAACACACAAGGGAATATGGTAACAGTTTCCGTCAATACAGTGACATCTCTCAAGTTAGGTTCAACAAGGCTCAGTGCCAGGTCCTGTACTTAGGTCACAGCCACTCTGTGAAGTGCTCCAGGCTGGGGGCAGAATGGCTGGAAAGCTGCCCAGCAGGAAAGGACCTGGGCAACAGTCCCTGAATATGAGCCAGTGTGTGCCCAGGTGGGTGAGAAGGCCAATGGCACCCTGGCCTGTACCAGCAATAGTGTGCCAGTAGGACCAGGGCAGTGACTGTCCCCTGTACTGGGCACTGGTGAGGCCACATCTCAAATCCTGCGTCCAGTTCTCACTGCAAGAAAGACATTGAGGGGCTGGAGCATGTCCAGAGAAGGCAACAGAGCTGGGGCATGAGTGAGACAAGGAGCAGCTGAGGGAGCTGGGGGTGTTTAGCCTGAAGAAAAGAAGGCTTGTGGAGACCTTGTTGCTCTACCCCTACATGAAAGGAGGTTAACAGTTGGACTTGATGATCTTTTCCATCTCAGCAATTCTATGATTCCATTAATTTGCTGCTACTATGCTTGGCTACAGGACAAGCAGCTACCTCACAGCTCACCTTCACTGGGCTCTGGCCAGTGTGCTGAGCTACCCACCCCTGGATGGTGCAGGGCCCTGTCCCCTGTGTCCATCTCTGACCGGTACCTTGCCGCATGAGCATGACTTGGTGCTCGTGGCGAGCTGCTTCCATTTCCATTTCCAGCTTCTCCCGAGCTTCCTTGATGTTGCGATCTACTTGTTCCTGCTGCTGCTTCTCCATTTCTATTAGAGCCTTCCAACGCATGGCATATTCATATTCAAAGCTGCCAGGCTGTGCAAACCGAGGAGGCTGCTCACGCTCCCTGTCAAACAATGAGGAGCTAGTGAATGCTTCAGGAAAGCCAGGAGGAACCAGGAAAAACACATTTGGGCATCAAATGCCACAGCAGCTCCTTTTAACAGTTAGCTATGGCTGAGACACCAGCTTGTCTGCTCCTTGGGAGTCATTGAAAGGAGGAACTTGGGTAGAATCCTCCTGCATGGAAACTGTCCTCCTCCATAACAAGTAATGACACTGCTTTCATAAGACACAAAGAGATTCTGGGTAAAGAGATTTAGAAATACTCTTGAAAGCAACAGCCTTTGCTCCTGCTGCACATCTAATGGACACATCCACTCTAGAAACAAACACTGCCCAAAGGTGCATGTTTATTTCTGCAGTATCTGCAGCCCCTGCACCTGGAGCACATGACTATTCCTAATACAGCCTCCCAGTTCCTGAAACTCATTTTCCTTACACGAAAAATTTATAAGATCACCTGGTTTTCTAATGCCAACTGCTCAGATCACAAGACTCCTACTTATACTGGGAAGTCTTCAAAGACTGTGGTCTTACACCTGGATAGCTCTACAATCTCCTAATGTTATTCACATAAATCCTTAAATTTCTAATGTGGGTTCAAATCTGTTTCCTATACAGGCTTTTTTGTAATACTTGCCAGGGAATCTCATGTTATCTGTGTTATCTTAAATTGACTTAACTTTTTATTCCAACAACTGAAAAGGACTTATGCAAAGTATGTGGAGGCTGCCAGTCTTATCCAGCAGCGTGGATTCACACACCAGTGTGTGCTTTCTTTCAGCCAACCATGGCAAGAGAACAGTGTATGCAATTCTCTTTCCAAAGCCACATCTACAGAAAAAAGGAGGACCTCATGAGCACTGATGAGCCACCCTTCTCAGACTGAGGCACTAGTCCACAGGTAGACATATCTCCTGTTGCAAGCCAGGCACATACTTGTGATATTGCTGGTTTTTGATGACTAGTTTCTCTGGTAGTCCCTCTTCATCATCATACTGATCCATGGGCTCCACAGTGACAGGCCGAGGGAATCTGTAAAGAAAAGATGAGGTGCTTTCAAGAAAATTCAAGAACGAGCTTGCAGTTTTGGAAAGTATGTGTACTGTGTCTGAACCTGTACTGCTTTTACTACTGCTCAAAGAAACCCAGGGCAGTTGGGGATCTCAATCAAAGTGAAATCAGAAATTACTTTGAACACCTTTCTTTTTTTCTAGAACAGGAATGGAACCTTTAATCTTGTTGAATGGTAAATTCTTGTTGAATCCAAACCAAAATTGTACTGAAAGAATACCTGCAGTTAGTGGTTGAAATTAACAGCCTAACTAGAACCTGACACCCTCCAGCAGGATCTACTCAACATGATGTCCTGTAGACTCCAGTGTCTGCTTTTTCTCCCTTGCTACGTGGCCAACCACGGGCCACACAAGTCCATCGGTGCCTGTTTATGGCTGTCTAAAGCAAAGAGCAACTACACCACTCTCCCTGGAGACTGCAGGCTGTACCATGCAGTCACATTCTCCTGGTGAGACCACCAGGCAGTTGCCAAGCAACAGTGCTCTGAGAGTCCACTGGGCCCTGCCTGAATTCCCACCCCCAAGGAATCCACTGGTGCACTTTGCAAGAGAACTGCACGTGTGCTTCTGTCTTTCTGGCTTCTGCATGGAAGTGTCCCCAGGCTCTGAATTAGCTCCCCACCACAGGGCCAACACTGCTCATCCTCAGCACAAAGCAGCTTCTCGTTGGCTCCTCAGCCCCATATGCCAGAGCTGGGGAGATGGAGAGAGATGATCCTGCTATGCCAAGTAGCACGGGGTTCCCAGGCTCCAGCAGGAAGGCAGGATATGGGAGGCTAAAATCCCTCTCTTCAGCTAAAGATCCATAATATAGCTTTTCACTTTGATGTGACATATTCCATTATTAACAGTCTTATTTTCCAACATGAACCAATTTCCAACAGTTTATCTACTGTTACTGCCTTGAACTAGGATAAACCAGAACAAATTGAATCAAAACCAAACCATAACTAGAAATAAACAACCGACTGGTTTTTGGTCCTACGTATCAGACCCTAATGCACTGATAGCTATAAAAAGATTGAATGTTACCCTCAGTTATACTCTGGTAGTGATTAGTTTTGCATGATCACTTTTAAAAATCTCTTTTCATGGTTCTTCCAGGATATAGACTTCTGAATCAGCAAAAGCTCTCTAACAATAATCCTCCTGTAGAGCACTACACACTATGCTGGTCAGCCTCAAAGAGTCTCAGAGAGAAAAACAGGTATTAAAGAAATAAACCAAACCTGCTTTTTGAAACTCAGTGTTCCTGTGCACAGCTGTGCCACTGCAGATGCCCAAGAGGTGAGAAGCAGAAAACTTATAAAATTACTTTCAAAATTAGCAATATAGCCCCATTTTGGGAAGTATTCTAGTCAGAAATTCTAGGAGCATACATACAAAATAATTTTTATTTCCAAGAGATCAGAAATGGCTCCCTCTTAACAGTTAGAGCAGTAAACTGAGTGTTCTGTGGAATGCAACTAGAATTGGTCTTTTACTTGAGGAAGTTCACATAACTATGCAAGAACATGCTTTGCTGCCTTATTACATTTCAAGCACAGGCAAAACAAATGATGAAAACTTCAAATAGTCCCATCTGAGCAGTTTCTCCAACAGATCCCATACCCACAGTGGCATTCCACCCCAGCAGTGCACGCTGCCAAGTGGAGCCCCATCCCAGAGTGACCCAGAGTGTACAATTAACACACCTGAGCTTTGTTTCCAAACAAATGACATGGATGGCCTCTGAAATAGCTCCTGCTTCTTAAAGGCTGCTTTAATTGCCCTAAGAAGGTTGTTTTATGGAGAAAGACTTTATTGGGAAGTTTTATGCACTTACCCCACCAGCAGCTTCCCAGAAGAAAGTTCTCAGACCTGAGTTTCAGCACAGACTGTCTCTTACTGGAACAAAGCTACATAAAGTTCTCCCCAGGCCAATCACCTCGTGCCCCATCTGTCCCACTGTGGTGCAAGGAAACACTGCTCACAATCCCCTGCCCCCCAACGTGCACACATGCCAGTAGAGCCCCTCTCGCCCTCCACACTTACGTAGTCAGCAGGAAAGACCCATCACTACATCTATCCAGGGCTTTCCTAGCAGCAGGCTTCCCTGAGAACTCCACAATGCCTTTCCCAGAGGATCGTCCTCTGTCATCCACAATAACCACAGCCCTTTCCACCTGGCCAAACACTGAGAAGGCTTCCTCCAGGAGCTCATTGGACACAAACTGGGGCAGGTTCCTGACTGTCAGCGATGCACTGTGGCACGCGAAGCGCACTCTGAGCTGCTTCCCACGGAGAGGCATGTTGTCTAGCTCCACCTTGGCAATCTCTGCCAGAGTGCGAGTTTCCTGGGGATAAAAACAGTCAGCATTAAAACTCTCAATGTGGCACAGAATCAGTGGGTCACAGTCACAACACAAGCTGATTTCTGCGGAACAAGTACTTCTGAGAGGAACAAATGATCCTCCCACAGCACAATAAGAAGTGTCCCAACAAACCAGAGCTATCATCACTGACTGTGGCTGAGTTTGGGGGGAAAAACATAAAAGACATACCTTTAGTCCAACAGCCAGTATGAACTAAGCAAACAATTGAATTATCATTATCTATCACAAATAATTATACTGAGGCTACAAAGCATGCTTTTTTTAAACAAATACATTTTAAAAAATAATCAAGATTCAACTATCAGCAAAGTCTGATAAGGAAGTGCTGACTGTATGACAATCCATGAAGCCCTCCTATGCCAGTTTTACACCTTTCCACTCACTGAAGTCACTACCAAGCAGCTGCACTACAGCAAAGTGCCACAGACTTTGGCGTGGGCCCCTCATGCTCCATCCACCCACCCTGGGGCTTTCAAGAAGGTGGTGCATGAGCCACTGAAAACTGAGAACCACTACTCTATGCTGGTAGCTACCTCCCTCCTAGACACACTTCAGTGTGATCGTCCGGAGATCCCTTCCCTCAAGAGCATTAATCACTCCAGGAATACTGCATGACAAACTATGTCCATATTCACACCCTTCCAGAAAATGGAAGTTCACTTTGTCTACGACAGCATCATGTTCATATGGGTTTTTTTCTGCTTTCTACCACATGATTCCAGAACAACTGTATCAAATAACTCGTAAGTCCTGCCACAAGCTGCCCAAAATTCACATTTCTTCTAATAACAAGCTCTGGGCAAACCACTTGTAGAAACTAATCTCATATTCCAGGTTACTAAGATCAACAGCAGGCTTAATTAACAAGATATCTGAACATCTACTACTTTCAATTAACCACACTGCTCCAGTGTGAGCCATTGCCACAACAACAACTCCAAGGTAGAAGTCACTCACCAGCCTGATAAAACCAAAGCCTTTGTCCTTGTGTATGAAGACTTCCCCTGCCTTGCCATACTTCTCAAACAACTTTCTCATCTCTTCCTCTGTAATATCTGGGGGCAGATTCCCCACAAATAGGCGGCTTCTTTGGGTGAAGGTCTTTTCCCCGGGTTTCCGGAAATTCTTCAGGTCAATAGTCAGGCCTTCATCTGAGGGGAATAAGGTACACAGCTGCTCTACAGTTGGGGGGATAAATTTTATTAGGTTTCATCACAGTGACCACAGAGACACAGGACAATACAGGTAACACCACCCGTCCACTTCGCTCTTAAACCTCTCCAGCCATCTCTACAGCAACCGGTTTTATTTCAGAAGGGCCCCACAGTTTTCTTTAAAGAAAACACATCCTTGAACCTCAGTGCTCATTGACAGCAGGGAATGACAGTCTAGAACTGGAAAAAACACCAACACTGCAGCTTGAAATAGCATGAGATATTTCACCCAAACTTTTGGAGATCTGGTCAAGGTAACTGGGACACAACAAAATCAAGCGTAGTCACAACACAGTGATTAGAATTGGATTGCTATTAGAACCTGAGTAATTACAAAAGAGCCACAGTTTGGCCAGCAGCCAGATTTTTACTCAAAAATACCCCAAAACAAAACTACTCCAAATGTCCAGAAAAATATGAAAACTAGAGGAAATTTTGTCTAAACAGATAATATTTCAGGTAGCTGTCATTCTATGAGATGGGATTTGGGTTCCAGAGTATGAGGTTCCAAGCTGAAGAGAAGGCTGGAATGGTGAAAATAGTGGAAAAAAAACCCAACCCAAACCCAAACCATCCCAAAAACCAGCCATACAGTTGAGACCTCAGAAAAATTACAAATTAATTATTATTAAGGTTGGAAAAGACTTCTAAGATCGAGCCCAACTTTAAAATGTTTTCTGAGATATCCAACAGTAATCAATACAAATAGGAACATTCTCAAATCCCCGCATGCATATACAATCTTTAAACTTCAGCAAGAGCCCAGCATGACCCTGAAAGCTCTGCTGTGTCCCAGACACAGGGGTGCATTTAGCATCACTTTTATCTCCCTGTGTCTCATTCTCCTAAAGGCAGATGGAACTTCACCACACAGGACTGCAAGGCACAGAAAGCAATTCCTTTGCCTTGCAGAGGGCACAGTTCATGGCCACACATAGGAAATAAAATATGAACACAAATGGCTTTATTCAGGCTACAAAAACAGGGCACTAACTAGGAAAGACTGTCCATGCAAAGACAATGCATGCAAGACACTGCAAGGACAACCCTTTCAAAAGAGTGGGCACAAAAAACCCACAGTATACCTAGAGAAGTGAGAATAAGTTATCTACTTCACACAGCAAAGGTGCATAAGTGAAATGTTTTGCCTTGTGAACTTGTTCACAGCATTATCACAAGTATTTGGGGATCAATTGCAAGGCCTGTGGATACAACAGGAGGGACTTGGAACGGAGTTACACTGCTCTGCCTTAAGCAGATCCACGCAAAGGAGATACAGTCACTCACTACAAGCTGATCCCTATGGGAATTCCCCAACACAGCTGTGTTGTATTATTTCAACCTGACTGGAAAAGACTGTGTGGCCACCCTTGTCTATTATTATCTGGGAACCAACAAAGAGCCTGTTCAACAGGACCCCCTAATGAAAATACAGGGGATTTTGACACAAAAACTCCACTCAGACGAATCACAAAAAAACGCACAGGTGACTTCTACACGTTTTTGTTTTGAACAGCCAGAGTGTCCAGACTTAAAAAAAAAACACACCTAATGTAAGTGAAGCACTTTTTCTCCCGAAAATGCTAATGGCAATGCCTCGCTGCCGTAGTTCCAAACTATCCAGTCAGATCAGTTCACAAGCATCCTGTCTCAGCTCACAAGCACTCCCCCTCCCGCCGCATCCTGAGGGGCAGAGCTACAGCCCAGACCGTGTGAGAAAACCCGGAAACCCGCTGGAGGAGAACAAGGGCTTCCATCAATGTCAACTGGCCCTAGCACACGGAAATATCGAGTAAAGCTGGGTATCTCCTGGCTCCTCCCATATATAAAAAAAAATAAATTAGTCTTAAGGATGCCTGCAACACAATCTTAGCAAAAAGCAAATTAATTTCTTTAGTGATCCTGTCATTTCCTCCAGTAACCTAGTTTCCAAAGTTTCTAGTTTCTTAAGGAAACCAGAACTGAGAAGCCATCTGTTATGGCCGAGGAAAAAAAAAAAAAAACAAAACAGGAACCAGACAACGAAAACCAGACCGCGTTGTATCTGCAAGGTTTTTAACAGGAACGCTGTTAAAAAAAACGCGGTGACTTCCAAATTCTAAGCGGGCTTTTCTCGAGACTCTGAGACAAAGAAGGAACCTCTATATCACAGTTACTACGTCCCAAAACTCTCTATCCCAGTGCTGGGAACACGAGAAACTTAGCGAGCGAATCCCCGTCAAACACAGGGGAGCCGCGTGTATCTTTGAGCGTTCTGAGCAAAACCAATTAAAAACCTCACAAACACAACCCAGGAGCAACTCAAGACACTGCTTCCACCAAGGGAAAACACCGCTGTCGCAGGCGGCGCCGCAGCCTGCCCGAGGAGCTGAGTTTTTATTGTTTTAAGGCGAAAAGCCGCGTCCCTTTTGTTCCTGCCGGGACCTGTTGCGCCGCGCGGGCCGCGAGGATTTCCCCGGCGCAGCGGAGCGGCCGCTCGGCGCGTACCCGTGGCGGGGCCGGGCGGGCCCCCGCGGCGGGCCCGGGACTCACTCTGGCTGTTGGCCTGCTGCCCGTTGGCCGGGATGGACGGCGGCGGGTGCTGCTGGTGCTGCTTGCGCGGCGCGTGGTTCTGCTTCTCCATGTTGAACCCCTTGTTGCCCTGCATCTTCCCCACCTAAAGGGCGACACGCACAGTCAGACTCGGCGCCCGGTGGGTCCCGCCGGCCCCGCGTGCCGGGGACGGGGCGGGCCCTGCAGGCCGCGCCGGGCCCCGGCACCGCCGCGGCGGAGCGGGGCTGAACCGCCACCCCGAGGGCCGACCCCCGACCGCGCGGCCTCACCTTGCGGCGGCACCGGCCGGGGACACGGACACGGACGCGGACGCGGACGCGGACGCGGACGCCGGGACGGGCTCCGGCGCCGGGCGCGGACAGCAGGAGGGGCGCGGGCACCGGGACCGCGGCGGCCCTGAGCGGAGAGCGCGCGGCCGGAACTCGCGCACCCTAGCGCGGCGCCCCGCTCCCCCGCACCCCCATTGGCCGCCGCGCGTGGGAAGCCGCGCCGCTTATTGGTTTCGCTCGCCGTCACTCACTGGCGCGGCAAAGGTTGGGGCGGGACAGGGCGGCCGCGCGCGGCCGCGATTGGCCGGGCCGGGCGGGCGCGCGCGCGCCGCCAATCAGGGCGGCGGGGCAGCCAAGCTCGGGTGAGAGGCGAGCGGGGGACAAAGGGAGCGGCCGCGCGAGCCGCCCCGCGCGCGGCGCGCAGGCGCGGTGCGTGGGCCGCGCGCGTTTAAAGGGCCAGCGGCGGCACCGAGAGGAACGCGTGCGGCCCCCCCCAACACCCCCGGCAGCGGCACCGGGGCACCCCCGGGGACGGCGATTAAAAACCACCGGCGATTAGAAACCGCCCCGGGGCCCGGCGGAGCCGGCGGGTATCGCTCCGGTCTCCTCGCGGCGCCCGCCAGCCCCGTGCCCGCTCCAGCCGCGGGCGCCCCCTCGGGCTCGGCTCGGCAGGAGGGTCCTGTCGTGCCCTACCCTGCCCTGCCCTGTCCCGCCCCGGCGGCTCCGGGAGAGCGGTCGTGTCCTGCCTCGGGTGGGATTCATTTCATCGCCTCCCAGTAAACCCTCCCGTTGCCCTCCGCCGCGGCCGCGTTGCCCGCGGCTCGCAGCCCTCCCGGAGCCTCGAGTGCCCGGTGTCCTGATGTGCACCCTGGTCCCGGCCCACGCTCAGCCCCGGCACCCCCGTGTGTGCCCGCGGGCTGGGAACGGGGGCGGGAAGGGCGGCAGAGCCCTCCGGGGAGCGGGGCGGCCAAAGGGGAGATGCTGGCCCGCTGGGATGGAGGGGAGCCCCCGGGGGCGGGCGGGGGTCCCGGGGACCGGGGAGGGGGATCCCGGGGGGCGGGGGCGGTGCCGAGGGCGGGGGGCGCCGGCCCGGGCGGTCCCTCCCGGGGGCGGCGCCGCGTCCCGGGCCCCCGCGGAAGCCCCGCCCGGCCGCGCTGTCACTCACCGCCCCGGGGAGACGCTCCAGCTTCGAGGAGGCGGTGGCGGCTCCGGGGCTCGGCCGGGCGGGTCCCCCTCGCACAGGTAGAGGCCTTGGCGGTGCGGCCAGGCCGGGCCACCCGGGACAGCACCGGGGCCAGGTCCGAGCGAGGCGGCAGCGAGAGGGTTAATGGGGGGGGCGGGGAGCGGGGTGGCGAACCCGCTCCGCGCGATCCGCTCCGTGCTTTGCGGGTGGCCGCGCGGGCACCGGCGGGAACAGGGGCGCCCCGTTCCACCCCACGCCCCCCGCCGTGCGACCTCCCCCGCACCCCGCCCTGCCCCGCCGGGGCCGCGGCCGCCGCCCGCGCCCGGCTCCGCGCTGCCCGCCCGCTCGGCCCCGCTCCGCCGTGTGGATCCGTCCCAGGTTTTCCAGCCTCCCCGCGCGGTCCGGGCTGTGGCGCCGATCCCGCGCCCGTAATTCCGCTCCGGGTTTCCGCGGCCGCCGCCCGCGAGCGAGTCTCGCGAGCCCAGGCCCCGCCGCGGCCAATGGGAGCGCGTCCCTCGCTCCGCGCGGCCAATGGGGCGCCGCCGCCGCCCCCCCGTCGGGCTGCAGCGCGTTGAGGGCTCCGAGCGGCGCCTCCATTTAAAGGGGCCGCGACCCGAATCCGGGTTCTGGGTAGAGCGGGCGGCGCAGCACCGGGGGGAGCCAGGTACGAGCGGCGGCGGTCGCGGGCGCGTCCCGGCGGCGTACCGGGAGACGCGGGTGAGGCCGCCTGGTGGGGGGGCTGGCGCCTGGGGCGCGGGTATCGGGGGCGGGGGCTCCCCCGCGGTAGGGGGCTGGTGTGGGGGGGTGCGCGCGCCTGGCGGGAGGGGGCGTGGCCTGCAGCCCGCGAGGGGGCGTGTCTGGCGCCGCGCGCCCCCGCCCGTGTCGGCCGCTGGGGGGCGCCCTGGGGCGGGTCCCGGGGGAGTCGGGGGGGGGCCCTGAGGGACCCTCGGCCCGTTTGGGGATCCGGGCTCTGCTCCCCCCGGGATGGGCGGGAGCACACCTGCCTGGCCCCCATCCCCGCCTCTGTGCAGCCCCGGCCCCGTGGAGACCCAGGTGCCACCCTCGCCGTGGCGGCGGTCCGGCCTGTGGGACCCCCCAGTGTGGGTGGGGAGACCCTGGCTGAACCCCCGCCCCGGTGCGGATCGGACCTGTGCACAGGGTGGGGTGCGGGCCTGTGCGACCCTCGCCGTTTTTAGGAGGGGTCTGGCCTCTGCTACCCCCTGGGATGGGTGGGGAACCCACCAGCCTGGCCCCCACCCCAGTGCAGCCCCGGCCCCATGGAAGCTCCAGTGCGATCCTCACCTCTGTCGAGGGGGGTGGTCTCTGGGTCCCCCCAGTATGGATGGGGAGGGCCCAGATGAACCTCCATCCCCACTCTGGTACAGAGCAGACCCTGGGGACGGAGGGGCCCTGTGCAATCCTTGCCTCTTTTAGGGAAGGGTTTGGGCTCTGCATCCCTCTGGCATGGCTGGGGAGCCTCCAGCCTGACCCCCATCCCTGCCTCGGTGCTGGTGGGCACGCCCCCGGGGGATTCTGGGGCTTGGCTGTGCCTGGGCACAGGCTGGTCCCAGGGTTTGTGGTTCCTGGGAGCTGCCCCAGCCCCTGGTGTGCCCACCCCTGTGGGGCCTGTCCTTGCTGTGGGGGCTGTGCTGAGCAGTGGCAGCAATCAGCTGCCCCAAAGCTCTGCCCTGGCACCCACCATGGCTCAGCTCTCCCTGGGTCTCCAGGGACTCTGAGCAGCCTTTTTGCTCTTGTCACCACACATAGCAGCAAAGTCTGTGATGCTCAAGGCAGCGGCTGCTCTGTGAACTGTCCAGCCATCCTGACAGTCTTCCCCCAGTGTCAGTGGAGGGTCTGGAGCCTCTCCAAGGCTCAGGGGGTGTGTATGTCCCTGGGCACCATATGCTGCTGTCAAGGATCTGGCCCCATGAGAGGAAGGTGCAGCCCCGTGGGGCTGAAGCTGCCTTGGGCTGCCGGGGGAGGCAAAGTCCAAATGTGCTGAACCCTCACCATGTGAGCAGCGTAGCCGTGGCCAACGAAGTGCCTTGGGGAGCATCAAGCAGCTCCTGTGTGGTTTGCAGCGGTGGAGGCAGGCCTGGCTGGCTGTGCCTGGCACGGGAAAAGGCTCTGGCAGTCGGATATGCTTGTGTGGGCAGAGGCTGGACGTGGCCTGTGTCAGGTGATGGTGGGAGGTAGGATTTTCAACAGAGTGCTGGGGAATGGCTCCTGGAGTCTCTTGATGAGGATGAGAGCTGCTTCATTTGTGCTCTCCCCTTCTCCTGCTGTGCTTCAGCCATGGCTTTTGTTCTAGGCTGTGACTTCTCTTCCTTTCATTGCGGCTGCAATCCCCAAGAAAACTTTTAATCTGCATTTTCTCCCCTAACCCTGCCTATCCTGGGATCAGAGCTGGTGATAAGACCATAGCCCTATTGTTATTGTGAGCTTAGCCTTACTAAAGGAATATCCACAGCCTACAGAGCTGAAATGACTAACCTGAACCTCACAGCCCCATTGTGCATATTTCCACAACCTGTTTACATCCCTCTCAACTGCCAGTGCCCTTGCTTTGGAGGATGACAGCAGCACCTCATTCCTCCATGGCTCTGACAGCTGGAACAAGGGCCCAAGGCTGAGCCCAGGCCTCATTTTGGGATCAAAGCCCCTGTGGGATTTCTTTATGGATGTTTTGTGGTCAGTGGTGCTGGGATGACCCTGATGCATGACCCTGATGGACACAGATGTGCTGGCAGAAGCCTCTAATGCTTTAGAAAGGTTGTGGTGAAAGCAATCCAAGGGAAGTATGGAATAGGCTAAAGCTGTGACAGTGCATTTGTTAGCTTAGCAAAGGCCCTGCTAGCAGGATTTCACTGGATTGTTTCACTGTGTTGTAGTCTCAGTATAGCATTTTGCTTCCTCTGCTGGCAGCACAGGTGAGGAAACGGTCTGAGACCATCCTCACCATTCCTGCTGGCCATGGACTCTGCTGGTGTCTCCTGGCCACTTACTGTGAGCCTGCTCTGCTGGCCTAGACCTTGGCAGCTCAAAGGAAAAGGAGTCAGTCTCGGGACTGGTGAGACATTGCTCTGTTCAACACAGCATTAGCCAGGGCCAGCTGGTACAGCTGAACGTGAGGTGGAGTCTCCCAGCACTGAGATCCCTTTCCAGGGACTTGGTGGCAGGCACCTTGCAGAGGGGCAGAGGAGACAGCTCTCACTGTGCATCCAGTAGTTGGCTCTGCAAGGCCACTGAAGGAAAATTAGATGTTTTGCCCTCAAAGATGCATCTTCTTGGTGACTCTGCCCTTTTGTCTTCTCTCTCTTCCCTGTGTACTAAGGTGTATTCACAGAACCACAGATGGATTTGGGTTGTAAGGGACTCTAGAAGTCTCATGTCCAGCTGACCTCCTGCTCATGGCAGAGCTCACTTGAGACCGAGTTGTTCAGGGTTTTGTCCAGTTGAGTTTTGAGGACTTCCAGGGCCAGGGAGTTCATGGCCTGTTCCCAGGCTGTGGCATTTTCCTTTGGAGAGCCACCTGCTGTGCCTGCAGCTTCTCTCTCCAGCTGTCTGTAGCTGCTTGTGTGATGTGCCAGGACTTTGTGTCAGGTCATCTATGTCCTGCAGCATTTGGGCAACAGGTAGAGAGATCTGGGGGCCATCTGTTTTTTACCACTTCCAGGTCTTTTATTTCTTTTAATCAGTGTCTCAATATTCCTAAGGCAGTTTCAACATACTCTGCTCAGGAATGCAGTACACCTCCAAGCCTTTTTTGTTGTGCTTGAGATAGTACTGCCAAAGCTTTTTTATGCTCTCACCCCCTTCTCCTGCATTTAACACTATTCTGGCAGATGTTGTCATGTGGTGAGGGGTGAGCCTTGAAAGAAACATTGCTTATTCATGCTATAGACACAAAGCTGGTCCTTGAAGCTGAATTGCTCTGCAGATACCAGGCGTTGCTGCTGTGCGTGTACCTGGATTGTTACTCCTTTCTCTGTTGCAAAGCCTTGACACTTTGTGCTTGGGGGAATCCTGGTCTTACAAGAGGATATGAGGGGATCCAAGCAGCTTCAAACTGCTGCCAGGATGGCATTCTGGATGGATGAGCACACTCCTGTTGGTTGTCTTAGAGTTTGCTGCCAGTACGGAGGTCTTGGCTTAGCGGCAAGTACCTCTGAGACTGAGGAATGTTGTCAGGTACGTTTGAAGTGTGGCAGGGAGTCTCCTTGTAAACCTAATTCCAGGCAATTCTTGCAAGATTTCTGAAATTTGTCCTTCTTGCACTTTCTTGCAGCTTAGGTGAAGTTTCTGGAATGCAAGCTCAAAATCTAGTTTGGTCATTCCTGCCTCTGAGGAGACTTGTGGTTGCTGTTCCGCAGCACCATCTCCTCTGTGCTGGAGGATTTGGGCTTTCTGGGTTCTGGGTGATTGCTGTACTGTGTTTGAGGCTTGCAGTGTGAGCTGGTACTCCTGCTCTGGCAAAGGTAGTGGTGGTCTTGGTCCCTTCTGGCTTTGTGGGACTGTTAGAAAACAGTTGCTGGAGTCTTGAGGCTGCTGGTGATATTCTGGGAAAGCCCTTATTTTCCCCATATGCCAGTTCCTATTGTGTAGACAGTGCCAGGCACACGTGAAGGCTGGCCTGGAGGGGACATGGTGACAGCAGTCTAATTAGGAACCAATAGTACATTTGGAGATGAGGCAACTGTTCACTGAGCCCTGCCTGCAGACCACAGGCTGAAGGACTTGACCAGTGACATCCTGCAGTAGCTAAAGCTGGCTTGGAGAGAGTCACTGAATGCTGTTGTAAAACCTCCAAGTCACAGAGGGCTTACAGATCCTGGGGTCAGTTGTTTAAGCATCTGTTTCTGAGTTTGTCCAACTTTGATTTCCAGCTTCTTGAGTCCTCATACGGTGCATTTGTCATCTCTGAAGGGTCCTCTGCTGTAGATCTTCTTACCTTGTGATTTTTTTTGAGATGGGTCGTCTCCTCATTTCTTTTCAGTGAACAAAATAGTTTATTACTGGAAGGTGTTTTCTGAGCCCTGGTTGATTGATAAAGCACTGGGATTCTTGCATTACTGTTCAGATTAAAAAAAAAATATTTTAAACATCTCAGCTCTTCCAATAACTGTCATCAAGTGTAGACAGTAGCCAAGAATGAGACAGTAATGGTCTAACATGGTCATGTGTGCAAGTAGCACTGTACTGAATGTCAGCAGTGGGTTTTCTGCTCTTGAAGGCTGAATTTGGGCTGCAGGGTAAGAGCTCAGAGAGCTGCCTCTCCAAAACCAAAATCCTTTCTGCTCCTTTCTGGAGAATTTGGACTGGACTGAAACCTTGTCCTCAGCAGTGTCCTTAGTTTAATGGTGATTCTTCATAAATCCATTTGCTTTAAGATGAGTGAAAAAGATAAATCCTTCAGCCTTCAGAAGGATTGAAAATCTGAATCCATATCCATGAACGAAAGTCGAGGACAGGTCCCCAAGCAGTTGCTGTTCCTTTACTAGAGGAAAGCAGTAACTGCATGGCTGTGCTTTTTTTTGTGGGCAGTAAACACTTCTGAGATATTCACTTCATCGTGAGGGAGTGGCAACAGTATTTTTTCTAACAGTCTGGTTTTAATTAAATGTTTGATGGTAGATCCACATTTGTATAGGCAGGCCACGTGTTCCCTTGCTAATAGTTACCCGAGGACACTGAAGATCTGTGCAGTTCCACCGCCAATGATGTCTTTAATAAACTGAATGAAGTCCCAGGTAGTCACTTGGTGTGCTCGGGTGTCCTGGCAGAGATGTCACACCCTGAGCTGCCATGTCTGGGAGGAGATCCACGTGCCCCCTCTTTGGCTGAAAGGGCAGGGCAGGTCTGGTAATCACTGGATTTGGCAGTCAGTGTTGTGTTCTGTCCCAGTCCTGCACGCTCGGGGAGGACTCTCAGCCATCCCATCACTTCTTTGGAAACTCTTGCATGCTCCTTGGGAAGCAGTGTGCTGCAGGCTGGTGTGCAAGGGACTTTGCTCCTTGAACTTATTCTCTTCCCAAGGATATATCTGTTACTGAATACTCCAGAGAGGTGCTGAGTGCTAAGTAAGGAGTTTCCAAATGACCAGTGGAGCAGTCGTATCTGCTGTAACGTGCAGGATTTCAGCACACTGCCTCCTCTTTGTTTGGCCAAGTCGTGCTCCAGTGTACTCTCCTCACTGCCAGGTATGTGGCTGGAAAAGAGGAAGATTTCAAGCAGACCAGTGAGCAAATCCCAGTGACTGAGCTGGTCCTGGAATAAAAAAGATGATGACTTGTGGTGGATCATTTCAGCATCTGCCAAAAACAATAAGCTGTTCTGCTTCTGTTGTAGAAAGTGAGAAAAGACTTTACCAGAAGAAAAGTGCACGCTCCGTTTGCAGCTTAACTCACTGTGAAGCTCAGCAGAAAGCCCAGATGAATCTGAGTGCCCGGGGCAGACAGAAGTAGAGCTTCTTACCTTGCTGCAGCTGAGCAGCTCTAATTTCTTTAGGTTGAGTTTGACTTCAGAGCAACTCACAGAACTGGAAAGCATCATTTTCTCCTGTTCTGAGGGCCACCCTCTTCATCATCATCCACTAGTAGTTGAAAGCCATTGTAAAGAATTCATTGTCAGAGACATTCCTTGCTTTCCCAATCAGACTGTCAGCATCATGTTGGGTCCAGCTTCAATTCTTAACTCCATCAGCTTTTCCAGATTCTCATAAATACACCAAGGGTTAGCATTCATGTGCCCTGTAACCCCTTGGAGCTCTGCTGCAGCAGGTTGAAAACAAACAGAAGGAAAATACTTTTAAAAATTAAATGTTAAGCTGCAGAAAATAGAGCCACTGGAATTTCTGGAGTATAAGTTGGTTCAAAGTGGGATTAGGCAGACTCACAGAGGATTTGCCCAGTACAGACTCTTAACAGTGACATTGTCAGTGCAACTCAAGCCGAGTGGTTCTTCAGCAGCTGAGTCCTGCCTGATCAGAGGATAAGCTGAAGAGGAACATCCTTTTAGTTATGTTTCTTATACTCTCTCCTCAGGTGTCCATTCTTGGTGTGAATAGGAACAGGATACTCGAGTACGTGGTCCTTTCATTGGACTGACTGCAGTAGTCCTTAGCTTTGCACGTCCCAAGAGGAGGTTTTGGGTCCTTCACCAGAAGGTGTGAGCTGTTCTGCTGGGAGGATTCTGATGAAAGGGGACAGCACCTCGAGCACACGGGTGAGCTCAGGGCTTCCAACCAGAGTGTGCAAGTGAGTGGTCTTAGAGCAGAGTCTGGGGTCTGCAGAAAGGTCTGCCTGTCCCAGCCACATACCAATAGTTTGGAATTGCCTTAATCTGCAGAATACTTGTTCTCTTTAAGATTTTTGTTGGTCAGTGATGTCACCATTAATGTCAGAGTTTTGTCTTTGCATTGTAATGCCCAGAGCTTGAAAGCAATGTTGAAAGCTGAAAGCAGATGCCTTTGGTCTACTTGTAGAACACAAATTGCATGGCACGTTCACAGATTAATTGTTGCTTGCATTATCCTCTGGAAGGGAATGCCCAAATGGATTTCTTATGTCCAGATTTGTTTCCAGGATCTGTTTCTACCAAGCAAAGCCTAGGCCAGCTGAATGTGGCAAATACTGTAGGAGAGTCAGCTTAGTGGTTCATTGCAGGCTCATACAAAGTGTCTGAGGTGATTTTGAGGAGTATGTTAGTCTTATTAGGTATACCTATAAATAAACTTTCCTTATTCGTCTGGGTGGCTTGTCATGTTTTTGCTTATTGTTGTAGGGTCTGCTGTCTGTCTGGGGGACATCTTTGAGCAGGAGGCATTGTTTGTATTCTGAGCAGCAGAAAAAAAATGTGTTTATCATCTTGGGAGGGTTCTCATTTGCTTCAAATCCCTAGGACCTTTCTTTCAGATGTCTTTGTTTCTATTTCACTTTGTTCTTCTTTCTGTCAGCCACCCTAAAACACGTATTAGATCTTGTAATGCTCTGGAATTATTCTAGAAGCTTTGTCTCCTCTTGTAACTAAAAGTAAACAGAATCACCAAAGTCTTTAGTGATGAAACTTGCTGGGCATCTCAGAAGATTACATTTCCTGTGGTTTATGTTCATGATTGTGGGAACAGTGCTTATCTGCCACCAGGAAACAGAAAACTTCACTGTGTTTTATGATAAAATAAGGAAGCAGTGGCTTTGAAATCCAGATGTTTGGTATGATTTCACTAAACTCCTGCTTGAGTGAGGTTCAGAAGTTGGGTGCATTCTTTGTCTGAATATGTCCTGTTTAGTTCTGAGCAAACCATTTGTGAGTGAGACTTGGTTATCATTTCAGAACAAAGGATATGAGGAAAGAATTAAACAGCTATCACCAGTGAAATTATTTCAGGCTTCCTCCTTCATTGATATAGATGAGTTATGCTCATGGTAAGCCCCAGTTGACAGGAATACTGGATTTCTGGTTCAGGGCTTAAAACAGTGCCAAATTTAGAATTAGAATTGCTCTGATAGGGAGGGGTAGGTTGGTGCCACATCTTTTGATTCTAGTGCCTTTCTTGTAGTGTCTACCTACAGCCTGTTTTGGGGACATGATGCTACTTGAAGTCTTACTCTGCCTTACCACTTGTAGACTGCAGCTCCTACTCCCTTTCCCTCTTCAGGTTTGTCAACCATTCTCTCTTTGTGGGGGTATAATTCATTTTTAGACAATATTACTTGTCTCATCTCAAAGCCTTGACCTTTCTGTCTTGTGATAATGCCGAGCATGAGGAGCTGGGCTGTAACTTTCCCTCTGAGGCTGGCAGTCTGCACCACACCTTCCTGCTCAAGAGCACTGTCTGTGCCCTGCAAAGTCACACTGGTCTTTTTTCCTGACTCTGCATTGCGTGCTTGTGTCTACCTTGCTACTTGTTCTTCTTCTTACGACTGCTTTTAATGTCAGACTTTCTTCTTGCCACTCTCCAGAACTCCTCCCCGTTCTAACTTAAGCTTTTCCAATTGTTCTGTGTCTGAATATTAGCCCACGTAGTTTTGGGGCTATGCAGTAGCTGTAGTTACACTGTAACACTGTTTTTATCTGTCCTCTGGCAAAATTAATGCATCTTGTCATCCTCTATCTTGTTAAGGCTATGGGGCTTTATTTCTACCTCTATTTAAGAGAGGTTTAAGAGCAAAGATATTTTAAAACTAAAAGATGTGTTAGCTCCATGAAAACAGATCAAGAGAAAGGACATACCAGATTATTTGGATAGAGAGGAAGGCGAGGATGGAGATATCAGACACCACAGAACAGCTGTGTGGAGCCTCCTGAATTGGTACTCAAGTAATTTCTGATACCCCCCTGTGTCACTGAGCATAAAGAAGTCTGTTTGCCGTGCTCTGGTGAGGTGTGTGAGGGCTGTAGAGTTCCCCAAAGTCTGCTATACTGGACTACTGCATCCTGCTGCTGCTGTTTGGCTTTAGATTTTTGTACTCTCACAAGCAGAAGTGACCTGCTAGTGTCTGGTATCCTGGTTGTGCCTGGCAGCATTCCTGGGCCTTGTCTTATTCCAGCCGTGTTCAGAACAGTGGACAGTTCATGTGCTGTGTTAGACTGCTTTTCATTAACTTGCGAGTCTTTCTCTCATTTCCAGTTGCCATCTTCTAAATGGATTCCAGTGAATTTTCAGGATCTATGGACCCCCTGTCCTTGCCTGACAAACCGCTTATTGGAGATCTCCCTGCTGACATGGAGTTTGGTGAAGATCTCCTGGGCTCCCAAACAGCTTCCACCCAGGAAGCTTCTGTTCTTCAGCCCCCTGGCTGGGATCAATCCAAGCAGATGACTGCAGATGGGGACTTGGACCTTCTAGTGAAAGCAGACAGCCTGTCTGAACTAAATAAATCAAATGACCATGTTCTAGATAAACCTAATGTCTTGGATATGCTGGAGAAACCTGATGTCTTAGATGACTTGGGTAAAACTGCTGACTTGATGGAGCAGGATAAACCTGAGGGTCTGGATGGGCTATGTAAGGCACATCCTTCTCGGGACGTGGAGGATGGACCATCAGACTCCTCTGCCCTTTCTAGAGAAGCCCTTGTTCCAGAAACATGGAAAGAAGGGGAGGATGCACCAAAAAATTGTTCTAGGGACCTAAAGGAAGACGGTGCTGCTGCTATTCCTGCACTACTTGGTGACAAGGCCCCTGAATCACCTCGAAAACCCATTCCTGACTCTGGGAACCTCAGCAGTGCCCCAGCCACGGAAGAAACCACAGCACAGTCCTCAAGTCCAGCAATGCCCCCACCCCAGCTCAGTCTTAAACAGACAAAGAAGATGAAGTTGAAAGCGCCAAGGAAAAGCTCACCCCTGCAGAGGGAAGGGCTGGCAGGGGAAGCAGAGGTGGAACCGGTCCCAGACAGCAGAACTGCAGCTTTGCCCCCTGAGCCTATGGAGGAAAACCGGGCAGAGGGAGGGGATGATAGTGGGAAAAACTCGCTTAAAGAAAATAGTGTACTCAAAGCACAGGAAGCCCCAGCACCAGCAGGTAAGTTGTTGGCTCAGCAGAACTTGGCTTCCTTTTGCTCAGGAGCTCATCCAGCTGCAGGTTGCTGAGGCTGGAGTCTCTTCTGCACTCCAGCTTTTCCCATCATCCCCTGCTATGGAAACTGAATGGTACTGATGGTCTAGGTTTGGGCAAAGCTTCTTGCATACGGGGAATAGTGCTCTGGTGCACACAAGCTCTTGCTCGGGCTTTCATGGCTTTAGCTGATTATCAGTGCTTGTGTCAGCCCAGGAGCTTCCCTGATGAAACTGTGGCTGTGCATCAGCTTAGCTCACACTCTTCATGACTGGAGTCTTTGCTGGAACTGAGGGTCATCAGGAGGTGTTTCCAATAGGCAAAGTTCCTCTGCCCAGGCTGACCATCCCCAGGAGATGCTCAGTCTTGGTTCAGAAGCAGTTGGAGGTAACTGCCCACCCAGCCTGCCTCCCCCACGCAGGGAGGTCTCCCCCTCAAGGGCTCCTCCCAAGCTGCATGTTTGGATCTCCAACCACAGATGGTGGATTTAGGAGCTTTCCTGTGTCTGATCACCACCAGAATTGTACTTGATAGCCAGGGCTGACCCAAATGGTGACTGTGTTTGGAGAACACCTGTGGTCTTCTTTTGGAGAAAAGCAAGATGTTAGATGACAGCTTTTTCTGTGCTTCTGTTCCAGGAGAAAGCCTGTCTGGGAAGGGGAGCGAGCTGCCAGCTGAGAAGGTGAGGACAATGCAGTCAAATATGTATGGTACAGGAGCATAGAGCGTGGCTGGCTGTTGTCAGACTCTGTGAGGGACACTGGCTGCCTCATCACCCCTCTGGGAAGGAGTTTGCATGACTCCTGTGATGGAGTGATCCCTGTGCACTGCCACTGTGCTGTAATGTGGCTTCAGCATGTCCCTGCTACCCACAGCTGAAATGTCATTCTCATAAGCCTGCTTCCCCCTCTCCTCTGTCTTGCCAACTCTGGTCAGGTATCCATGGAGTTTTATCTGTTTTCAGCCTAGCTGTTGGGAAAGCAAATCCCAGAGGTTGGAACTCCACCATGATCTGGGATATTTATCCATGGTTTTCCTAGCAGATAGTTAGCCTAAATATTTTCTGAATGTCTTCTAGGAGCAGAAAAGAAGTGAACGACCCAGAAGATCAGAAACTGCCAGGCCTGAAACTGTGAACTCCTCTGAGAGCAGTAAGTAACTAGGGTTGGTCAGTGCCTGTTTTCAGCCTGAGAGAAGGGCCCAGATCCATTGGGGGCAGGTGGTTCATGGTGTGAGTACACTGGGAACTCTGGAGCTTCTGTGCAGACTTCCCTTCTACACTGGACAGGTCTTTTCACCCCACCAATCTTCATCCTCGGGTACTTGCCTTGCTTTCTTAGGGCACTTAGGTCAAAGCAGGCAATGTTGTCTTATTTTTACAGTGGTTTGTGGACACCAAGCACTAAGTAATAGCACGAGACTCAGGGGTTGTTCCCAGGAAACGCATCTTCCATCTCCTCAGCCAGGAACTTTCTTCCTTTGTCTCTGGCAGCAGGCTGTCTGAAGGAAGGTTGCGTCTTGGGGATTTTCCTGCAGAAGTGCATGAAGTCTCTGAGGTGTTGAGTGTCACCCTGCCATTCCCTAGCATCTGTGTGTTGCTCTTTTATTGCCTGCCTGTGCTGTTCCCTTTAAGGTCTGCTGGCTCTTGGAGGGTTTTCTGCTATAAAAGTTCACACTTTGGGCTTCTGCTCAACCTTGACATATCATGACTTCCTAAAGAGGAATTGTTCTTAAGCCCAGTTTACTTAAAGACCTCTTGATTCATCTCCAGTTCCAACAGAATTTCTTTGAAGGGTCCCTTTATCATTCCACCCAGACAGGTACAAAGTACATAGAGGGGCTCCAGAAAGGTGACCCAGAAAGTCCCAGCATGTGTCTCATGGCAGTTTCTCAGTCCCTAATGAGGGATTTCTGTGCCTCTTCCTCTGCTGCTTTGCAGTTCCAGTGTCTGACGAAGACTCTGATGCAATGGTGGATGATCCCAACGACGAGGATTTCGTTCCTTTCCGCACGCGGCGCTCGACCCGCATGTCCCTGCGCACCCAGATGGCCCAGCGAGCCGCCCGCTCCACCTTCACCAAGATGACCTGTGCCAACTGCAGGACCCCCCTGCAGAAGGGCCAAACCGCCTACCAGCGCAAAGGGCTTCCTCAGCTCTTCTGCTCCAGCTCCTGCCTCACCACCTTCTCAAAAAAACCACCTGGCAAGAAGATATGCACCTTCTGCAAAAAGTGTGTGTTCATTCCCCTTTCCTCAGTGCTCCCATGCTCGTGACCCCGTTCACCTGCTCCACAGCTCTGCCTGCCAGTCCCCTTCCTATGGCCCTTATTCACCCACATCACTCCTGCCCACTGCCATGTCTTCCTTCACACACTTCCCTACACGCCCTTCACATTATTGCCATTCCCTGCCTGTCCCCAGACTCAATGCCCCGTATTCCAGCCTCCTCTCAAAACAACCTCCTGCATGCTCCGTCTTCAGACACCACTCCTCTGGGCCAGGACAGAAGCTGCTGTGAGACAGTTCTTGCCAACTTTTTGGGACCAGAAAGTCCTGTGCGTTGCAGTGGGCCATCCTACCCCTTTGTGGCAGGACTCAAGTGTCCCTGTACTAACACATCCCCTCCTGATCCCCAGGGAGATCTGGAACACCAAGGACTCTGTGGTTGCCCAGATTGGTTCAGGTGGCTCTTTCCATGAGTTCTGCACCTCTGTCTGCCTTTCCCTCTACGAGGCCCAGCAGCACAGACCAGCACCTCAGTCTGCAGATGCCTCGGACACCAGCCGCTGCAGTGTTTGCCACAAACCTGGCGAGGTAAATAAATCCCTTGTCCTTCCCATGCCCTGGATGAGGTGCTTGGGACCTGCAGCATTTGGCCCTGCCTGGGACCAGGGCATTTGCCAGGTTTTCCTGTGGTGTGAGGCTTCAGCCCCTGAGCTGTCTTGGGCTCACTCCTAGGTCTTTTTGTGTTACTGTAAACCAGCCCTTATTTTAGCAGAAGGAAGGAGGCTTCTGCTTCTCCCCACCCTGAAGCTCACTGCTTCCTACCACTCTGCTCTCCCAGTTGCTCCACTGACTTTTGGCAAGGGAGGCCACCCTGAGTCCACACCAGCTTCCAGTATGGCATTTGCCCAAGTCTCAGCCTGTTATCCCAAGGGCTGTGGCAGCAGTGGTACAGCTGCATTGGAAGGAGGCCCCTGATGGTTTGGGGAGTGACAGCAATGATGTCTCTGCAGATCCAGCATGAGGTCAGCAACGGGAGCGTGGTTCACCGCATCTGCAGTGACGCCTGCTTCACCAAGTTCCGGGCCACCAAGGGGCTGAAGACAAACTGCTGTGACAACTGTGGACTTTATATCTACAACAAGGGCTTGCCCCTGGAGTACCTCTTCCACGAAGGCCAGCAAAAACGGTTTTGCAACTCCACGTGTCTCAACAGTTACAAGAAGGTGTGTGGATCAGCTGCCTGGAGTGGGGGGGTCTCTGTGGGCACACAGCTCCCTAGCTTGGTGTGGCACAGGGAACTTTATGCAATGACAGGTGATTCAAATCCCCTTGGTCTTTTATTGCTGACAAAGCATTTAAAAGATTTCTGTGGAGAAACTTTGAAGCAGGCAAACAGAATGAATTTATTCTGCATGAGGCCCATCTTGGACCCAGGGATGGGTCAGGCAGTCAATAAGCTGGACTGTGCAGTGACACTGGTATATACAGTTAGCATGATTCTGTTGGATATGTTCTTCTGTGACCTGAGCAGGCTTCACTTAACTGTCTCAATGGGATTGCCAAGCTCTGTATTCCTGCCAGGCTACCCTTAAAATGAGAAACTGAAGTGCCAAAGGCAGCCTTTTTTGCTACCACCACCTGAACCTGCAGACTATGAGCCTGGTTCTGGCATCAGGTGGTCACTGCAGGAGAGCAGTCCTGTGGTGGATACAAAAGTGGGGTGGGATGTGAGGGTCAGACCTTGCTGGCTGTGCTGGTCTCCCTGGCAGCTCTGTTTTGCTCTGTGCTTGCAGAAGAACACTCGGGTCTACCCCTGCATGTGGTGCAAGACGCTGTGCAAGAACTTTGACATGCTGCCCAACGTGGATCGCAGTGGCAAGATGGGCCTGTTCTGCTCCATTTGCTGCACTACCTCCCACAAAGTGAAGCAGTCAGGCTTAGTCGGTAAGAGCACCTACACAGAGGGAATCAGTCACCTCTCCACTCTAACTCCTTCCTTAGCTTTATTTATTGCTTGTGGATGGGACTGTAAAGAAGATGTGTTGCTTGCCTGGGGAGGAATCCAGTGAGACCAGGGAAAGGAGATGTGGATACGAAGGAACCCTTGCAGAATGCAGACATCTTAATACGGAGGGTAGTGTACATTGCTGTTCTTGAGAATGCAGGGAGCAGCTGTAGTGCTGGGCTGTGCTGGCATTGCCCTTTCTGTTACATGGAGTACCAGGGTGTCCAGGAATGGGTGTGGTCCCTGGTGCAATATTGCAACGTATTTTATCCAATGTCCTATAGAGCCAGGGTCACTCCCTTGAACCCCTGTGTTCTCCATCTCTGTTTAACATTTCTGTCCTAGCAGAATCCAGTGCTCTTGGTTTCCTGGTGTTCTTGTCCCTTGCCTTTTGATAATAGCTTGTCAGAGTGAGGATGAGTGAGTAGCTTGTGTGCCATCCTCAGAATCCAGTCTCACATGGTTTGCTGCTGCCCTCACCAATTCCTCTCTGTTTCATCAGGTCCCCCTAGACCCTGCAGCTTCTGCAGAAAGAGCTTATCTGAACCCTGCTATTACAACAAGACAGACCGGGTTGTCTACCAGTTCTGCAGTCCCAGCTGCTGGACCAAATTCCAGGTACTGAAGTATCCTTCATGCTGGGCTGGGCCACGGAGCTCATGCCTCCTTCACACTTAGCAGAGGCTCCACCTTCCTTGAGCTCCTCAGGGAGGGTTTCTAAGAAAGTCTCTGTGGAACACAAGAGTTGCAGTGACCATAATTGCTCATATCTCAGTCTTGGCCCTATCATCCCCTTCCTCCACTGGGATAAGGCAGGCTGTAATTCACTCCTGTCTGTCAGGTTATGCCCAGTGGAAGGGCAGTGCAGAGCTGTGCTGCATGAGTGGTTTGGGATGCAGTGGCCTTACAAGAGCATGAGCAAAAGCACAAGTAAGTCAGCAAACCACGGTACACACCTGCTAGCTGGGTGGAAAGGGGCAGAGCTCCCCTCTGAGTCAGGTGTCACCAAGAAATATAAGCCTTCTAGAATGTATTGTCTAAAAACTTAGAGCCAACAGGCCTGGATACCTCATGTTTGATAATCCTCGAAGGCTTGACTAGTGGTTTTTAATCTTCTGACATTAAGTTTCAGCATGTGTGAAATGTCTGTGGTATTCATAGGCAACTTGAAGGTTATTAGTTTTGTACAGTTATCAAAGAACAGAGTAACAGCCAGGAAGACCTGGGAAACTTAGGCCAGGACGTGCGAAGTGCAACTGAGAAAACGTAGAGAATCTAGAGGTAAGAGGTAGTTACTGGCAGTTGCAGCATTTGGTTTTTGGATTATTTTTTTTTTAATTGGTTGTGGGGGTTTTTTAATTGATTGGGGGGCGGGGGTTTTTTATTGTTATTGTTTTTGTTTTGGGGTTTTTTCAACTGAGGTTTTTTGGTGTTCTTTGATGTAATCCTTCACTGAGATCACAAATAGTCTGGGTAGCGTAACTGTAGAGTTTTTACAGTTGTAGACTTCACAAGACTAGAATTATAGAACAGTTTCAGTTGAAAGAGACCTTTAAATGTCATCTAGTCCAGCCTCTGCAGTGAGCAGGTACATCTTCAACTAGGTCAGGTTCCTCAGAGCCCTGTCCAACCTGACCTTTGAATATTTATAAGGATGGGGCATCTACCACCTCTCTGGGCAACCTGTGCCAGTGTTTCACCATCCTCATTGTGAAAAACTTCTTTTTAGCTAATCTAAATCTACTCTCTTTTATTTTAAAACTATTACCCCTTGTGGTATCACAACAGGCTCTGCTAAAATGTGTGTCCTCTGATATCTTTCTAGTAAGTATTGAAAGGCCACAATAAGGTCTCCCCAGATTGTTCTCTTCTCCAGGCTGAATAACCTCAACTTCCTCAGCCTTTCTTGATAGAAGAGCTGTTCCAGCCCTCTGGTCGTTTTCGTGGCCTCCTCTGGACTCACTCCAGCAGGTCCATGTCCTTCCTGTGCTGGGGACCCCAGCCCTGGAAGCAGCTCTGCAGGTGGGGCCTCACCAGAGTGGAGGAGGCACAGAGTCACCTCCCTAGACCTGCTGGTCGTGCTTCTTTTTGGGCAGCCCAGGGTACAGTTGGCTCCCTGGGCTGTGAGCTCATGTTGCCAGCTCATGTCCAGCCTCTCATCCACCAGCACCCCCAAATGCTTCTTGGCAGGGCTGCTCTTGATCTGTTCATCCCCCATCCTGTACTGATACTGGGGGTTGCCCCGACCCAGGTGCAACACCTTGCACTTGGCCTGGTTGAACCTCAAGCTTGTCCAGGTCTCTCTGGATGTCACACTGTCCCTCAGGCTTGTCAACTGCATGACTCAGCTTGGTGTCATCTGCAAACTTCCTGAGGGTTCTCTCAATCCACTATGTCATTGATGAAGATATTAAACAGGACTGGTCCCAGTATGAATCCCTGAGGGACACCACTTGTCACTGATCTCCATCTGGACACTGAACCATTGACCACTACCTTCTGTGCAAGCATCCAGCCAATTCCTCATCCAGTCCACCCAGCAAATCCGTCTCTCTCCAATTTAGAGAGAAGGATGTTGTGGGGGAGTGTGTCAAAGGCCTTACAGAGGTCCAGAGATGGTGGCATCCATAACTCTGCTTCTCCACTGATGTAGTCACTCCACTGAGGAACTAGGTTAGTCAGGCAGGACTTGCCCTTGGTGAAGCCGTGCTGGCTGTCTTGAATCACCTTCCTGTTCTCCATGTGCCTTTGCACAGCTTCCAGAAGGCTCTGTTCCATGATCCTCCCAGGCACAGTGGTGAGGCTGACAGGTTGGTGGTTCCCAGGGTGCTCCTTTCTGCCCAGTTTAGAAATGGTTGCAATGTTTCCCTTTTTCCAGTTACCTGAGACTTCACCCAATCATGTAACTTGAATTATTGCCATGGAAAACCAGCATTGGACCATATGAGTAAACCAAGGCATAACCTGGATTAGGAACTGTCTTGCTGGCAGATCTCAGAACACACTTGTCAAACTAAAACAGCTGAAGAGAATGTTTCAAGATGGTTTCTTGGGGATCAGTATTAAGCTTGGCTTAATGCCGATCAATGGAGTTCAATGTTTTCATCAGTCATTTGGCAATAAAGTCAAAGTAAGCATAATAAAATGTTGCAGATGAAACGAAAACTAGTGATCTGAGCCCATGCTGAAGCCAGGGCAGTCACAGAAAGCAAAGAAATTGGATTGATTGACAAGGCTGGTTCCTCCTAATCTGTGCTTAAATACACTTCAGTGTAAGATCCTGTGTCAGCCTTACTCAAGTAGTGTGGGGATGCAAGTCCTGGGAAAGTAAGGATTTTGAAAAGACCTTGGGATTACAGCAGATAAGCTGTTCAGTATGAGTGTCTCAGTTTACAGCCACAGAGGGAAGGATTAATTAAGTTCTAGCAAGCAGAAGCAGAAGAACATGGAGTTAAAGTTTGAGGGCTAGGGAGCAAAAGAGCTACCTAGAATGTTGGACAGATAGGAAATATTTTCCAACGTCCGCTTTATTTTCAATATTGCAGAAAACTTGGAAGTATCCTGAAAAAAAAACCAACATAAAAATTACATTTGAGCTTGAAAAATGCTTGTACTGAGGCACTTGCAGAATGCCTTATCTGAGGTTATCAGAAAGAAAACCAGGAAGATGACTTTATTAATAAATAGATCCTTATGGATGAGACACTAAATGCTAAATGGCTATTTAATCTAGCAGAAGGTGGAATGAGAAGGCTGCTTGAATTCTGAAACTCCATTACCTTGAAAATAGAAACCAAGCAGCTGTGCTTCAGGAACTTTTAGAGAAGAAGTTGCAGAGCCCCCATCCCTTGATGTTTTCAAATCCAGTGGGGTGGCAGCTTGAAAGCTTGCCTTCCTGAGAAGAGCTGGACCCAGCACATTGGAAGCAAAGTGAAATTGCTGTCAAGAATCTGCTCTCCAGGAGCTTGAGATACGATCTGGTGGACTGACTGAGTCACCAACGGTGGCATCAGGTCTGAGTGGGGCTGGGTGGGCTGCTTGTGACTGTGGTGCAGTGGTGGCAGTGAGAATCAGATGTCCACTGCCCTCCATGTGCCTCTCCCTCCATGAGCTGTCTCTTCTCCTGCAGCGCACCAGCCCGGAAGGTGGGATCCACCTCAACTGCCATTACTGCCACAATCTTTTCAGCGGGAAGCCAGAGATCCTAGACTGGCAGGTGAGGACTTTCCCCGGGGGGAATATTGAGTTGGAGGCCAACACTGGTGAGAGCTGCAGGGCTCCTTCATCTCTCTCTGCTCAAAGCAGAGCTCCTCCTGTGCCAGTTCTCTGAAAGCCTTGGCTGCAGAGGCATGCCTGGAGACTGTGCCGAGTGCCGCACTCCTGGAATTCAGCGGGATGTCAGAAGGGCAGGAGGAGACCACTTCTGCCAAACCCTGTGCCAGGAGAACTGGGGAGTTGACTCAGCCCTGTAGTCTTCTCCTGCTTCCTTAAGAAGTGTGGGAGCCTCCTGCCAGCCTGGCTGACCTGGCAGCGGTCTCTTTGGCAGGACAAGGTGTATCAGTTCTGCTGCAAGGACTGCTGCGAGGACTTCAAGCGGCTGCGTGGGGTGGTGTCCCAGTGTGAGCACTGCAAGCAGGAGAAGCTGCTGCATGAGAAGATCCGTTTCTCTGGAGTGGAGAAGAACTTCTGCAGCGAAGGTACGTGGGGAAGGCATGGGAAAGGCAGAGCCCCCATGCCAGCCCATGCTGGGGGAGGAGAAGAGAGCATGGAGAGGAACAGAGGGGAGATTGTCTTAGCCAGGCCCTGGGGCAAGAGCCTTGCCGTGCAGTGAAGGGAGGACTGTTGTGGGGATGGCTTGCTGTCCAGCCAGGCCCTAGGGCTAGATCTTTACCGTTCATTGTGTCCTTGGGGAGGGCCTTCTCACAGCTTTTCTCTCTCTGGGGGCTGGGGAGACAGCAGGTGGCAGCTCCGCTCCTCCTGTCATCATGCACTTCTACGCTCTTGCGTCTGGGCTGGCCTGACCTGGCCTTGCCCTGCCTGCTGGGTTCCTGCACACAGGAGGTTGGAGTCAGACTCTTCCTAGAAGCATGGAGGTGAGAGATGGCAAGTCCCCATGAGGTCCCATCTTATCCCAGCCCCAGGGGCCAGTGCTGGATTGTTCCCTACAGTGTGTTGCGTGTGCTCTGTTGTCTCCGCAGACCTGGATTTTGGTCATGTTTGGGTCAGGGAGGCCCCCAGTTCATCCTGGGAAGGTTTCACTCCTATTGTTTCTCCGCAGGGTGTGTGCTTCTTTACAAACAGGATTTCACCAAGAACCTGGGCCTGTGCTGCATCACCTGCACCTACTGTTCTCAGACCTGCCAGCGGGCGGTCACCGAGCAGCTGGAGGGCAGCACCTGGGACTTCTGTAGTGAAGACTGCAAAAGCAAATACTTGCTCTGGTACTTCAAGGTCAGTATTGGCACTGGCAGCTTGTGCTAAGTGCTGTGGTGGGCACGGCACCCAGATAAGTGGGCATTGCACTGAGGAAGTTCGCACTGCTGGAGTCTGGCTGGCACTGCTGCGGAGAACCTGGCACTGCTGGAGTCCTGCCTGGCAATGACGGGACACTGCTACGGGGAAGCTCACGTAGCTGGAGTCCCCAGCTGATCCTGCCAGACAGAGCACTGCACTGAGGAAGCTCACAGTGCTGGATCCGCGGCTAGTGCTGCTGTGAGAAGTTCGCACCGCTGGAGTCCCTGGCTGGCACTGGCAGGGCACTGCTGTGGGGAAGCTCACAGCACCTTGCTATGTGCACCTTTCACTGGAGAGTTGTGTTGCACTCGGAGGGGGTGTGGTTAGTTACTCGTTGTTTCTCTCCTGCTGATGCGGGCTTTAGGCAGCTCGGTGCCATGCCTGCAAGCGTCAGGGGAAGCTGCTGGAAACCATCCACTGGCGGGGGCAAATCAAACACTTCTGCAACCAGCAGTGTCTGCTGCGATTTTACAATCAACAGAACCAGCCCAACCTGGACACGCAGAAGGGGCCCGAGAGCCTGCTGAACAGTGAGTAGGAGGGAGGGAGGGGACCTGCATAGCTCAGTCTGAGAGACACAGGGAAGACTGAACAGCAGGGGTGGAAGCTTCCTGCTTGGGACTGGAGGAGACGCTAGGGAACAATCCTGCACTGGCCCCTGGGGGGGAAAGGACGGAGTGGGACCTAATGGGCTTCTCCATCTCTAACATCTATGGTTCTATGACACACAGGGCCCAGACGGGAGGAGCCGGTGCCAGCGTGCTGCCTGTAGCTCACACTTAGCGAGGATACTCAGGGATTTAACATCCTCAAGTTGCCAGCGGAGAGCTCGATTTACAGGGTTAGGGGACAGCGTGGTTTGGCATGACAATCCACCTGCAGCCCCACACCACCTCCGAGCTGTGACCTTCTCAGATCTCATAAGCTAATCTGGATTGGGCCAGGTCAGTGCTTGGATGGGAAGCATTCAAGGACAAAGAAGGGTGCTGCAGGAAGTGGTGCTGGTGACGCTGTAGGTGGGCTCTCCTCAGCCAGAGCTGAACCTAGAACGGTCTTGAGGGAGCACTGAGCTGCTGGAGGCACTCTTGTCTTGTGATGTTAGATTGGAGTCCTACCATTTACCCAAAGTTCACTGCAGCTTTGGGGAGTTGCCAACCCTGTCCCCCAGATAACCCCATTCTGCATCCATGGAGTTCCAGCTGGAGAGGAGATTTTCGCTGCCTGTTGCCCCATTTCCTGTTGTTAACTTGAGCCAGTTGCTTATGCAAGATTGCAAAGTGCTTTGGGATCCCTCAGAATGGAAGGTGCTCGTAGTGAGTGACAAGACATCGCTTGGCCCTTGGACTTTTGCATAATCTCATTCTGCTTGGTCTGGCATAGGCCACGATGTCCTTGGTAATCTGTGGGATCTAGTTAAGATGCCTGCAGTTTATGGTGGGACTTCCTTCAGTGTATCAAGCTCCAACACATACCTGCGCTGCAGGTTCAGGGCTTTGCTGCCTTCCCTGGGATTTCATGAAGTGTAAAACCCTGGCTAGGGTGTGCCAAGGAGGGGAAACCAAGACAAGGACCTTCACGTGAGAGACCTCATCATCCATCTCCAGACTCTTCTAGTTCCTCTCCTGTGGGCTGATTGTAAGATGGGGGAAGCTCCAGATGTCGCTGCTGCTTAGATAGCAAAGCAAAGCTGCTTCTCCAGAAGCAGCAGGTTCCCCCAGCTAGGGGAGTCCCAACCTGCCTTCCAAGAGCTGTGTGAGGTGACAGCTCAAGTGGCAGGACACTGGAGTGACCTGGATAAGGAACTGTTGGTTTCTGCTGGCACAAGGGTGCCCATGGGAAGTCTGCTTGATGGTTTACAGTGTTCTGCTGCCCAGGAGAAGAAGAGATGTTAAACTTGCTGGTTCCTGTAGCTCACCAAGTGATTCCACAGCCCTAGCCATCCTGTTGCATTTGTCCTCTGCTTTCAAGGCATGTCACTTGTGAGGGACCAATAACACTGCTT
Source organism: Pseudopipra pipra (assembly GCF_036250125.1). Taxonomy (NCBI): domain Eukaryota; kingdom Metazoa; phylum Chordata; class Aves; order Passeriformes; family Pipridae; genus Pseudopipra; species Pseudopipra pipra. The sequence goes on from NC_087561.1 coordinate 2,836,010, forward strand.
TTGCAACACAGGCACAGTGGCAAACTCTGCCTGCAGAGGGAGCCATGTTTCACGTTGTTTAGCCATTGGACCTTGCTACTTGGAGCCATGGACCACAAGACTCAGAAGTACCTTCTCCACCACCACCAATCATGAGAGTCTCAGGCCTCCTGTACCACATCTCTGGAAAGCTCCAAGAATTTTGCTTCTTGGTATGTGGGGCATCACCCTTCACTGTGCCACAGCTGCCTCTCTGTGCCCCCTGTGAGGACTCTGAGGGAGCCAAGGAAAAGCCCTTCATCAGTAGTGAGTGCTCAGCTGAGCACAAGCTCCAGGCTGCCCCAGCAGCTGCTGTGCTCGGTGAATGCTGCTGGTGGCACTGGGCCCTCTGTGTGTTCTGGCACACCCAGATGTGGGATAGCCATGGACACCCTTGCCCCAGGACTGTGGCATACTGCTGAGTTTGCAAAGGAAGGGTGCTGGAGCCAAGGACCTGCTTACACAGAGAGCTTTCCAGCCCACTGTGCTGTGCAGGGAATTTGAGGTGGAGCAGCTTGTCAGCTCATGATGAGGAGCAGCTTTGCCTGGTGCAGTCAGGGTGTCCTGTGGACCTGGCAGCTGCATCGTCAGCTCACAAGGGACTGCCTGGATTTCAGGCCCATCGTGGGCAGAGCTGTTGACTACTTGGTTATTCTGTTGCAGCCAGTGGTTGCCTAGAACCCTTAATTCCCGTGACCCACTGGCTGCTACCAGCTTAGTGATCTTGAGACTGCTTGTTGCTGATCATATAAGCAGCTATTCTTTTGCTGGGAACAGTCCACGTAATGCAGGATTGAGGAGCTTCTGCTACAAAACTGTGCCCAAACACTTCCAAGGGGAACTGGCTCTGCACAGGACTGACCAACTGGAGAGGGTAGAGGGTCAGAAGTCACTGATGGGGCAGGCATGCCTTGACAGCTCTTTGTTGGTATTGGGATGAGAGTAAAGAACAAGCCACAGTTTTCCTGGAAGCCTGGACACATGGAGCTTTGTGGCAGGAGAATCTTGTTTTCTTAGTCCTAAATCATTGGCCTGTGGGGCAATCATGTTTGCTTTTGATTTTGCTGCAGCAGAAATTCCGCTCATGCGCCATAGCTTGTCTTTTCTCAGTCAAGCCACTGATGTTCCTACCTGGACCTGCTGCCCATCCACTTTGGGCTGTCAGGGTGAGTTCTTGGACCCTGAGACTGCTGCAGAACCTATGGCTGAATGCTCAGCTGCAGACTGGGGAGCTTCCTCCAGCTGGAACTTGCCTGTTTTCCGCTGTGGTGGCCAGCAAGTGGAGCCTGCCAGGCCTCCAGTTGCACAAGAGCTGTCCTGCATTTCCTTAGGACAGAGGAAATCTGCACAGTGCATGGTCTGTGTGTTGGACCTCTAGGAATCTGGGTCTTTCCTGAAGAGCCAGTCTGTGTGTAGGAGGTGCAAATGGACCCACCACTGCCTTTGGGTGCTGAGACCTGCTGCTTTCCTGGCAGGTATCTCCTCCATGCATGGCCCACAGTTAGTCAGTGCTGTAGAAGGCAGATGTTTTTGGCAGCCACATGGGTAACCAGGGCTCACTGGAGGCTGGGATGAAGGTGCTCTGTTAGCTCATAGGCCTTTGAGATGGGTGCAGGTTCTCTGCAGAGCAAATGAGCTGGAATTATCATCCAAGGCAGGGTGATACTGTCACCACCTGAGACTGCCTGCCACATGCACCTCTTATCTGTAGGTGATCCCTTCTTTCCTTAGGGGAATATACTGCATCCCTAGGACTAGGGCAAAGCTGTCTCTCTGCTTTCTGAAATATCTCATAATGCTACTGATAGCTCTGTCACCTTCTTCCTAGGGATCTCGAAGCACTTTGCCAAGATATTTGTAGCAGGGATATGGAGGCACAGGGAGGGGCCATGGCTCGGTACAGCAAGCCAATAGGCAGAGCTGGGAATAGAGCCCTGGATTCCTCTCTCAACAAGGGGCTGGGATTTCTCCTGACCTGCTGTGATGGGGATGGGGTGGACTGCAGGTGAGCACAAAATGACATGGGAGTAACTTGATTTTGGAGTTGTAGTGTCTTCTGAGCTGCTAGGGCTAGAGATTGTGGAAACATTAATTATTCCTGGAGTGGCCAGGAGGAGTTTCTGGGGAGCCTGTCCCTGCTCTCTGGCTGCTGGTACCTCCAGTCCCAGCAGTGGGACACATTGGCCCAGGAGCTCTTGAACTCAAGAGTTGTTGCTTTCTCTTACAGGTCAGACTTCAGATCCAAAACCAGCTGTCCCTTCCCCACAGAAGACAGAGACTAACATGGTAAGACCCATTGGAGGTAGGAGTTTGCAAGATAGCACAAAGAGAGAACAGTTCTGCCATTGCTCAGGGAGATTTCGTTCTTTTACAATCAATGAATTTTAAGATGTCTGGATAGTGGGAGCTCATAAGAGCTCCTAGGGAGGGCATATCAGCATAAGTCCTGCAAGGGGGAAGAATAACCATTCCCTAAGAGTTGATGATGAACTCCAGAATAACCTGACACAGTGGCACTGGCTTCTTTTGCATGGTGCTTTTCTGTGCCTGGGTTTAGTCACTGTCCCACTGTTCCCTCTGCCCCATGGGACAGGAGCCACCAGTGCCAGACTCCTGGCACAGCAGGGCCACCACACAGGTTTGCTGCCTGCCAGGAGCAGCTTGGCAGTCCTTCGTCCAGGCCTGACCGTGGGAGCGTCCACGTGTGTGTTGGGGACTGCCAGGCCCCAGGAGGTGCTTTGGGAGTCACTCCAGCTGTAGCTGTAGTAGGAAAGAGGTTGTGCTGCCTTGGGTGAACATCAACCTCCTGCTTTCTGCATTTCCTCAGCTGTCAGCAAAGGCCTCCTCAGCCCAGACATCTTCAGCTGCACCGCCTCCCGCCCCACCAGTGGTTCCAGCCACCCCTCGGAAAAACAAAGCTGCCATGTGTAAACCACTGATGCAGAACCGGGGCGTTTCCTGCAAGTTAGAAATGAAGTCCAAAGGATGTCAGACAGGTAGGAAAACAAGACATAACTGCAGGATTACAGGGGCATTTTGGAAAGGCGAGGGGCACATCCCTGCTACAGACTCTGCATCCAGCTTGAAACACTGCACAAATTGTGTTTGGCACCATGCTGAGGAGTCTGTGGGCAGGTGCAGGGCACATGTGGCAGGGCTGGAGGCAGGGAGCCCATTCCCATCATCAGCAAAAGGAGAGATGCAAAGAGCACTGTAGCATGATCCCACTTCTTGTGGGACAACTGTTGCTCTGGAGATTGTTAGCTTGTCCGAGGGCCATCTGCTGAGCATGTTCCACTCTGTAGCTCATGTTGGCCATGTGTGTGTGGTCTCCAGCATGTGCAAGGCAACTGGACCTCTTGGCAGGGTTACATAAGAGCAAGGACTTGCACTTCTGGCTAAGGCAAGCCTCTTGTTGCCAGGCTTGACTTGCTGCTGCTCCAGCTCTGTCCGTAAATCATAGAAGCTGGTGGCTGGAAGGGCTGCGGTGCTGGATGGCTGGGGGCACGTCAGTGTGTGGCAGGGCTGGGTGGAGGAGCTTCTGGGATCAAGCTCACTGATGTACTTTTGCTCTTGTCAGAGGCTGACTGGAAGCCCCAGGTGGTTGTTTTGCCAATCCCTGTCCCGATCTTCGTACCTGTGCCTATGCATATGTACTGCCAGAAAGTACCTGTGCCTTTCTCCATGCCTGTCCCGGTAAGCAATGCACTTCACCTGCTCCTGTTCTCCTACTGTCTTGATCCTGCCTTGCTGCAGCCTCTCTTCTCTGTTTATCCTCTTCTCCTGCCTCTGCTTTTGTGTCAATCTGCTGAGTGTCAGTTTTCTGCTTGGTGTGCTGCTGTCTACAGGTGCCTGTGCCAATGTTCCTGCCCACCACCCTGGAAAGCACAGAGAAGATTGTGGAGACCATTGAGGAACTGAAAGTGAAGATCCCCTCCAATCCCCTGGAAGCTGACATCCTGGCCATGGCTGAGATGATTGCAGAGGCTGAGGAACTAGACAAGGCCTCCTCGGACCTGTGTGGTAGGTTCTGCCATGGCTTGGTCTGGCCCAACAGCTGGGATCAAGGGAGGTTTGCTGGCTCTTGGAGCTAAAACACCTGCCTGGATTGCAGCTCTCCAAAACCTCTCAAAAAAGTAAGCAGGGAATAACAATTCCTCAGCTTCTGCTGAGGAGCCACGAAAAGGGAAGAGCTGCAGCAGGGAGCACTGTCTGCCACTTTTGGGGGTGCCAGTCTTGCGGCACTGTTAGTTTTTTCAGGTGGCTGTTCAGGCTCTTTCCTAAAGCAGCTTACTAGCTAGAAAACTAGCAGTGCTGACCCTCACCCCCAGTGATGAGGGTTGTGGCTGGGGAGGTGACAAACATCCAATGTCTTGCTGTCCAGAGAAAGCTGGGCAGTGCAGGTGTTGTGGGGCTGCTATGAGCACAGGACTGTGCTGCACGCAGGGAGCCCAACTTCATTTCCCAGCTGTCACAGGGAAAACAGTTGGGTTTATGAACTGCTTTTGCCTTGCAGACCTGGTGAGTAACCAGAGTGCAGAGGGTCTCCTGGAGGACTGTGATCTGTTCGGACCAGCACGGGACGATGTGTTGGCTATGGCTGTCAAGATGGCAAATGTCCTCGATGAGCCGGGCCAGGATCTGGAGGCTGACTTCCCTAAGAGTAAGAGCTGGGGGAAGCAGGTGTGCAGGGCTGCTTGTGCTGCAGCAGGGTCCTCCCAGTGCCCTCAGCCAACTGTTGCCAGCAGCTCTAAGAGCTGTGTGAATTTACCTCTCCATGCCCTCTGACTGACCAGGCCTAGGGCTGAGCCTTGCAGATGACTGCTTGCAGCAAGGGTGAGGGGACCACCACTTCTGAAGGAGTGTGTGTTTGTCTAGACTGACTTACCTGGTGAGAACATAGATCTGCAGAGAAGGGGGAATGAGAAGCTGGTTTTAACAGCACAGAGAGCAGGGCAGCGGCACTGATGTGCTTATGGATGATGATTCCAGAAGAGCCAGCAAGGCAAGAGATCTGGACAAAGCATGACATCCTGGAAGTGGCAGAATTGCTGATTGTCCATTATCAGGCAGAAGGTGGAAGAGGAGGCAGGGACTCACAGAAGCACAGCAGTGCTGGGCAGGGTGGTAGCAGTAAAGGATAGAATTGAGGTGCCTGTGCCAGGCTGTCCACAGTACTGGCCTGGTACAAGGGCATTAGGAATGTTCCTCAGCTTTGAAAAACAAGCAAACAAAAAACTGTCAGAGGGGAAGAATGTAGGGCTGTGGTTATTCTGAGAGAGCTTAGCATCATCTGCCAGAAACATATTTCCTTTGTTGTGCTGTGGCTAAAGTTCATGCCAGACACTGGTGGGGGGGGTGAAGTGTCCTTGCTTCATCTTGCTGTATGTAAAACACTTGCCAGCACAGGGGACAGGATGAGAAGTCTCAGCTGAGCCCTTCTGCCTGTGTTTCCTTTCAGACCCTCTAGACATCAACCCCAGTGTGGACTTCCTCTTTGACTGTGGTCTGGTGGGACCAGATGATGTGTCCACAGAGCAAGATCTGCCTCGAGCTGTCCGAAAGGTGAGCTCTCTGTGGGTGCTGCCTGCTTAAAGCTCTTTGGGCTTGGAGCTGCCATCTGGGATGTAGGAGGTGAAATGTGCCAGAGGCTTTGGTGTGCTGGGGAGGTTGTGCCCTCTCCCCTCTGAACATGCTTGGCCTGTGGGCCACTCCTTGAATGAAAATACTTTGGAGGAGCTTTGAATGCTACAGGTCATGTGAGAGCTGGTCTTGTTCCTGTGGCCGTCATAATGGGCCTTGTTGGCTTGGCTGTCAGCAGAAGGGTGCCTGCTGGCGTGGGCACAGGCACACTGGGAGTCACACACTGCAGTCACAGGTCTGAGGGATGGCCACAACTCTTGCACCTGTCCCAGGTAGGTGCCCAGTCTCACAGTACACCTCTCTGCAGGGGCAGAAGCGCCTGGTGCTCTCTGAAAGCTGTTCCCGGGACTCAATGAGCAGCCAGCCCAGCTGTACAGTCCTGAACTACTCGTATGGAGTGAATGCCTGGAAGTCCTGGGTGCAAGCCAAGTACGCAGGAGGAGAGACCAGCAAGGGAGAGGAGCTACGCTTTGGCCGTAAGTGCCTTGTGTGGATGCAGTGGAGTGGCAGAGACCTCCCAGAAGCTGGATCTCAGGGTGCTGAGGTGCTCCTGACCTTGCAGGCTGTTGTCTGAGGCTGCTGTGCTTGTCTCCGCAGCCAAACCCATGAGGATCAAGGAGGACATCTTAGCCTGCTCAGCAGCTGAGCTCAACTATGGCCTGGCCCAGTTTGTCAAGGAGATAACACGGCCCAACGGGGAGCGCTATGAACCCGACAGCATCTATTACCTCTGCCTTGGCATCCAGCAGGTGAGGGAGGCCTTGCTGCCCTCCAGTCCTCCACAGCCAGACTTGGGGTCAGAACTGGTAGGGGGAGCTTTTACCCTTCATTCTGCTTCCTGGGGACCCAGAGAGGCTCACTGGACTCACCTTCATTGCCTCACCCCAGGACAGCAGCCCACCTGGTTTGGCCTTTGTTTCCAAGCCCAGAGTGTAGAGTGTCAGCTGTTTCCCAGCCTCACACCCTTCCTGCATATCCTTGAGGAGGGCTGGGAGATCTCCCCAAACTCATTCCCTTCTTCATTGCCAAGTCTCCTTTGTCATGCCCCAAGGTTTTCCTTGCAGCTCTCAGAAGTGTCTGCCCTGCAGCTCTGGTGGCACAAGGAAGGGTGCTCTGCATGTGTGCCCTGGGTTCTCTGGGGAGGGTTTGCGTTCCAGGTGCTGCTGTGTTTCTCTTGACTGTGTGTTCTGTCCTTTCTAGTACCTGCTCGAGAACAATCGTATGGTGAATATATTTACAGACCTTTACTACCTGACCTTCGTGCAGGAGCTGAACAAGTCCCTGAGCGGCTGGCAACCCACAGTCTTACCAAATAGTACGTGTCTTCTGAGTACCCTCAGTCACCACACATACCCAGTTTGTGCTCCTAGCCTGGGATCCTCTGGTCTGATTGTGTTCCCCCAGCCTCAACCCTCTTTCTTGGCGTAGGCAGCACAGTCCTGCTGTGTCTTGGGGTCAGGCTGACCCAAACTGACAGCAGGGCCAGTGTGGTTTACGCCTCAGCAGCTTCTGTAGCCCACAGTCAGCATAACTGGGAGCAGAGCACACTTGCTTTCTTTCCTGGGACAGTTTGAATCTTTGCAACACTTCACAGTGATGTCTCCACCCTTTGGCAAAGAGGATGCCAACCCAGGGGGCACACTGGCACGTCTTTGTGTTCCCAGCACATGGGTGAGCCCTGGACACTGTGCTAAGCCTTGGCCAAGGTCGCTGTGCTGCTGCCTTGTGAATGGACTTAACTTAGAGCTCTGCAGAGGCTTTTCATGATGCTGTGTTCTGAGGTGCCTTCCCTGCTGTGTCTTGTCAGTCAAAGATCCAGCCTCACCTCTGCATATTGGCTGTCCCAGGCAGAAGCATTTGGCTCCAGACCTGTGTATTTAGGCAGGAGCTGGCTGTGTCTCTCCTGCCTGCTGCTTTTCCTTCATCTCTCACTGAGTGTGGTGGAGCACTGACCTGGAGATCATTCTGTGGCCATCTATAGTGATGAGCAATTAGAATTAATTTGGGTTCTTGTCTGTGGTTTGGCTGTGATCTGGGGTGGCTTGTGGCAGAGCCAGCATCTAGTTCTGCTGATGTTCTGGAGAAGTAACCTTATGGAAAAAAAGATGTGAAGTGTCAGTCTTTCACAGATTTCTGGGCAGGATGAAGGAATTGCCGTAAGGCTGCTGTTGATGTGACCCGGTTCTTCCTCTGTGTGTTGCAGACACTGTTTTCTCCCGTGTCGAGGAGGAGCACCTCTGGGAGTGCAAACAGCTGGGTGTTTACTCACCCTTTGTGCTGCTGAACACCCTCATGTTCTTCAATACTAAGTTCTTCGGGCTACAGACAGCGGAGGAGCACATGCAGCTCTCCTTCACCAACGTGGTGCGCCAGTCCCGCAAGTGCACCACTGCCCGTGGCGTGACAAAGGTGGTGAGCATCCGCTACTATGCTCCTGCCAAGCAGAAGAAAAGCCGAGGTAGGGCCTGAGGGAACATCTCTGTCCCTCCCCCTGCTTCCGCTGTTGGGATACAGCCATGATCCAGCTCTCTTCCCCCTCTGCAGATGGTGGCTCTGGAAAACGGAAGCGTGAGGAGGAGGTACCGATGTTGGAGCAGCGGGAGAACAGGATGAACCCCCTCCGATGCCCAGTCAAGTTCTATGAGTTCTATCTCTCCAAATGGTGAGGCTTTCTCTGGAGAAGGGACATGTGCCATTTTGGGGCCACCACTCAGTTTTAGTGGGACCATGTGGAGTGACTGCTGCTCTCCATATGTTTGTACATGAGCTTGAAGCCTTGCACAAGGTCTGTGCTGCATGTGTAGATCACGGTTGAGAAAATGCTTCTCTCTGGCCTCTTCCACTTCTTGCCTTTCTCCAGACTGGCAGGAGCGTGCCATATGAGTCCAGGTGCTTGGGTGGTTAGGGGTTTTGGTCCTGAGCAAGGAGCTGCAGGCTCAGTTTGTGTCCTCATCCTGCTGAGTGATGAGAGGCTGTGGCAAGCCTTGAGGCCCCTTGCTAACCATGACAGCAGGCCAGGCTGGCTGAGCCCCTGAAGCTGAGACCCCCCAGGTCTGACCTTGCTCTCCCTTTGCAGCCCCGAGAGTCTGCGGAACCGCAACGATGTGTTCTACCTGCAGCCCGAGCGGTCCTGCATCGCCGAGTCCCCGCTGTGGTACTCGGTGATCCCCATGGACCGCAGCATGATGGAGAGCATGCTGAACCGCATCCTGGCCGTCAGGGAGATCTACGAGGAGCACAGTCGGCTCAGCAGCCTGGAGGATGACATGGACTAAGAGTGAGGTGCTGCTGGGCTGGCTGCGCTCCAGCCCTGGACACCCCATCTTCCTGCCTCCCGCTGCAGGGCAGGGGCCGTGCAGCACGGGAGGGGATGGTGCTGCAGCAGTGCTGTCCCTTCATCATTACCAGACTTGGACATCCCATCCTGCTTGTTACAGGCCTCCCTTACATACATGGCCCTCATGCTCAGCTCTGCCTCCTCCTTTTGGCTGCTGGGTGAACCATCTTTCCCAGGGCCAGTTCCCATGGCACAGGGGTGGCAGAGTCCCTGGGGCACCTGCCCTCACCTTTGTCCCCCCTACCCCCAGCCCTGCCACTCCCCCCCTCTTCCCCTGCCCCAGGGCAGGAATCTCACAAGGCAGCAGTGCACCATCAGACCAGTGGTCCCAAAGCTTTTATTTCCCTCTTCCTTCATCATTCCCTCATGAGGCTGCAGGTGGTATGGTAGGAACAGTAGCTCTGCTACTGGGGCAGAATTGTGGTTACAAGCCAGTGGGGATGGACCACAGGCTACCTGAGAGCCGTAGGGTCAGGGGGAGGGCTTTTCCCACGTGTGGGAGAGGTTTAGGTTGGCTTCAGAGAGTGGAGGGAGCTGGCACTGGAACATGAGAGCAGAGATCTGGCCTTACCATGGGGACACCTCCCTCATGTGCAGCTGAGATGTCTCTCTCAATTTGGTCAGTGTTTCCTGAGTTGTCTGAAAACTGATGGAGATGGGTGTGGGTCAGTGCTGCCCCTCTTTCCCCACTGTCCCCTGTCCTGGTGTAGGTCCCCTCCCCCATGCAAGGTGCCATCAGTGGGAACCTCTGCTCCAGCCAGGGGCTTGGGCAGCTGCTGGCAGAAACAGGGAGCTCTGCCTGGTCTCCCCCTCCCTTCCAAAGCAGCAGGCTGCCACCGCCCTGCCCAGAGCAAGTCTGGCTCCAGCTGTGCCACTCCCTGCTGCCTCCTGCCCCTCCTCATGTTCTGGTCAGTTTTATTGAGCTGTACATGGGTCTCCTGTTGAGCCTGTATATATTGTTCTGGGCCCTGGCCCGGGGCCATCTGTTCTCTGTGTCCATGTGGAGAGTGAGCCGCTCACCAGTCTTGTTGTAGTGATGCCAGGGCAGTAGGAACTAACCCTGTGTCTCTGGAAACCATTCATTTCAAATAAAGATGTGGAAAACTTTTGGCAGCCCCTAGTTTCCCACCCTGGGCAGGGTGAGCATTGCAGGAGAGCATGGCCAGTGTCCCTCTGCTGCTGTACACCACACTCCTGTCCGTCCCTGCCTGCGCTGCCTGCACTTCCTACCTTGCCAGCTTGGGCATGCTGGGATGGCCCCTGACCCAGTGCCCTCTGGCGCCAGCCTGGCATGCCCTGCCTGTCCCTGCCCTGCTTCACCTGACCTGTCACCTGCCCACAGGGCTGCAGCCCAACCCAACCCAACCCAGCAGTGGCCGTGCCCTGGCCATGCAGTGTGTCTGTAGGATGGACCAGTCAGAGAGCAATGCCATGTGGGCAGAGCAGGAGTCAAGGGAGGTGCAGTGAGTGTTTATTTGCTCCCCCATCCCAGCTTTACTCTCAGCCCTGCTGCTCCCAGGAGTGCTGGGAGCAGCTGAGCCGTGTGCCCAGGGCCATGCCCAACTCTCGTGCTGGCCACGGGATCCATTTCACAGGCCTGGCAGGGCCTGGAGACTGAACCTTCAGTGTGGCCACCAGTGCATCCCCCATCCCTGACCGTCCCAGCAGGCCACGTTCACACTGCCAGGTCTGCCGCTCGCATCTCCCCGTGGGACCCACCAGCCACCCCTAGCCACGCTCCCGCCTTCTTCAGGGGTGCCAGGCCATGGGGGGATCTGCCAGCAGCCAGGGGGCTGCCAACCCTGGGCAGGGTGACATGGGCACTGCGGGGCCCTAAAGGGCCACTGGGAGTGGTTATGATGCGGGACTTGGGGCCTGGCCCCTGCCGGCACTTGGTGAGACCCAGGTAGTAGATCTCCACCAGGTTGAGCAGCAGGGACACGCAGGCCACCCCCAGCATGAAGAGGATGAAGATGGTCTTCTCAGTGGGCCGGGAGATGTAGCAGTTGACAGTGTTGGGGCAGGGCCAGCGGCTGCAGGTGTAGAGGGGCTTCAGCTGGAACCCATACAAGGTGTACTGGCCCACAATGAAGGCCACTTCCAAGAGAGCCTTGAAGACAACGTTGCAGATGTACGTCCTCAGGATGGCCCCCCGCATGCAGACCCGTCCCCGCGTGTCCCCTGCAGGGAGCTGGGGCTGCCTGGGGCGCGGCCGCCTGGCCCCGCTGCCGGCCCGCGCTGCCGCTTGCTGCTGTGCCTTCTCCTCCAGATGCACCAGGTGCAGGATGTGGCCCAGATACACAAGGCTGGGGGTGGAGACGAAGATGATCTGCAGGACCCAGAAGCGGAGATGGGAGATGGGGAAGGTGCTGTCATAGCAGGCGTTCTGGCAGCCGGGCTGCTGCGTGTCGCAGGAGAAGCCAGACAGCTCGTCACCCCAGACCCGCTCAGCGGCTGCCCCCAGCACCAGGATGCGGAAGACGAAGAGGACGGTGAGCCAGACCTTCCCCACCACTGTGGAGTGCTCCTGGGCGTTCTCCAGCAGCCGCCCCAGCAGGCTCCAGTCCCCCATGGCACACGCTGCCCTGCAAGACAGCCGCCCTCCAGACACAGCCGCCCCACAGCCCACCACACCGCCACCCCATCCCCTGGATGGGCAGGAGTGCACAGACCCAACCCAAGGCTGTCCCTGCAGTGTCCCCATCCCAAGGGACCCCCTAACCCATCACAAGGAAGGCAACGGGAGCAAAGGCCTCCAGCAGAAATCTGGAAGCACCAAGGGGATCCCTGGGGACTCCTCACCGTAGGTGGGTGTGTGGGGCAGAGCCCAGTGCTCCCGTGCCGTCGGCTCCCGGGATGCAGGATGCTGCGAGGCCCCTTCCCAGCTGGTCCCCAGCTCCTCAGTGGGTGCGGACAGGTCTGCCTGGCTTCCTCTGTCTGTTCACCCAACAGCAGGCGTGGGGTTATTGGGGCACAAGGCAGCTGCATGCCCCATTGGCTTTCATTGTGACTGGCACATGGAACAGCCACTGGGGAAACCTTTTCCCTCTATTTTTGGTCTGGGCACTTTTCTAAATATATTCGGGGCTGCAGGGGCTGGTGCTGGGGGAGCACAAGCCCTTGGACACTGATCAATGCCACCCAGGGGTCACTGCTCCTGCAAGCTATCTGCCAGGGTACCACAGCCCCAGCTCAGTCCGGGCACTGCAGCCTCCACAGCCCCTGGTGCCACCCACCAGGGCTTGGGCGCAGGAGTGGGCACCCCACACTGGCACCCCCGCTCCCGGCATGCCCCAGCCAGAGCAGAAAGGAGGGAGGCAGCACCTGAGAATGGAGATTTAATGGCCCAAGATGCTCTCCTGGCCATCTAGGAGAGCCCGAGTGGTGCCTGAGGAATGCCATCCTTGGGACAGGGACAGCAACAAGGCCGTGGGGCGACTGTGGGGCAGGGTCCCCCACAGTGCTGGCCCTAGCAGGCAGAGCAGCGGTCACCCTTCTCCTGCAGCCCAGAGTTGCGGCGCAGCATGTCCTTGAGGGAACCGTCCTGCTCTGTCAGCAGCTGGTTGATCTCATTCTGCTTGTACTCGGAGGAATGCTTGTGCCCATAGAAGGAGCTCTTCCCCGACGAGGGGTTGGAGTTGTGCCGGCTCCGGCGGGCACAGGCCCGCACCACCAGGTAGACCAGCTCTGCCATATTGAGGACAATGCAGATGCTGGAGGTGACCAGCATGAAGACGGTGAAGATGGTCTTCTCAGTGGGCCGGGAGATGAAGCAGTCAACAGTGTTAGGGCAGGGATAAGCCTCGCACTTGACCAGCCGCATCATCTGGTAGCCCGGGTAGAGCATGTAGAAGATGTACATGAACACAGCCTCGAAGAGCAGCCTGAAGACCACGCTGCAGACGTACGTCCACCACAGCGAACCCGAGATGCGCATCTTGTGCTTCTTCACCTCTTCCATGTGCTTGGCATCTCCGTGCCCCGTCAGCAGCAGCAGCTTCTTCTCCTGGTGCTGCTGGTAGGCCACGTGCATGGCTACAAGAAGGGCTGGTGTGGTGACGAGGATGAGCTGCAGGGCCCACAGACGGATGTGGGAGATGGGGAAGAAGTGGTCGTAGCAGACACTGTTGCAGCCAGGCTGCTGAGTGTTGCAGGTGAAGGCGGATTTCTCATCCCCCCAGACACTCTCAGCTGCCACCACCAGCACCATTATCCGGAAGATGAAGATGACGGAGAGCCAGATGCGGCCGATGGCGGTGGAATGGCGGTTCACCCCGCTCAGGACCGTGTAGAGCCCGGCCCAGTTCATCGTTTCTCACGTCTGCAGGAGAGAGCAGTGAGAGACGGTGTTAGGAGCAGGAAGGGTCCTTGGCTGAGAGCCACCATGTCCTGGCCCCAGTGGCAGCAGCCCTGGGAGCAACTGACTGTCACAGCCCTGGCAGGTGGACGGCAGGATGGACGGAGAGCAGGATGGCAGAGTGGCTCCTGCTGCTGACAGGGCTCAAGGCAGCATTTTGACCAGACCAGGCAGGAGACCGTCTGGCCCTGCCACCCCACGCTGGCACAGGGATCCTAACCCACAGCTGCCACAGAGGATGGCGAAGATCCCACACCTCCACAGGGACCCCCAGTCCGTACCCAGTGCTGTGTTCTTAGGCTAGGAATGGACCCAAGGAGCAGCATGGGCTCCTCTGCACCAGCACATCCCTTCCTTTGTCACTCCACTCCCTGTGGGAGCAGGGCCAGGGAACCCCCTATGCAGTCACGCATTGTCACCCTCCCAGAACCATCCCTACCTGGGGAGCATGAAGTGACCCCGCACTCCAAGCACAGACCCCTGCCCCACCAGAGCCTCCCACTGGCATTGAGCAGCCCCAGGAGCTGCTTCCCACCCCGACATGAAGCTGCGGGGCTGGAACCTGCCCTCCAGCCACCCCTGGTGTGGAGAGTTGTGTCAACGCGTACCTGTGAGAAAGGGTCCTCGCAAGCTGCCCCCAGTGGCCCCTCTAAGGTCTCATGCCTCCCGCAGGAGAGCTCTGCTCCGCCTGCCCTCGTCTCTCTCTGCCACTGCCCTGCACTGGAAGTCATATGCTGCTTTATAAACTATTTACATACAATGGGGCCTTTATCGGCCCCTGAACAACACACTTTAGCATTCAGATCTAACGCCCTGACTTCCGCCCACCCTGGCCCAACAAAGTGCCTGTGTGCTGCATTCCCGCTGCTCGGCCCCGCACCCACTCCCACCTCCCCACCACACCCCGACCACGGGGTGCCCATGGCACAGACCACGCCACAGACATCGCTGTGCTGGGCTGGCGACCCAGGCTGTCTGGAGGTCCCTTCCCTTCCCCAGGATGCACGGGAGAGCTCAGCCGTGTGCCCATCCCGCATGGACAGCACAGGGCTGTGACTGGAGCAGGGGTCTGGCACTGAGCACTCCGTGGGTACCCGTGGGGTTGGGTGCTGCTGTTGTGAGTCCTGCCGTGCCCTCAAAGCTCTGCTGCCGGGGGGTTGGTGCTGACAGCGACGGCTGTGAGGGCACTGGAATTTCCTTGCATGTGCTCTGTCCTGTTGGGGACATGGGAAAGAGTCTGCTGGAGTGACACAGGCTGTGTGCTGGAAGAGGCTGCCCTCGGTGCTGAGCACTGTAGGGGCTCTACTTCTCTTCCAAGATGGGCCCACTGACGCTGTTCTACTGCTTGGACATGCTGGTGGGGGCAACCCACCCCATGCCCCTCAGGGCTGGTGTCCCAGCCACACCACCACACTGTGCCCCATTCCTGCAGAGATGGGGCCACATCCCTTGGGGTTTGTCGCCAGCCTCTGGTGTGGAGCAGCACATCCAATAAACCCTGCCAGCTGGGGGCTGCAGGTTGGCAGGGCAAGAGTGCCATCCCAAATGCCACCTCCTCCCCTCTGCCCGGGGTGTGAGTGCCCGGAGCTGCGCAAACAGTAGCAGGCAAAGAACCTCCAGCAAAACTATGGGGAGAGCAAGCAATGCCCACACTCTGCCCCTTGCCCAGCTCCCCCCACTGGGGCCAGCACCACCAGCTCTGCCCTCCCTGGCCCATGGCCGAGCCCCTCTGTGACTCCCCACCCTGGCCTCTGTGGTGCTGCCCAGCTGGGGGGCATGTAGCCACCACCTCCCCACCAGAAGTACTGTGCCCGCCGGCTTCTCACCTCAGCACCAGGAGAAACAAAGTTCTTGGGGATTGCAGCAGACTCACGCTCCAGCAAAGCCCTGGACTTTATACTGCCCTCCAGCACTTCACCCACCCCCCTCCCAAACAGCCTTGCTTTGCAGGACTTGCTCTACCTGGCCCTGCCAAGTAAACACTGCAGGTGTGTCCAGCCTGGACTCACCCCCACCAGCACCAACCACGCAGCTGAGCATCCCCCCAGCTGAGCATCCCCCGGGAACAGCTCAGGGGCCACTGCAGCACTAAGGCAGGGCCAGCCCCCCAGGATGGTCCTGTGGGAGCTTTCTGGTCCTCATGGCCACACTCCCCCTACTTCAAGCATCCTCTCTGCCACATTCCCTGCAGGCCAGGCACATATACCATGGCAGAGCCCTGCTCGCCATTCCAGGAGACAACTCTGGGTACCCCCAGCTCCCAGGACAAATTGACCTGCTTTTGCAGCAGATCTGCTTTTGGAGCCACCAATACCCAGATTTAATGTTTACAACTGCAGCCGGCAAAGGCAAACAGCCTGTAAACGATTAACCCAACCGGCCCGCTTCAAGGTCCCGCCACCCAGCACCCCGCGCGGGACACGGCGACCCTGCCCCTCATGCTGGGCCCCTAGGTGGGCTTCAGGAGCCTGAGCTGCACCCCTGCTGCCCTGGCCCCGGGGCTGCGTGAGGGTGACAGTGGTGCCGGCATCCCCCGCACGAGGACGGCAGGGTGGCACCGTGGGGCGGCTGAGGGGAGACAAGTGATGCCCCCCCAGCGGGGCGGGGGGCGGTGGGCGGTGGGCAGGGAGGTACCGGGGGTGGCCGGGGGTACGGGGCGGGTGGGGCCGCAATCTCGGCCTCTGATAAGCCGCCGGCGGCTGAGTCAGTCAGAGCCCGGCGGGGAGCGGGAGCCGCCGTTTCGCGGCACCGCCCTGGCCCCGGGGCACGCCGAGGGACCGGGGGGGCCCTCACTGAGGGGGCGTACTGGGTGGTGACGGGGGGCAGACTTGGGCGGGGAATGTGGACAAGGGGCTAGTGGGGCCAGGCTGGGAGGATCAGGCTGGGTGGGGGGCACCGGGGGGTGATGTCGACGGGGACGGACTGGTGGGCACTGGAGGATTTGTGGGACGGGCTAAGTGGGACGAAGCACAAGGAGTCTCCTGGAGGCAGGTTGGGGCGGGTGGGGGAGCACTGGGAGCCAGGTCGGGGGTCACTGGGGGCACTGGGAGCCAAGCTGGGGGTCACTGCGGGTCACTGGAAGTCACTGGGAGCCAGGGTATGGGTCACTAGGGGCCTCCGGGGGGCTACTGGAAGCCAAGTAGGGGGCATTGGGGCACTGGGAGCCAGGCGAGGGTCAGTGGGGGGTCCGGGCAGTGCGGGAGGGGGGTGGTCGCCGGCGGTGGCACCAGGTGGCGCTGCGGGGCCGGCCGGGGGCGAAGGGGCCGCACCTGCCCGCGGCAGCACCCGGTGGGGCTCAACTGGGAATCCCTCTGAAAATATAATAAAATTAGAGAAAGAAAACAGAAAAGAGGGAGGAGGAGCCCGGGGCGTTGCTGTCCAGCCCGGTGCCCGCCCGCTGTCTTGGCCGGGAGTTGGTGGGAGGACCAGGGGCCCCAGGGATGGGCGGGAGCACGGGCAGCCCCCTCGCCTGTTTGCCGTAGGTAAAGCTGTTGTGCAAGAGCCAGCGGTCAGGAACAGGCTGTACCAAGCAGCCGTGGCCGGCGCTGCCTCCAGTACGCAGAAAACTACCCCATCCACGACCACGCGGACCAGAAACGCTCTCTTTGTTAATGACGTTAATTGTGAACTTAATTAGGCGTCTGAAGTTGCAGCAAAGAGGTCAAAGACGTGGGCTCGTCGAACACAGAGAAGCTGATGAGATGGGCAGGACTGAGCCAACATCCGGATGGCGGGACCAGGGTGACGCAGGCGTTGGCACACTGCTGGGGTCAGAGATCTTGCAGCCCAGCAGTTTCACTGGTACGATGGAGGAAATCAAGCTCAACCATCACTGAAACACCTCTGCTGTCAGGAGGAAAAGAGCAGGCTTTCAGAGCCCCCTTTCCCCAGCCATCCTGCCCCAGGAAGGGCTGGCCCTATGAATAGCTCAGCCTCATCACTGGGTGACCACTGCAGTGCAGAGGCCTCTGGGCTTCCAGTCTTGGACTGACAGCAGCACAGGCATCCCTGGATTCAGGCTGCTGCTCTCAGAGAGACAAAACCCTCTGGTCTGAGTCAACTGCCAGGAAGGTCATTGGCAGTGGGTGAGCACAGAAATCCTTTGTGCTGCTGCAGCACGGGGCAGAGGGGGTTGCAGTATACGACATAACAGCTTGTCCTGACTGCCTGTGAGTCTGCTGTCCTGTGTCCTAGGTGCATCAGGGGTGAGGGGAACAGGACCAGGATGCTGCTCCAGTGATGCTACTATGCAGAGCAGCATCCTTTCCCTCCTGCTGACTGTGGATCCTGGAGCAGCCAGGGTCCATGCACGGGTTGTTCATCCCCTCACCATACCAGGGACACCTTTGCAGTTGAGTTCTCTTACTTCTCTTTGCAGCACTAAACATGTCCCCTGAAGCAGAGGATGTCCCACAATTGTCACACAGATGTTAACAGCACATACCCTCTGGGATACAGTGTCCCTTGGGCTTTGCCCGGTCTCCAAAGAAAAGCTCTCGATGGTCAAGGACACCCTGGACAGATAGCAGCCTCAGGACTTTTGCAAAGGCAAACATAATAGCAACCCGTGTTGTCTGTCACCAGCTTGCCTTGGGGTCCCAGCTGGGTTGGCCATGCTGGCACATGTGGTTGCAGACAGCAGGGGCCATGCAAGGATGAGGAGGGGGGACAGGAGGGCAGAGCAAACCCCTAATCTGGGGCAGAAAGGTATCACCCCTTCAAGAGGGCACTAGGCACCGCAGAATGGGCAGCTGGTGGTGTCACCAGGATGGGCCTATGGCCACTAGGCAGGGTTGACCCCGCTGTTCACCCCACAGCAAGGTGGCTGCTGTTGGAGCTGTGCTGTGGAGCACCTGCATTTCCATGGAAACCTCTCCCCGTAGTTTGATGTTGGTCACTAAACAGGCGCAACTGGTGGCTGCAATGGAGGGCCTTGGTATTGCAGTCCTGGGGCTGCTGGGTGGGTTGGACCAGAGGGGTCAGTGGTTGGGGCAACTCTGAATGGAGCTGCAGGTCACAGTTCAGGGTGGTTCATGGGTGGGCAGTTTCCTTCACCCAGAGAGCAGGGGTAACTCTGCCTGTTGGCATGGAAAAGCCCAGAGGAAGGCATCCCCATGCCCTGGGTAAGAGCCCCATCAGCCCATTGGAGTCCCATTGTGGCTTGGCTCTACTGCAACCTGTCCCAGGCATTCCACAGCATCCCTGCCCCTGACAGCACAGCATAGCTCAGCATGGCTCAGCATGGCACGCTGCCTGCCTATGCACCTTTCCCACACTCTTCATCTGCCCCATGGCAAGGGACCTGCCTCCATCCCAGACTAATGCCCCCAGGCCATGGCCACGCTGCTGCACCTCCAGCACACAGGGCACAGGGTGGGAGGGGGTGCAGGACCTCCACAATGGGCAGCACCAGTGGTCACAGGGGGGTCCAGCACAGGGTCTGGAGCACGGTGCTGAACAGGGTGATGTGCCAGTGGCACAGCAGCAGCAAGGGTACCCCGGGAGAGCAGAGCAGAGCCCCCCACCCAGCTCCCCGCACAGCCTGTCCCCCTGCCTGCCCCCGGCTCCCCTGGCTCGGGGCCTCGGCCCTGGCTCCACTGTCTGCACGCTGCCTGGAGGCGATTCGGCCCCCCCTCCCCGTGCCTCGTTTCCATGGCAACTCCAGTTGAAATTACATTAAAAAGAAATGAAACCAGCAGCTTTTCTGTTTGGCAAGTAGGGGGAGGGGAGCTCAGCTGGGAAAGACTGGGGAGGGGGTGCGAAGGTTGGAGGGAGGGGGCTGTGGCACAGATGAGATCCCACATGGGGTCCCTGTGCTGGCGGTGGAGGCAGCAGGGCGGGGATATGGGGGGACACTCCCCCTTCTGTGGCACTTGGTGTTGGCAATTCTGGATCGTATGGTGCTGATTTTATGTGTGCTGCACTGGGGGTCCAGCACCCCGACACAGTTGGGTGATACCGGCATCTTCCTGCTGCCTCTGTGGGGTGGGTGACAGGGACATGGAGACCATCCAGACCCTCTGCCAGCAGGCACAGCCATGGCTGGGATGGCTCTAAGCCAGCACAGGGTACCCCACCCAGCCTGGGAGTCCCTGGCCCTTGCACGCTCCAAGAAGAGGCGAGACACACCGCTATTAAAAATATCACTTCTGTTTTATTTGGAATTTGTTACTCTGCGCGGGTGACAGGGTATAAATACATTCTCCAACGAGCATCCTCACCCTCAGCCCTGTGCCGGGCGGGGGCCAGGGCAGGGTGCAGGGCTGTGGATGCGCTGGCCCCAGGCAGCAGGGCCAGCAGGGCCATCGATGGGCTGGCCCCAGGCAGCAGGGCCAGCAGGGCCATCGATGGGCTGGCCCCAGGCAGTAGGACCAGCAGGGCCATCGATGGGCTGGCCCCAGGCAGTAGGACCAGCAGGGCCAGCCGGCACCGGTGCGTCACGGCCGCCAGCATGGGCAGCGTCTGCCAGCCGGACCGTCTTGCACAGGGACAAGATATGGTGTCCCCACAAGGACCTGTCCCTTTCTCCTGCCTCCCCAGGTGCCAGTGCTCATCATGGGGGGCTGAGACTGGGGTGCCCCACGTGGGATCCCATGTTGCTTCTTCTCCATGCCCGACTGCACCAAAGCCACTTGCCTTGAGCCACATGTGGTTCAGTGGCCACACCAGCCCAGCGGGTGCCCCAGCCCTGGCACAGGTGCTCCCAGCACCATGCAGGCTGCATCACCTCCAAAGTCCCTGCCCAGGCATCTATCCCAGCTGCATGTCCCGGATGCCAGAGATGAGGTCACCCCACGGTGCGGTAAAGGCCCCAGTGGAAGTAACATGGGAGGCAGAGTGGATGTTGGAAAGCAGCTCACTCTGCTCCTGTCACCCCACCCCTGACACAGGCTGCAAACCACTGCTTTTGGGCAGTGGCACGGGCAGGGAGGGCACAGCACGGCCCTGGGGCAGTGGTGAAGGGATGTGGGATGCTCCTGGGGGAGCAGGGCAGGCCTGGGGTGGTGCTCCTGGGTTCATGGGGGTGTTGCTCAGAGCAGGTGATGCCCATGTGGGGCGGTGGGTGGCACTTGGCCAGTGGTGGCAGTGGAGGGACCGGGGCGGAGGTGCTCGCAGGCAGGCCGTTGGATAGGCTATTTGGCTGAGATAGGTGGGCACGGGTGACAGAGGAGGGAAAATATCAAAAAATACAAAAGAGCGCGGCCCCGCAGCGCAGGAGGCACTGCCCTGCCTGGTGCCCACCCACGGCAGGCGGGCGCCATGGGGGGCCGGCACCGTGCGCACACGCTGGCTTCTAACTGGCTTTTTATTTTATATCAAGAACACTTGGTTTTAAAATCTTTACAAAGGACAAAACGCGGCGACTCCGTTAGTGTGTAAAGAACTAAAGATCTGCTTTAAAAAACGTCTCTGCAAAGAGAAATGACTGACACAAAAGAGATTCTCTGCAGCGCAAAGAGGGGCAGAGGTGCCAAGTCTCCAGCCCAGGGCCCCACTCCCAGGGTCCCTGAGCCCCAGCACCGGCCCCAGCGCCTGCACCCAGCACATGGCCAGGTCCCCATTCCCTCTGCCTATAGCACCATGGCCCAGGGCCACTTCTCAGCACAGTGAAGGAGCCTTTTCCAGGGCTGCCAAGCTGCCTGGGGATGCCTGGGCACTGGCTGAGAGGGATGCCCAGTCCCGCTCCTCGTCAGTCCCAGGGTGCTCAGTGGGCTTAGCGCTGGGGATGTGATCGCCCCACTGGGAGGCACAGCCACAGCACGGGGAGCCCCATGGCCATTGACAGTGGGGTACCCCTGCCCGCCTGCACGGGTGCAGGGTTACACTGCGTCCCCCCCCGCACCCCACTGGCGTCCCGGGGCAACCCGCGGGGCCCTGAGGCCGGGAGAGTCAAAGCACTTCTCAAAAGTTAGATAGGAACGAAAGAAAGCGCCGGGGCCACACCGGGACCCCACAGGTCTCTGGGCTGGGAGCTGCCCCGTCCGTGGGTGTTGCCCCTCCGTCCGGGGGCTCTGCCGGCCCCGCCGCTCCCTCTGCCAGTGTCTGCTGCGTGTGTGTGCGTGCGTGCATGCGTGTGCGCCGGCGGCGGGCAGCTATACCCTGGTGGTGGAGTGTGAGTGCGGGAGCCCCGTGCTGTTGAAGCCGGCGGTAAAGGTGTTGTAGGGGTGCAGGGTCTGCAGCCCCACCAGCGAGTTGGGGATCATGGTGATGGTGTTGGGGGTCATAAGCGGGATGTCGTCCGGCGAGCGGCGCAAGGTGAGGGTGTAGTCGGGCAGAGCAGCCAGGCGCAGGGTGTCGTGGGACGGCACAGCTTCGCACTCGTGGTGCCCCTGGCTCACCTGCAAGGAGGGCATCTCCTCATCAGGTGCGTGGGCGATGTCGTTGGCGGCGCCACGCTGGGGGCTGGGCTGCCGGTGCGTGTCCTGCCGGCGCTTGTCCTTGCGGTAGTAGAGGGCGGCGAAGGCCAGCACGTTGAGGAAGAGGAGGGAGGCGCCCACGGCGATGGTGACGCTCAGTTCAGTGGAGTAGTCGCGGGGGCTCTCGAGCAGGGTGCCCGCCTCTTGCTCTGGGCTCCACTTCTCCTTCCCGTTCTCGCTGTTGTAGGCGGGGGAGATGGCGGGGCGCTTGGTGGTCCAGATCTTGCTGTTGGGCCGGCGGGTGATGTGGGAGTTCTGCGTGGTGTCGGGTGGTGGCACTTTGGTGGTGGTGGAGGTGTAGTGGAACATATCGTGCAGGTTGTACAGGTGGGGAACCAGGTGCTTCCAGAAAGCCACCTTGGTGGCCCGGTAGTGGTCACGTACCCGTGGCTTCAGCCCGATGTGCAGATACAGCTGGTCACGGGGGTTGTACTTGGACCAGGCCACCTCCTCAAACCGGTTGGCCTTGGTGTGGATGAACTTGGTGTCCTGGGGGACGGGCTTGTTGGGGTCCCTGTGAAACACAGGCAGAAAAGAACTAGCACTGGGAAAAGCCAAAGAAGCAAGGAGGGAAAGCTGGGTGCAGAGATGGAGGCTGGGGACATCTTTGCCAGTGGTGGCACAGAGTGTGCTGGCAAAAGGTCCTGCATGTCTGGGCAGCACCCCAACCCTGGGTCAAGCCTCACCCATGACAACCACAGCCAACCAGCCTCCCCACCCCTGCGTTCGGCTGGGTCCTGTCCCAGGGACTGCCCATGCTCTAAGCTTCTAGCTTTGTGGTTGAGGCCATGACCCCAGTGAAGGTGCAGCACACAGACCTCTGGGCTCAGGGGGCTCAGTGTCCCACATCAGGCATGACAATCCCCCCCCACCACAGCACGGTGTCGAGGGGTACAGCTGCAGTGAGTGCAGACCCCCAAGGCACAGCACCCATCCCCACTCACCCTGTCTTGGCAAAGTTGGTCCAGTAGGTCATCACCACGGCGCTGAGCATGACGTCGTTCTTGGAGAAGTTGCAGGGAAAGAGGTCTGTGGGGCCAATCATGGGGATCCCAAACACATAAGGCACCTCATCCCCGTGGGCTGCATCTGACCATGCAGGTTTCATCAGGCTCTGGCAGTGGTGGTAGAAGGCGTAGAAGTAGGTGGGGGAACCGTAGCGGGCGTGCAGGTCAGCTGTCACCACTGATGGCTCTACCCACTGGTGGTCAGTGAAGAGGGCCACCAGAGTCTTGCGACGTGTCTCGGGGTTGTCCCGGTCGGCCCAGTCTGTGTACATGAACTTGATGGTCTCCCTCAGGGTGTCCTTGCCCTCGGGGTATCCATACAGGTTGTCCACAAAGTTGGAGACTGAGTAGTCAAAGTCACTGCCTGAGACGCCATCCTCGGGGTCCACCACACCCTCCACAAACTTCAGCCCCTCACCCTGGTTGACCCCCAGCATGATATCATAGTTGAGGAACTCGCCCTGCTCCATCAGGATCTCTGGGTCATCCGGGATCACATCCCCGTCAATGACCGGCCCGAAGGCCACATGGTAGCGAGCCGGTTGGATGTCTTGCTCTACCAGCTCCTTGGCACTCTTCTGCCGCAGGCAATCCACCATGTCCACCGTGTCCAGCACATTGCAGCCCACCTTGTCGGCCAGCATGCTGGTGTACTTCACGGGCTGGTAGTTCACTGCCCAGCTGGAGAGCGCGGAGCCGCTCTGGATGATGGCCCTCTGGAAGAGACCTGCAATACAGGCAAGGAGTGGAGGAAGCTCTCAGCAGGGTTCCAACACCCCAGCACTGCAGCGCAGGATGCAGCGTGGAGAAGGCATTGATGCTCTTGTATCCCTGCAAGGACCCAGCACTTCAGCCCACACCTGGCCTTGACCTGGGCTTTGCTGCTGAGCCAGGCTCACACAGGGGTTCAGCTCAGGGCCACTGCGAGGGTGGCAGGGTGACAGCTGGGGTCACCCAGTGTGGGGGGGTGCTCCTGGCAGCAAACAAGGGCTGCTGTGCTCCCTGAGGATCCCGTTGCAGGGGATGGCCCAGCATCTTTGTCTGGTGGGTGGAGAAGAGGAGCCATGGCTGCATCACAGCCTGGCCTTGCTGAGCAGCCCGTGCCACTCCAGCCACCCCAAGGACACGTTGCCTGAGCCCCCGAGGGGCACACACTGTCCCTGGCTCAGCACCATCCTCCAGTCCAGGTTGGCACCTGCTTCACTGAGCAGCCAGGCTTCGGGCTGGCAGCAGTGGGAGGGTTAACGACTGCTCGAGGGCACTTAACCCTGCGTGTCCCACCCCAGTGCTTTGTCAGAGTCCCCCTCGACCCCCTCCCTGCTGCTTCCTGCCCAGCTGGGGCTGCTCAGTGCCAATCCGGCCCTGCAGGAGCACGCTGCCAGACGCACAAAGAGGGCCTTTCTGCCACCAGGAACACAGAGGGAGTGGACTTTCGCCCTGGAAAATGAGGCCACAAAGGCCCTGGCCCAGGCAGAGAAATGCGTGGCTTCGCTCCAGTCCCATGTCAATGGTGCTTGTGCTCAGAATACAAAGGGTGGTGAGGAAGCAGAGCCTCCGGGGCTGTGAAAGGCAGCCTGGGGTGCAGTCCCAGTCTGGGGTGCACCCCAGGGTCCCTGCTCTCTGACCAGCTCTCTTCTGCACCCCAAGTGCTGCCTGCAGCCCTGCCAGACCCCAGCACTTGCTCACCACAGGGGACTGTTTAAGGTGATCCCTGAATGGTGCTGGCACAACACTGTGCTGGTCTCGGGGCTGTCCCCAGCACCCTGAAGTGCAGAGAACCTCTCTGCAACCAGGGCTGTGCTGCTCTGCAGGGAAACATGCACCTTCCCGCAACAGAAGTGTTCAGAGGCTCCTGGCTCCTGGCCACCATGTCCATAGCTCTTGTCTGCACGCACAGCCCTTGCTCTGCCAAGTACCTGACGTACAGTCCCATGCACTGGGACAAAGAGAAGTCACAAGCTCTGTTTGTCACCTCCCAGTGCCCTAGAAAGCCATACCCAGCCTACAGGCTGGAGACTGGCCATGGGTTTGCTTGCTCTGCACCATCGTCCACGTGCCAAGGAGCCAGGATGGGGTATCCTGGCTCTCAGGAGATGCCGTCCCAGCAGCAGCCATACTGCCCCTGCCAGCAGCATCACTTCCCAGACAGACCCCCTAGGCTGGGCTATGCCCCTGCCTGGGGAAGTATGGGGCAGCTGATGTCAGCAGCAGCTGGTCATGTACCTGATGGAGTTCCTTTACTGTGTCTCTCCATGGCCATGTCCTGATCCAGGAGGACCCAGGAGTGTGCAAGAGTCTACACTCATCACGTCCTCCCCCTCCATGCCAGCACCTGGCTGAAGCCCCACAAGCACCCTGGGCCTCTCCAGCCTTCTGGGGCCCAGGCAAGGTGATGGAGCTCTGCATTTTGGTCACTGGTGTGGAATCCACCTGCCTGCAAGGGCTGAGGCTGGCAGGGAAGATGTGGATCTCCCAGGCAGCCAGACACTGTGCTGTACCAAGCCTCCAGGGTCTGCCTCTTGCAGCACCTGGCAGAGCAGGCATAAATCAGCAGCTTCATTAATTGCTTTTGATCACTATGAGTTTTATTTTGATGCAATAAAAACAAGCCCACCTGGTCTGCAGACTGCATCTTAGTACGGCTCCCCTGCCGTGTTCCAGAGCCAGCTACCTGTCCTTGGGGAGATGGGTGCTCTGGCACAGAGGGTTTTTGAGGTAATTTTATGGCCATTTGGTTTTATGAGACACTTGCTGCAGCACTGAGCACTCCCCTCACACCTCACAGCATTTACAGCTCCCCTGCCACATCTGGGAGGGTGCTGAGCACACAGCACCACTGAGACTCAGAGGAGACCACACCACAGGCATTGGGGCTGGACAGGGCAGCAAAGGATACAGGGTTTAGTGGCAGATACAGGGTTTAGGCATTCAGGTGCAGGATTCAGTGGCAGAAAGCATAGCATCACCTGGAAAGTACTATACTAACAGGACTATTTTTTGTGGCTGGAAAGTCACAAGAAGCAGCCCCTCCAATCCACCCTCAAACTCACTCCATGCTGCTCTCTCCATCCTGGGCCACCTGGGCAGCCAAGCACACAGTCCTGCACTCCTGTGATGGAAAGGAGCACCCTAAGAAGCACTGTGAATGCATCACACATAGTGTTCCCCCACCAGCCTTTCACACTCAATATGGGCAGAGAAAACACTTTTTCTTTCTGCGGCAGCTTTCAGCCTGCAAAAGACTTCCCATCATCAGCCATCAGCCCTGCTGAGGTTCTGAAGGTCTCCATTCCTGTGTGATACCCAGGCTGTTGAGCAGGGCTGCAGCTCTTCACATCAGCTTCAAGTGCAATTTGGAGTGTGTCTCTCAGGTGCAGATTCACACCCATGTCTCCTGCCCACACGTGTCCCTTTCTCCCCTGCATCACACTTGGGGACATGGCACTGGAGAGAGTTGCACCCTCATATAAAGCCTGTGAGCATGTCCTTGGCAGGCTAGTCCCCCGTGGATCACATTCAGTTCAGGCTTTGCTCCTACAACTTCCTTTAGGAAATTTATCGAGAACCTCTAGTCCCACGGTTAATTTTTTTCCCCAAATGCTCGATGTAAATGTCTTTGCAGGTGGTTTACATGCATTTGCTCTTATTCCAACACAATCTTTTAGCATAAATAATTCCTTACTTTATCTAGAGTAAACACTCTGCTATATTTACAGATATCAATCATTCTACTTCCACCTGTGTTTTGCTAGTCACAGCACTTCCAGCTCTCCCAGTCTCACAAGATGGGGCCCTCCATCCCTCCTCAGGCTCAGGTCTGTTTTCCCTTCTATTCCAGTGTGAATGCCTTTCCTAGCATTGAGATCCGTGTTCCTTGTGCCCTGCATGATGCCCTACCCCCCCTCCACATCTGCACATGGACAAGCCTGAGCACCAGGGCATGATGCCACGGGAGGGGTCTCCACCTCTCCCCATGCCTGGGTGCTGGCCCCAGGCTGCAGCATTGTGCACTGGGAGCTCCATCCCTGCCTCCCACGTGCTCTGCCACTGGCCTCTCCCTGCCCAGGATGAGAATGTTTTTTTTCCCAGCCCCGGGTCAGGCTCTCACCAGCAACTAATTAGAAAGCAGCTCTGGCTTTGTTAGGCTGGGCAGCAGGACCTGCGTGGGCTCCCTTCCCTAGAGCAGCATCAGCGGGGTGTTTGCTCGCAGTTGCAGCATCCCAGGCACAGCTGACACCTACCTTCAGAGTGGTGGGAGAGGGTGAGCAGGCTGACACAGGAGGCACCGATGCCGGAGCCGAAGACCGTGATCCGCAAGGGATCTCCCCCAAAGAAGGCGATGTTCTCGCTGACCCAGCGCAGGGCCTGTATCTGGTCCAGCAGCCCATAATTGCCCTTGGCAGCCTGGTCCCCTGTGCTCAGGAACCCTGAGGGCCAAGGGGAGCCCAGTTAGGGATGAGGAAGCAGGGAATGTCCTGACCTCCCACCCCCCTTCCCCAGGCATAGGGGAGCTTCTATGGGACCCTGTACCACTACAACATGAGAGCCCACTACCAAGAGAGTTCTAAGCTGGAGCAGGGACACCTCGAGCTCCAGCCACCCTCTGCACAGCAAAGAGGGGCGAAAGGCTGAGAGTGCAGCTGCAAGCCCCGGGGAGCCTCTTCAGTCAACAGTGACAGGGGAAAGGGCATAAAGCTCTGTCCTACCCATACCACCACCTGTGCTAAGAATGGCTCAACACAGCTCACACACGCTCCAGGGAAAGCTGAGAAAGCATCAGTGGCTGCAGGAAGGCCAAGCGCCTGCACAGCCAATGCTTTCCATGGACCAGCACGGACCGGAGGAGGTCCCGTAAATGTAAGGAGGTGGGCTGGGCAGAGAGGAACTGACTGCAGCTTAAAATACAAAGGCTCTCAGTGAGGAAGAAGCTGAGAAGTTTTCAATAGCAAAGGGAACACCCAAGATAAGTTATCATCACTTTTGTTTGGTTTGACTCTAAGCAGGAAGCCAAAACCACGGTCCCAAGTTAAAATCCAGGCAGGTAATCCCAGCACACAGGGAGCGGCCCCAGTGCTGTGCTGGCACTTGGAGGTGGTCTGGCTGGGTGTGGTGCACCACTTCAATGGAAATGATGAAGGCATCACTTAAGTCTAATGTCATATTGTGACTCACGTCTCTTAAGTTTGCACCTATTCATCCTAAAGGGGCAATTTTTAATTTAAAAGGTCTTGAGTAGGTTTATTTTTACTGAAAAGCTTATTTTCTACCGGGTAACTGTCATCTTCTGCAAGAAACTCTGGGGTCTGAAGGCTATCAGAGGGATGTGCTGTCTCAGGTACTAGCTGGGAGCCCAGCTGCCAAGGGAGAACACCATGCTAGGCTGGATGGCTAGTAAGAGAGCCAGCCCTGAGAGCAGCTTGGCTGGGAAGGAGCTTTTCCCAAACCTTTGCACCCCTTGTTCTCCCTGCTGCTAAGGGAAGCAGCAGTGTGCTCCACACAAGTTCCCTGTGTCTCAGCCCCTGGGGGTTTATGCTGCAGCAAGCAGGGCACTGCACTGCCTTTTGACCCCATGTCCTCATTCTGCCTCTCTAGGTCACCAGTGCTTGTGGAAATGGGACTGCTGCCCTCCTCTGTATGGCACCTGACACCCTTCTGTGGTCCCCTCTGCAGGCAGCCAGGCCATGGTGGGTGGTTGAGGGGGTCCCAGCAGCTCAACCTGTTTGGAGAACAGTCTGTGCCCAGGGAGGGAGAGCTGCCAGGTCCCCAGGACAGCCAGGCAGTACCCGCTGGCACCTCACCGCTCTGAGCCCTCTCAGGAGGAGATGCTGGGTAAACACATTTATTATTCATTTAACCACAAACCAATATTTGCTTTCAGTTGAGCCAGTTTGTGTAAATGAGCCGGGGGGGGCTGGTGCCAGGACCCAGACTGCGCTGCGACCGCGTGCTGGGGGTTCTGCCACGTGGCACCGCGCTTGGCAGCCAGGGCGGAAGGCAAGGGCCGTGCCCGCAGCGCATCCCGCCGGCCCCACGCCCCCCTCCGCCCCCTTCCCGGCTGGTTCAAGCCCGGTCAGACACAGGGGTTGTCCCACTGCCCGGCTGTGCTGACGGCACAGCCCACGCCGGCCAGCTCATACCGAGCACTCCAACGCGGTAGTTCAGGGTGATGACAATCACGTTCCCGTAGCTGGCCAGGATGCTGCCGTCTATCATGTTCCCCGTGCCCTCCATGTACGAGCCACCGTGGATATACACCATCACCGGCTTGGCCCCGCTGTCCCGGATGTCTGGAAGGAGAGGTGGTTAAACACAGGACCCCACCGATGGCCGCAGCACCCTGCCCGACAGGCAGACCAAGTACAAGGGCAATGCCAGCTGCCAGGACCAGGGAGGGGGCTTAGGAGCCAAAGCCAGAGCTCTCCTGGGGGGCCACAGCATGGACCTCCAAAGCCAAACACCACTAAACCAACCCTGCCAGCCCTTCTCTGGGTGGTGGCAATCGCTGCACCGTCCCCACACTGCTGTTCCCTCGGGGGTCTGAGCACAGTGTGGGAGGGGTGCTGGCTAGACCCCACTGCTCTTCCCCAGAGCTGGGCTCTGGCATCGTGCGGGAGCCAGACCAGCTCTGTTGTGGACGGGAGTTGCAGAGTCCAGCCTTGGGATGCAGCCCCACATCCTGCCTTTGGCTGGACCCAAGTGCTCCGGGAGTCCTGGAAGCTGGCATTGTGGGGGGGGGCAGGGATGGGGGTGTGCAGGACCTAGAAGGTGGAGGGGCCACTGACATGTGCTCCAATGTCTCACTCTCTCACCCTCCCTTCCCATCCCCCTAGGAAGGCAGAGACCTGCCTGCTGTTGGGATGTGAACCCACGGCACCCCAGTGCCCAGACACAGACATGGTGATGAGGCAGACATGTATGCACGTGTGTGTGTCAGGGAGGTGAGCACAGCATCTGGACAAGGACAGGGATGAGGCATGGAGTGAGGATGGGGAACAGGACCCCGAGGGCCGGGGAGGAAGGACTGCAGGAGCCTGGGGGACAGGGAGCAGCCACGCTCCCTCTCTCAACTGGTCCTGTCCAGGGGACATCCTGCCCCTTCTGCCCCACTGGCCTGTGATCCCTCATGGAGTCACATCCATCCACAGGGGAATAACACCCATGCTTGGGCTCCTGGTGCATCTCGCCCATGTTACACAGAGGAGGTGGTTGCACCCATCATGGACACAGTGCCAAGTCCCAAATGCCTGTGCTGCCCAGCCCTGTGCTGGGCTGGCGAGCCAGCACTGATGGACTTTGCCCTCCCTCGTGCTCTCCCGCACCCAGTACCTTGCTCGGGTGGGCTGGCAGTGCCTGCTTGGCCCCAGCTGCCCCAGCCAGCTGCTGCTCCCTGACTGCCTCCCTGGCTGCCAGCCCCCACCACAGTCCACACAGGGCTGCACTCCAGGGGCACAGCCACACCATCTCAGTGCTGATGCCCGCTTGGGGTGGACATGCTCTCTCACACCTAACCTCTGCCCACGTCCACTCCTCCCTGTGGCTTGCCCACTGCAGGGGGGCTGCAGACCAGGCTGATGGCTACCTGTGGCCATCCTCACCTTCAGCTGCGGCCCATGGCATGGCTAAATGTGGCCTCCCTTCCCCACAGAAAACCTCTTCCCTCCAGGAGAACGAGGCTATGCCAAAAGCAAAACCTGTGCTGGCTCTTTTCCTATCGCCAGGTTGTAGCCAGTCAAATGCACAGACCAGAGAAGCAAAAAATTCTGGCAGCTCTTCCAGGACAGACATCGCCTGTGTGGCAGAGCTATATCAGGACAACTTTTTCCAGGGCCACCTGCTTGAAATGTGAAGGGCAGGAACATCAGTGCCCGTGCCCATGTCTTCTCCCTGCTGCACGCTCCCACTGACACACAAAGGGACATCCTTGCAGCAGAATGTCAGCAATGTAGGAGATGTACCAGGGAATAAACAGCTCCTAATTGCTCCAGCACAGTTTGGTGTGTTGGGATTTAGCACAGTCAAGTCACTCAGGCTGAATGCCAGTTTACATCCTGGTACAAGAGATCCTGGGGCACAGGTTGGTGGGAGTAAACAACCGGGGTTTAGTACTGCCAAGGAAAAAGTTTTTCATCTATTTCCCAGATCCTAAAAGCCATCTGCCAGGCTGTGTTCTAGCTGCCCTGGGCCTTCTGCACCCCCTGAGGGTTTACTGTCCTCAGCACATTCGAGCTGCACCCTGGCCAAATCTTCCTCCTACCTCTCTTCACATCTCTGCAGCCAAACACACCAGCTCCGTACCCTGCAGATGAACGACCCCGTTTTACTAAAAATAGCTTATCCTGCAGCTTGCTTAGCCCTGGTGTACATCTAGAATCACATCTGCTTGAAAGCCCACTTGCTCTGTCTTGACTGGTGCTGATGCTCTGCTTGCAAGCAAGACCTCGCTTCCACTGGGTGAGGAAGTAGAGAAGTTAACAGAAACCAAGTGGACCTTGGGTCTCCTGGGCATGGCCAGATACCCTTTGAGTGCCAAGGGTTCAGGCTGCTGGCACAGCCACTCTGGGTTGGTGCCCGTGGCGGGGCCAGGCAAGAGTGGAGGGGAAGGTTGTTGGCTCCCAGCTGCACTTATCCAAACGGCTCCGGGGGGATGAGGCTGGAGGTGGGATGTGACTGGGCTCAGGGTGAAATGGGCCCAGGTGCCCGAGGGCTCCTCTCCTCCCAAGCTGCCATGCTTCCTCCCTGCACCTCGCTCAAACTGAGCAGGAGCAAACTTCTCCTAAGGCAGAAAAAAACCCCATGAGCTTTCCCCCGCCCTCAGGAGGAGGGGAAGGTCCTGGGTGCCCTGCACAGCCGGCCAGCCTGCCCCCCACCCCGCGCAGCTGCCTGGCACGGCAGACAGACACACACAGGGCTCCCTGGGAGTGGCAGCGGATGGCGGGCAAACGGAGCTGCTTTGCGTGTCATGCAGTGGCAGCCTCGAGCACAGAAATACCTTCGTCTTCATCACCGTCATTATCCGCTAAGTCCTCGCCCTGTTTCTTAGCGCTGGCTCCTAGGGACCAAACACGAGGAGACAGAACAAAAAAAAGGAAAACGAAAGGAAATAGAAACAAAACAACAAAAAGAAAAAAAAAAGAAAAAAAACACAACAGAAAAAAAAAAAGAGAATTCAAAAATAGCATGATAGCAGAGACGGTGGGGCCAGGCCTGTGCCCCACAGCACTGCTGGCTACTCACACTGCACCTCTCCCAGAGCCAGGGCAGTGTAGGGCACGGGCAGGACTGCCCCGGGAGCTGCGCCAGGATGCCACTTCACCTGGACCCCTTCCCAGATCCTCCCTGGGGAGGGCCAGGGTGGCAGGGAAGAGGTGAGTGGGGCTGTGGCAGCGTCAGTGCTGGTGGCGGATCAGTCTCTCAAAGCACTTGCAGATCCTCCTGCATCCCCTCAGCTCCCTGCTCCAGGCAAGGCTCCCTCTCCTACCACCCAGGTGCAAGCAGGAGCCCTGCTCCTAGCTCTGCTGCCACTGGGGACAACTGTCCTCTGTCACCAGCAGAGCTCACACAAAGGGTTGCCCTGCATGGCCACTGACCACCAGGCAGGGTCCTGCCCATCACCCCCAGGTGGTGCATGGCCCCTTGTGCCTGGCACAGCAGTGTCACCAACCACTGGAGCCGCCACACGAGATCATCACAGCAGCTGCAGGGAGCCCTCATGACAGGGGCTGCCCTGTGCTGCTCAGCTCCGTCCCGCACCAACTCCCTTCTTAAAAGACTCATTGCCTGTTTCACTGAGGATTGCGAAGGTACCAACCAGGCTGACCTGACCAAGGCAGAACCCTGAACATACTGGTTTCTGTAATGTCCTGAACACCTTACGCTGCGTGGCCAGCCCGGCAGCCCCAGCCCAGCACTGTGGAATGCTGCTGTGGATGGCACGCAGTGAGCACGGCACTTCCCGAGCTCCAAGCAGCCAGTGGGAGCCAGGAGAGGTGGCCTGTGGGCTGGCAGGGAGCAGGAGTGTTGCAGATCTGTACCAAAGGTCTGTTCCTGCAAAGGACTGCCTGTCCATGTGGGCACAAAGGCGAGTGGTGCCATCCCTGTGCCCTGGAGCCCCGAATTTCAGGAAGAGGCTGAGCTCTCCGTATCCCCTCAGAGCTGCAGACCAGCACCTGCAGTCCTCTGCTCCCTAATGCATGCAACAAAAAGAAAGTTCCCCAGGTGATGGTGAGCTCTGGGGTGACAACAGGGTTTCCCCCAGGCAGGACTGCCCAGTGACTCTCCCCTGAAACACAGGGCTCCAACATCCCTCCAGGTACCTGGCTGATCCCAGGGTCCTGCTGCTGCCACCAACGGGCCCCATCAGCACCACAGCAAGGGTTTTGCACAGCCTGCAGTAAGGCTCCCACAGGCAAGGGACATCCCTGTGGCTGCATGGAACTATGAGACTAAAAGCACAAAACTGGCCAGGAAGACAAAAATCAGGGAGTTGTTCTCACTGTCACTCTGGGAGTGGCATTCTGCAGGTGACAAGGGATGTGGATAAAAGAGATGGCAGCATGGAGTGAGACAGTATTTGAATTTAAAAGGAATCTGTTATGGGGGAGTAAGAGGTCTGAAATGGCCATGAGGCAGCTCCACTGGGGCAAGAGGCTTGCAGAATGCCTTAAGCAGCCATGACCTGCTGGAGAAAGTCTGGAGAAGTAGCAACAGGAAATCTAGAAAAATCTAGAAGGCACGAAAAGTGTGCAGAAGGCTGGGTCACACCAATACCAGGAGTAGAGGCATGACGGGAGCTACAGCAGTATCCCAACAAGTGAAAGGCTACTGTGAGGTGGTGAGGTGGAAGAGTAAGTCCTTCTTTTCTGCACAGAGCACAGTCAACTCTGAATTTACATGAGGTAGAATGAGAAGAAAACCTTCCTTGCAGAAAGGACAGGAAAGTTCTAGAAGAGGCGATCCGAGGAGGTATTTAAGATCAGGTGAGACACACTGCCAGGAAGAGGCAAGGTAGAGTTGCTCCTGCCCAGGGCAGGGATGGATCAGCTGTCTCCTGTGCCATCCTGATCTTCTCCAACTCAGAGCTCACTCCCGACCTACCCCCGCTGTGCTCCAGCCCCGCCTCCTCACCTCCTGCTTCACCACCCAACCACCCCCTGAGCATCTCACATCATTCTCCTCTTTTCACCCAGCACCACGCCCCATCCCTGTCACCTCTTGCCCCAGCACCTCAGCCCCAGCATTCCCCCTTCCTGCTGCCTCCTTCCTGCTCTCCCTCCCCAGCCCACTCCCCAGCTCAGCCGGGCGCGTGTGGCCGCTCGGCCTCTCTGCAGGAGGCTGCAGGCTTGACCTGCTGCGTCTTCATTAGGAAGAGCTGCAAGCCCAGAAAGCACTTAAATGACGAAGTACTCATGCAATATTTGCTAACTGGTGCTACGTGCCAACCTCTTGGTACTGCTAAGGGATAGGGATTTTTCTCTAATGATGACCACAGGCAGTGAGCCTTCATCACACCGTGCTGCAGAGCTGGGAAGCTGATCACAGGCAGCTGGAGATCATTTTCCACTGCCAAAGGCCCTGGTGCTTTTAAACCCCTGAGAACAGCTAGGCTGCAGCCCTCCAGCCTGGTCTCCTTTAGGGGGCAAAGGTCTCCATGAAGATGAGGGTGGAGGAATCAGCTATGAGGACCTGTCAGGCTGTAAGAGAGGGCAGTGGATAACATCTCTATGACCTGAGCAACTGTTCTGGCTGATCAGGGAAGGATCCAGCTGGAGACTGCTGCTGCAGAGCTTAGGGATGGCTGGAACAAGCCTAAAGCACCCTGAGCTTCAGGCGCCACAGAAGAGATGGCAGAAAGCAGCACTTGGGGAGCTGAGCAAAGCAGGAGCACAGTGATGCAGGCTAGGGCAGAGGGGAACAGCAGGGGCATGTGTGTGGCAGAAGCAAAGCATGAGCCTTACCCATCAGCAGGAAGGTTCCAGGCTGGCTGGGGTTATGGCCAACACAGACTGTTGTGACCAAGTGGGCTTTTTACCTCTTGCTGCAATGTTCACCTTTGGCACAACCCACCGATGTCCCACAGCTCTTGAGAGCAATCACAGCTTCACTTCCCTCACCCACTTCTTGCACTTTGCTCCAATATCTCCTTCCACTGTCTATTGACATGTTCAGGGACACCCATCCCAGGAGATCTTCCGCTGCACTAACAAAGGCCACCATACAGAGCCCTGCAGCACCTACTCTCATGGGAATGGGCTAAAGCCTGTGGATTCACAGCTGGAAAAAGCAAAAAGGCTCGTGGCTCATTCTCCTTACCCATCAAAAACACCCTCCACTAACCCAGTGTAAATGTCTGTTGTGCCACTTCACTTTAAGCTGACTGCAAAGTGACATTGTTCAGGCCGATAGGAAGGATGCATATGCTCTTATCTAAAGGCTCTAGAAAGATTTAAGTTCAAGTTCAGTAAAAAATAAAATCACTTCCCCCAAAACAGGGCCATCCACACTGGATTTATGCTATCTTAAGTAAATCATACCAACAGCACTGACACCAGTGCAAACAGGGATAAAGGAGGGTGAGGAGCCTAAGTCCTTGGAGGCTTCATTCTCACCATGGTGTGGATAACACAAGAGCAGGAGCCTGAGCTGTCATCTTTCCAGATCCAAAAGTCTGTTCAGGGTGCCTGTAGGCAGCTCCAGCATCCTCTCCTCCGTGCAAGTGGGGCACCCACTCCCACAAAACAGCCACGATGCCTCAGGGAGCAGGAGCTGTCTGATGGCTACGTGCACCCAAAGGTACACCTGCCACTGGCCACACCACCTCAGCTGCTCCTCCAGGAGTGACAAGGAACTGGACCAAGACTGATGCAGCTGTTGAACTTGCTGCTGCACAACCCCACAGGAAGGTGCAACTCTGCTGGGACCTTCCAGCCACCAGCCCTTGCTCCAGGACTGCAGCATACCTTGGTGCTGCCCAGCCCCTCCCTGTCCCGGAATGATGCAGAGGAGTTATTTCCATCCTTGAGCGGACTCGGTAAAAGCACTGCATCTTCTCACGCTCTGCTGCCTCCACCAGCACAAACACCTACCCTCACCTTTGCAAATCATTCCCCGGAGTGGAAGCAGAGCACCAGGGCGGTGGTCTGCTCAGCCAGCTCTGCAGAGCAGCAGGCTTTGAGGGGGCTGGGGAGAAGCTTCCAGCAGGGAGCACGGCAGGGAAGCCTCAGCCAGTACTCGGACAAATCCCCTTCTTGGAGAGCAGTGGAGAAGCCACGATACTTTTCCTGCAGAGCAGCCGAAGCACATCCTGAGCCCAGGAGCTGCTGGGAGCTCCAGCCACCCTCGCACAGCAGAGGAAGATGCTGGACCTGCACATTGGTTTCTGCAGCATCACAGGCTCTACACAGCCCCAGCCAGAGAGATTTGGGCAGTCGCTAATGAAAACCGGGGAGGGCTGCTGAGTGCAGGGCAGCCACAATTTTTTCCCCTCCAAAAATGGCATCCACCTCCTCATGCCCTGCAGCAAGGCTTGCCCAGGCTGCTGGTGAAGGGAAGGGAAAATCATCCTGGTACCTGCCACAGCCAAGCACAGGCTGGAAGTGTTGGCAGAACAAAGCAAAGGGCAGAGCTGCGTTTTGCACATAAGTACTGTATAGTGTGTGTGTGTGTGTGTACATGGTCTTGGGTGGGCAGGGTTATTTTCACAGCAAAACCTGAGCCTCAGCTGAGCCTCAGCGCTGTCAGCTCCCCTGGCACTGTTTCTCAAAGCACCACTGGCCTGTCTTGCTCCCAGAGAAAGGACCAATGTGTGTGGAGGACACTGGCATTTAGGAAATTTCCATGCAGGAAATTACTGTGGGCAACTGGGTGGGGAAACAGGGGTGTTTTTCTGTCCCAGAGATAAACTATGATAAATTCTCAGACCTCCGTCTGCTATGAAATACATTGAGCTTAGGGGTGGCAGAAATCATGAAAACTCCAGTAAGATGGGAGCATTTTCAACCACCAAAATACTGTTCTGCAAGAGGAGAGCTCATCAATGTTCATATGTTGCCTTAGAAATTATAATCATGAATATTCCAGAATGAGCCAATCTTCAAAATTTCAGCCCAAGGAAATCAGCACTGCAGGTACATTATCCTCACCCCAAACATTACTAACTCAAGACATATGATAAGAGGTGGAGGAGCCTCTGTGTCTCATCACAAGTGACTCAATTAATTCAAGCCAATGGCCACCAGAGCCTGGCTGGAGCTGAAGAGCACTGCCAGTGTCTGGGTGCTTTAATTCCTGGCACGTCACACCTGGATGCCCAAACGGCCGGCACGGGGGATCCACTGGTCCATCCAACAGAGCCCAGTGGGGGCAGTGGGAATGTCCCCCAACAGCTCTGCAGGAGGTGGCCAGAGGCAACTGCAGATGGGCTGCAGAGAAACCCTGCCTGTGAGCAGTGCCAGCAGGAAGGGAAAACCAGACAAGCACATCCAAGG
The DNA here is from genome assembly GCF_036250125.1 of Pseudopipra pipra. Classification (NCBI taxonomy): domain Eukaryota; kingdom Metazoa; phylum Chordata; class Aves; order Passeriformes; family Pipridae; genus Pseudopipra; species Pseudopipra pipra. The sequence goes on from NC_087561.1 coordinate 2,873,272, forward strand.
TGTTTGGCCATGCCTTATATTGTCCTCTTCTCCAGCCATAACCTGGACCCCGCTTCCCTGGCCCTGTCTATCGGGCTGGGGGTGGCAGGGGTCTGCCAGCCCTGGCAGCCGGTGGGAGGGCCGGGAGAGGAAGCGCTTTGAAGTGGCTGGTGATCACTGGCACAGCCGGCTCCGGAGGCAGCGTGCAGAGACTCCCTAATGCGCCAGCCCTTTCAGGGGCAGCCTTGGCACTCAGAGAGATGGCGTGTGAATAGCCAGGACAGCAACAGGAAAAGCAAAGCAAAGAAACCAAACAACAGAACTGGGGGAAACGGCTGGAAGGAAAGCGCTCCCCAAACCTCCAAGCCCAGCTGCATTGGCCCCGACAAACCCAGGGGTGCAGGGAGGCAGAGGTCGGGATGCAGGGACCCTGCTGCCACAGGATACCCAGGACAGCAGCCTGTGCCGGCCAAACACCCTGTACTGAGCCTTTCAGAAGAGCTCGGCTGCCTGACTGTCCCCACGTTCATCTTGGGGATGCACAGAGCAGCCAGCTCTCCCTGTCTGCAAGGGGGCTGTGTGGTGGGATGGGTGAAGCACCACGTCCAACATGGGGCTGAGCCAGTTCCCATTTGCACATCTCTACTCTCTGGTCCATGCCACTGGTTGGGAATACAGCATCACTAAGGGGCAATGGGGGAAGCTCAGCTGAGGCAAGGCAAAGCAGAGATGTGTCTGAACTGGAGGAGCTCAGCTTACCACGGGACAGCCAGGGCTCAGGGAGAATGCTGTGCCATGGGCTGGAGACCAAATCCTCACTGGCAGGGCTGGCACAGGCATGGGGGTGTGAGCAGTGGGGAGCAGCCTTGGCAGGAACAAGGGCTGGGGCACAACATGGCATGATTTACACAGCCAGGAGAGGCTTTATGTTTTTAACCAAGAAACTCTGGATGCAAAATGACCAGGGATGGAACTGGGGGAAACCTCAGCTCAGGACAGGCTGCAGTCCCCCATCACACAGGCCCTTCCCTGAGCAGGTCTGTACACCCCCAATGGGGGAGGCACCCTAAGGGATGGGTGCATTTAAGTGCTACCTGCCATCAGAGGCTACCCCTCATACCCAGAGGCTGGGAGGCTGTTGGTGCCAGTGGGATGAAGATGGGAAGGCAGGCTCAGCCCAGGAGGAGAAGCTGTTCTGAAAGGCCTGGAGCAACATGAGCATCCTCATGACCTGACCCCAGACCTGTACTCCCAGCTGGCCGGAGCATCCATGGGACTCCTCCCAGTGGGAAGTGGGAGGTGGCAGGGTGGGCTGCTTGGAGGGCCCACAGCCTGGGTGGCGGCACAGAGAGGTGCCGGAGGAGTGTGCTGCAGGCCGGGGGCCAGACAGGCACCCCCTCACTCTCACTCTCTCTCTCTTTCCTCTCTGTGCCTCTCTGCCGGTCGGCTTGCTACATACCTCCTTTCCTACATATTTTCTTGTTGGGCTTTCGGGTGCATTCCTTGGAAATCCGTTTTACTGTAAAATGAATAAAAGACTACAAAATAACAGGAGGCTCCACTGGTGGGAGTGGGCATGCAATCACAACCACGCTGCTACCCTCCCGCCGCCCCCGGGACCGCGGGAGGTGGGGAGGGAGCGTCGCCATGGGAGGAAAACTCTGGGCCAGCCGTGCTGGGCGGGAAGGAAGGCATGATGCATTCCGTGGCCAAGGGCCCCAGAGACACAGGAGTGGAGCCAGCCAGCCTGGGAGAAGCCACTGGCCTGCCAGGCTGCTCTGTTGTGCACAGCAGACCCACTGCGGGTCCCTTCCAGCCCGCTGCAAATCCCTGGGGGCTTCCCGTTGCGGTGAGGCTGGGGCGGACACACGGGCAGGCGCTGCCTCCTCTGCCCTCTACTTACAGTTCAGGTGGGATCCCCTACAAAGGAAAAGGTTAGACAAGGAGGCACCCAGCACCGCTCAGCCTCACCCCAACAGGACCGTGCCCCACGGGTCCCCAGCACCCCAGGCTCATCGCTCTGCCGCTGTCCCACCGGCGGACGGAGGAGCAGCCAAGCGACGTGTCTGCCGGTGCCCCCCAACCTCCCATCCATACCAGGGCCCAGAAAAGGGCTCTGTGGTCCCTTTCTTGCCGAAGCATCTTCCCAGGGAGAGGCAGAGAGTGTTCCTCCCAGCCGCAGCCCACGCCCACAACTAGCGCATGGACCTGGGGAGGGTGGGAAGCAGGGAGGAAGGACGAACTCGAACCAACTCAAGACAGAACCTGGCACTCGGCGCCTGGGGAGCACAAATCAGCTTGTCACTCTGTGGATCTGCGGTCAGAGAGTCGGATTCAGATTTAGCAATACAAGAGAGGAACCCGTGACGATGCCATGGAGGTGGAGGGGTGGGACCGGGAGGCGTGGAGGAGCAGGAGCACGCGAGACAGAGATGGCAGCTGAGGGCAAGAGGGCAAGCTGCGTGGCCAGAGAAAGCTTTCCACAAACAGACAGCATGCTGCAGGGTCCACAACCACATGCTTCAAACACAACACCCAGGTGAGACCAACCACTGCTGGGGAGGGGTGGAGTGACCCCCCCCCTCGCCCTCCTGCGGTCACCCCAGTGGGGACTCACCATCCTCCGTAGGGATGTAGATGTTGAGGTACAGACAGTCCTCGTTGGGGTCCTGGATGTATGTGGCCACGATATCCAAATTGGAGGTAAACCAGATGGGCAGCATGATCTCAGGAACGGCGTTGTGGATGTTCTGGGGGCAGACTGGTGAGAAGTGGGTAGCGTTCCTGATGCCTGACCAGGATGGTGGTGGCTCAGGGGGCATGAATCTCTTCTCCCCGACTGGGGGGGCAGCATAAGGAACCCCCAGGTACTGGTCCACAGGCCCCAGAATCTCACTGGGCAATGGCACACGCACCCCTCGTAACTTCCCATAGTGTGTGTTGACAGTTGGTGAGTAGACCTGGCCCTCCATCCGCACAACCATCGAGGCAAAGCTCAGGACCCAGAGGGTGAGACGCAGGTCCCAGCTGGCCACCAGCTCAGGCACTTGGAGAACAGGGGGGAAGAGAGGGCTTCTCCAGAGTATCAGCCACATTGTCCGGGAGAAACAGCACCAACATCCAGGCCTGAAGCTCCTGGGGCGAGGGCTCAGGGCATCCCCATCACATCAAGCCTCCGATTTGCCCGCCGGGAACACACGGAGCAGGAGAGCCGGGAGTCAGGAGCGCGCAGCCCAGCCACACCTTCTGCTGGGTGAGTCGGATGCAGGGAGATGTGCCACTGGCTCCTCACAGCCTCCCAGCTGCCCACTGCTGCCTGCCTGCCAGCGGCCCAGCCTGGAGGTGACTGCTGATACTGTGGAGAGATGGAGGGAATTAACAGCAGACTTGCTCTGGGAAGAGTCAAAGAGCTGCAGAGCAGAAGGAGCCAGGATCCCTGGCTGACCCTCCCACCCATGGGTGCTCATTGGCTCTGCCACTACCCAAGCAGGTGGCTCTGGGAGCTGGCAAACGTGGAGCATCTGCAGATACACAAACTGTGTCTGCCTGTGCCTGCAGAGCCTGTACCAGCACTCAGGGGCCAGCCCTGCCCCTGCCCTGCCCAGGTGATCCCCACAGCCATCCTGGGCAGCAGCACTATGCCCCCGCCCCATGCTGCAGGAGGGTATCAGCAGCAGATTATGGGTGCCAAGATAAGCAGGGCAGTGCCACATCCCTCCCCACAAGGAGCCTGTTGGACATCACTGGTGCCAAGCACGGCCCCAGCACAAGAGCCTGCTGGCATCTCTCCTCTCCTGGCTGAGGTGGAGCAGCCTGCACTCACAGACCCTGCAGCCTGTGCTCCTTGCCTGGGCTGCTTGCTTCCCCGTTCGGGTGCCACCACCCCACCTCATACACCCACAAACCAGACCCACGTGTCCTACCAGGCACCCATCTCACCCACACACACACTCTCCACCAGCTTTCCCCCTCCACGTGCCACGGGCCGAAGCGGCAAGACCCCAGGATGGGAACAGTCACAGTGCTCCTGGGCATCTGCCCTCCCTCCCACCCGCTCCCTGCCCCGGCTGCCTCCGGGGCAACCCTGAGAAGGCAGAACTCTGCTCCCACATCCCCCCCAGCCGGGCTGGCAGCATCAGGGGGAGCAGCTGTGGCAGCCCCCGTGGGGCCCGCGGGGAAGGGAGGGCACTGCAGATGGGGACCCGCGGATGTGTGTCAGCGAGCAGCGCTCCTGTGCCAGGGAGCCCTCGCCGGAGGCTGTGTGGATTCTCAGCGCTCTGCCCTTCACCTCCCGCACCGCCTGTCGCATTCAGGGCTTATATAAGTGCCCCCCCGGCTCCCCCCGCCAGCACCGTCGCTCCCGGGGGACCCGGGCAAGGGAAGCCGCCGGGGCTGCACCCTCCCGGTGCTCCCCTCACCCCGGCGGGGCGGGCACGGCATCAGCGGGCGGCCGGCTCCGCTCCTCGGTGGGCGGATCTGCAGCCGGGTCCCTGCTAAAAGGCACGGCTTGGTGGCGGCTCAGAGGATGCTCGCTCGTCCTCTCTCAGCCACATGTCCTCACCCTAGGAGACATGGCAGCGGTGGTGAGGCACCTCCGTTTTGCCCCAGGGCATCCTTACATGCCTAGCCGGTATATCCATCCCTCCCAAGCTCAGAGGGGAGCAGAGTTGCCTTGAAATTATTGGAGCACAAAATAAGGGCTATATGCAGATGGGAGGACGCAGCTCTGGTGGAGGTTCAGTTGGGCAGGGATTCCACAAATGGAGAACACCTCATCCAGTGAGGAAAATCCGCAGGAAAAAAAAACAAAACCACCACCAAAAAAACCACCCCAAACCCTCCAAACAAACAAACAAACAAAAAACCACAAGAAAACCCCACCAAAACACAGCACAACCAAGAAACCCCACAGAAGGTGTCTGAAATCTGTACTGCACATGTGCAGGCAATTCACTGCTGGTGATTAAGGAGATGGGCCCATGCTGTGCCTGCCCTCCTGATATGCCCAGAGAACTCAGCAGGCTCAGAAATCAGGGTACGACAGTAAAAAGAAACACTCAGCCCAGAAAATCATGTTACTGCTTTCAGCCCACCTGAGTAGCAAGGCCTCACAGGGCTGGGCATGCAGGCACCTTTCCAGAGCCTGCAAAGGGACAGCAGGGAATTCCAGACAGGGAGAGCAGTACAGCTGATGAAGAGAAACAGTCACATCACTCCCCCATCCATGGCACAGGGATGACCTGAGGGCTGAGCTACCATGACTGGGGCTGATACTGCTCTCTTTCTGACCCCCATCATTTCTGCACATTATTCCCCTCCACCTCTTCCTGCCCCACCGGGCAGTGACAGAAACACACCCAGCAGGAGCATGGCACTGCTGCATTATCCCCAAAAAAGATGCCAAAGTCTAAGAAATAAAAGCTGTATCGAGGGACAGAAATACAGCTGAGGCACCCAGAGACCCCAGGCTCAGCTCTGCCCACCACTGCTGGAGCTGCCTCTGCAGCACAATGCCTTGGCTGCTCTGCTCTGCCTGCAGCTCTGGAAGAAAACCATCATTCATCCAATATTCCTTTCTGCAATGCTCCTCCTTCAGCAGAGAACTGGTCTTTGCCTAACAGTGACATCCCAGGAGTGCAATGCTGGCTCAGGACCCCCAAAGCTTTATCCCCAAGCGGGAACTCAAAGATGCTTCACACCCACTGCTCTGCCTGACATAGCTGGAAGGCAAACTGCCCAGTGCAAATCTTCTGCTCAGGTTCCTTCAGGTACCGCAGGTTAGGATAAAGCCAATTATTAATGACTGTCATATCTAATTTGTATGACTGGAAGCTACAGGCAGCTTCCAGTCTTTATGTTAGTGCATACAGTGCTCCCCGCAGAGCCATTTCAACCGATCCGTCATCATTTTCTGTCTGCAGGAACACCACAGCCCTGCCAGCAGTGGCTTATCAGCTGATTTCCCAACTCCAGAGCTTCCTCAGGGCTTCAGCCACATGCTGCCATGGGCACTGCTGCTCCACCAACTCCTCCAGCCAAGCAATTTCGTGGCACCAGGCAGTGCCACTACACAGCTGCCCAGCTGGGCTGTGCACACCAGTCACAGGGCTGGATTCACAACCCACTTTGCATCCACAGAGTGGCTGCACACCCAGCATAACCACCCTCTCCTGACACAATGCAGAATCTCTTTTCTACAAATCACAGCAAAAAAAGGCTTCTTCTACAGCTCCTCAGAAACACATTATGATGATATTCCTTTGGGCTTTTGTTTAATCCTCTTCCATCGTTCTTTTAATAGCTTTTAAAAAACATGGAAATCTGAAGATAAAAACACAAGCTAAGATAGAATTAAAGTTCCAAGTTCCAAGTACACATCCTTAACTTTAGCAAAATGATGGTACAGGACTTAAAACCACCTCCAATTATGAGTTTTACAAAGCATGAGGCACAGAGGTGAGTTACATTAGCTACGGCCAAATATGTTCAGATATGGAGATGCACAGTCAAGGCCCAGCAGCCCTAATGTTACCCTGGAGAGCCACAATGTCTTAACACTCAAATCCAGATCATGGTATTTTAACATTTGTAATTCCGCATTTGGTTCCATCATTTTTTAAAGACTCTTTCCCTCCATCTGCCCATGTCCCATGTCCCCCCGCAGCACAGAATAAAAGGCACCCAAACAATCTCAGTGACATGTTTCTAAAGCCTTCCTATGTTTGGATTGTTTTTCAATTACAACCCCAAAAAATGATGCAAACCCTATATCTAGAATTCCCTGGGTTTCAAATGCCTGATTTGGGATGATTACAATACCCCTGTAACACATCTGATACCCTCACATTGCTGTTCTGTGCTGTGCGCTTTCTGATGTAACTTCATGCTAACATAACATTTAGGATGGGAATTTAGCCTTAATTTAATACTGACAGACTGCCATGAGAACCCAAGCTTAGCCCCCTTCACTGTGGGCTGTTGCATGTGCCTTGCATTGCTACCTGCTGCCTCAAAAGCTCTTAAACTTCCCCTTTGGTGTTTCAAAGCATGCAAAATAACTGGGAGACCCTAGAAAGGACATTTCATCCAGGGAAGCAATTCCCCTCGCATCCCATGGGAGGTGGGAGCAAAACTTTCCCAGTTTCCCGCCTACAGCACTCTCGTTCTTCCCTCCAGCAGTGAAGCCAAACGTGTCCCCCAGCGAAGATGGGCTGCAGGGAGGCAGCCAGGAGCTGTGCCTGCCAACTAGAAGTGAAACCGGGCTGGGTTGGGCAGATACAGCCAAACTGGGAGTGCTCAGACGGGCACACAGTGAGAAGCTGGAAGGATAAAGACACCACAGGCATCCCAGGTCGCTCTGCCAGGCCGCTGGTGGGTGAGCGGAGGAAGTGAGGCTGCTGGCTGTTAGGGATGTTATTCATGTGCTTCGGAAAACAAATGCTCCATAGGTATTTCCACAGCCACACTGTCTGCCAGACGGCTTCCTCCTCAACAAAGAGACGCTCTCCATGGAAACCTGGGCGAGTGGGATCCTCTGGAAGCCTCTCTGGCAGATGCATATTCAGGCATCTCAACACCAGCCAGACAAGCCGGATCCACACCTCCTCTGGCAGATGGCCGAGGAGATGTGAGCAGACAGCCTGCTCTCATATTGGACCCTTCCTCGGGGCCCAGCCTCCTGCCCTGGAGCACTTGGGCTGACACAACCCCAGGCTCATCACACTGATGTTGTGGTTCTATGTCCCGTGTGGTACAGAGCCAGGACAGACCTCAAACCACCCAGCTGGCACGGATGGATGATCTCCTTCCAACAGGGTGTCCCACTGCACCCTCCAGCCACTCTGCCTTGTGCAGCTCTACTCACCATCTGAGCCCACTGTATTTTAATGAGAGGTAACTGGGGGCCAGCCCATGCACCCCAGAACAAACATGCACGTGGCAAACAGTGTGAGAAACCTCTGCCTCCTCTTTCCCAGGGCGACTGAGCTCCAAACCCTTCCACCAGCCTGTGCTCCTGGAGCTCAGGCTGGTGCTCAGCTCTCAGGCAGCAGCAGCTGCCAGATGCACTGCCCACCCTGCCAGCTTCTCTCCTCCACTGGGCAGCAACCCCAGCTCTCACCCAGTCCCATCCCACCTGGCCTACAATGCTGCAGAAACGCCATAGGAAACCCTGGGGAGCACAGAAGCTGCAGCACAACTGGGCTGTGTCCGTGTGCCCCAGAGGCTCCTCACGAGCATCCCTCTGCCTGCAGGTCTTCGCTCGCACTCTCTGATGCTTGTGGCTTGGGTCAGTGCTTGAGGATAATACTACAGAGCAAAGTTGGTGGTTTGTGGATTGTGCCCAGTGGGTCTTTCTGACTCACCCCAGGTTACCCATCCGTGCCACAGACAGATGTTTCCTGGTCCCACAGCACTGTGGGGGCATTTCCCAGGACTTCAAGTCCATCACAGAGCTGGTGCACAGTAATAGATGACTTGCAGTTACACTGAAAGGGACATGTAGGGTTTCAGAAAGGTCTGCCCTGCTGCTGCTACTGCTCTGCTTTTCCATGAGTGACCTAAAGGACAGTATGTTTCAGAATCTGCACATGGCATCCAGCACTTTGGAGGCTGGGACAGGAGTTTGACATGCTCCTGATAGACTGGGTGAGAGATGATGGGCAGGGCTGTAAGCCATTGGGAGGTAAAAAATTGCACAAACAGACCATGGAAGAAAACATAGCAGCATTTCTGCCACAAGGGTCATGAGGGCTACAGGAGTACAAACTGAACGTGAGCCAGCATATCATTGCCACAAAAAAAGGCAAGTACAGTAGGATGTGTGAAAAGGCCAGCTTACACATGAAGTAGTTACTCTGCTCTCCTTTCAGCTCATAAAGACACACCAAATAATTATACTGTTGTCTAGAGAACCAGTTCATTCCCCAAACTGAGAGAGGCCTTGGGAGGTCAGCAAGATCACCAAAAAGCCTTGGACAAAAGTCTGGAAGAGTGGAATTAGTCTAGACAAGACAAGTTAAAGGACACAATTTTATAACATGTAAAGGCCACTGCGAAAAAGTTCAGAACACTCTGCCCTTTCGTGCTAGGTAGGAGACACATTCATATTCAGAAAGGAGAGTCAAGTGTACACCAGGAAAAGTTAAAGCACCTCATGACTGTCTGCAAAGGGTGGTACATGACAGATGGATGTGACCCCCAGCATCCCCTCCAGCCCAGTCCCTGCCCTCATTCGTTCAGCATTTGTCACGGTCTGGGCACACAACAGCCACCTTGGCCACAAAGCCTTCAGCATTTAGGATGCTCTGACAGACCACAGCACACATGGAGGAGGCTTTCCAGCACCACGGAGCCCAAAACACCTGTTCTACACAGTGCCAAAGTCTCTCCCAGAATCCAGTGTCCCCACTCTCCTCCTGAGGCACATCTGGAGTCCCCCCCCCGATACTGAGACACCACAGTCACTCTAATGGGACAGAAGGAAAAACAGTTACAAACCTCACCCTCATTTGCCTCAAATGCAGGACACGTCCCTGTGACTTGCCTTTCCTGGCTCCTACTCACAGTCCCACCAATATTTAAAGCAAGCTGAATGTCAGAAACCTATGAGACACTCCACTGCACATCCTTTGCCCTGGGGAGAGGATGAGAGACCACGTGAGAAGTGTCACTTAAGCTCCTCAATGCTGCAGGAACATATGTGGGACAGAAGCTCTTTGACAACTCCCAGACACATGCCAAAATCCTCGAGAGCTCCATTCAGAACAGAAGAATGTTACTCAAAATCCCTAGAAACAGACAATTTGAAGAGCCACTTCTGCTGTGGTGCCAATGGCCTCCTGCTGCAATATGGCCTGTCCCCATTTGCTCCATGGCCTTTAATGAATCCTTCATGAAATAATCAAGCCCGACTTGGGAAGGGCACCAGGGGCAAAGCAGACCTTTCTCTTGCCCACATTTCAGCCTTTCCAGACATTTTTGGTGTTGAGTGCCAGCACGCTGTTCGATGCCCAGCTCCAGAAGACATGCTACCCAGCAGGTGAGACAGCCTGGCTCATTTCCAACTCCTGTTTAGCATCAAGAGTTCCAAAAATGGTGGAGGTTACTCAGTGTCACCGAGCTGTGACTGGTGATGCTGCTGAAGGACAGCCAGTGAGCACTGCAGCAGGGACAGCGTTGGGGTCAGCTGATTCCGACACCAATACTGCTGATTCAAGAAGAAGGTGGCCACTACAGAGGACCCAAGGACAACTGTGTTTTGAAAGCCTAGACACTTTTGGAGTGGGCTACATGCTCACCTTGAGTTGGTTTAGATTTTGACTGACCTTCCCACTCAGTGCTTCCCAGGAGCCTGGGGAAAAGCTGACAGGGCCATGTGGCACAGCCAGCAGCTGCTGTGTGAGCAGGAGGAGGCTCTGCCAGGACAGGAAGAGGGGAGTGGCAGCAGCCTCTCGGTGGAGAGTGAGGTTCCCACGTGGCTCAGGGATAGCTGCTGGAAGTAGGCTGTTTAGTGCCACGTTCTGGATAGAAATAATCTGGATTATCTCACGCTACGGCTTTCCTGACCCCAGCATTAAGAAGCGGTGGGAGCTTTTCTCTCCCTCACCTTGCTACTCGCACAGTTTCAACGTACAAACGCCTGCCTGCGGGGGCACAGGATAACGAGATCTACTGTCCGAACGCCTGCACAACTCACCTGCAGCGAAGGAAGGGCCTGACTCAACCCAGAGGGTCGCAAAGCCCCGGGATCGGCAACATCTGGGTGTGGCATCGCTGTGTCCCGGTGCGGAGGGACCGATCGCGGCGGGGCGGGGCTGCGGGATGTTCCCGGAGCATCTCCCGCCCGGCGCCCCGCGGGAGCTGTCCCGTCAGCACCGCACCGGGACCGGCCCGCCCAGCGAACCGCAAACCCCATCACCAGGACCAGTGGAAGGGCGACCTCTCGGCAGCTTCCTGAGGAAGGGAAGTGGAGAGGGAGGTGCTGAGCTCTTCTCCCTGCTACCCAGCGATAGGACATGAGGGAAGGGTTCAAAGCTGCAAGGGGAGGTTTACACTGGGAAGTGTTTCTGTACAGAAGCATTTCCGTATAGAGAGTGTTGCCAAACACTGGAACAGGCTTCGTAGAGAGGTGGTCGATGCCCCAAGCCTGACACTGTTTGAGAGGCATTTGGACAACACCCTTAACAACATGCTTTAACTTTCAGTCAGCCCTGAATGGGTCAGGCAGTTGGACTAGATGACCATTGTAGGTACCTTCCAACCGAAATTATTCTATTCTATTCCATTCCATTCGAAACAGTGCTTCACAAATAAATGGCAGCATTACTCCAGCGCTGGCTTTGAGCAGGCAGGTGACTGACAACACAAAAGTGCATCCACAGAACTCTGGAATTTCCAGACGAGTACTCAGAGGAGCGAACTGACAGACAATCTGCTTTCAGCAAGCCCTTGGCACCAGCACAAAGTTCATGCCAAGACAACTTGCTCACTCTCCCACACATCACAAACAAGCACCAGGCACCTACTTTAAGGCAATATAATCTCACTCACAAATCTGTGATCAACACTCCACAGCTAGCGACTGGAGTGCAAATCTCACCCAGTGCAGAGAGAGCTGACTGCACAGGCAGCATTCCCCTCACTTCCTTCTCCAGCTTTGGCAAGCACACTGACATTATCCCACCTGCTCATCACCATCCCCCTCACATCTGCCAGAGTAATGCCTCCGATGTCCTCTCCCAAATAACTGCCCTGGAAACTACTACGGCTAACAGGGGCTGTTTTTAAAGTTAACATGGATCATTATGACTGAATTGTGTTAGGGAGCAATTACACAAGCACAAGGCTCTTTTCCATAAGCTTTTAAAAGTCCATGTCCAAACATGTTCATGTTTCTTACATTAGCAAAAGCAGGTTTGAAATCTAATAAAGAAAGGAGACTTTGGTGACCCAAAGAGGCTGGCTCAATGCAATGACGCCCTCATTTCTGAAATGCCCCAAATTAAATATGAAACTTAGCTGCTAATGGAATGTCCTTCCCCCAAACTCTCTCACACTCCAGTCTCTCATCAAGCTCCATTCTGTGCACCCAGCTATGCAAAGGACATGAACCTCCCGCAACCAACTGGGCCATGGGCAATTTGCACAAAGCTCTGTCCTACCCATACCACCACCTGTGCTAAGAATGGCTCAAGACAGCTCACACATGCTCCAGGGAAAGCTGAGAAAGCATCAGTGGCTGCAGGAAGGCCGAGTGCCTGCATAGCCAATGCTTTCCACGGACCAGCACGGACTGGAGGAGGCTCTATAAATGTAAGGAGGTGGGCTGGGCAGAGAGGAACTGACTGCAGCTTAAAATACATGGACTTCCTGCAAATGCGACTAGAGAGGGTGGGCAGGGAAAAAAAAAACCAGGAGTGCTCTGAATGGGAAGAACTACACCCAAAATAAGTTGTCAAAGTTTCATTTTACTGACTCAAAGCCGGAAGCCAAAAATCACTTAATCAAAGGTTGCAATCCAGACACTGGCTTTAGAGCCTCTGGCTTCAGCAGCAGAGCCAGTAAAGGATTGTTTCCTTTACCAACACCTGCCCCAACCACCTGTTTCTGCTTAACATCACTAACCCCTGCTCTTTGTCAGCTCAGCAAGGTTTTGCAGGGTAGAATTGTAAACCAGGTCATGGAAGTAATCTGGGCTAAAGGTAATGAAACCAAGGACAAAGATGAAGAAAATAGCTGGAGACAAGCAGGAACTAACTTTTTCACAGAAGCTGAAATATGACATAATAAGTTTCCTTGTGCAGAGATAAGGTTATAAGTTCTCTGGCAGTGTACAAGCACCACCTTTCTGCACAACCTGTTTCCACCCTCTCTTGTACCATGGGACACCAAGCACAGGGAGCAGGGTGGCTGTATGGAGACAGCACATCCCAAGAGAGCCACCCCTCCAGGGTCCCAATGCAGGCAGCAGAGCCATGTGTGCTCCCTCATGGTGCAAGAAAGCCCAAGCATTGCAATCCAGCACCAAACTGTTGGCTCATTGTGGGGTCTTTGGTGTCAGTGCTCAGAAAAACTGTCCCAGGAGATGTTTGAGCTCACATTACCTGCACTGTCCACAGCACCTCCACCTTGCTACAACAGTCCCTACTTCCAGGTGAAACACCAGCCAGGCTCTGCAGAGACCCATGTGCCCAGAGCCTGGGATGCAGGGCTGTGCCAGCCCATTCTCCCTAGCTTCCCACAGCTTCGAGAGCTGCAGGTCCTGTCCTGTGCCAGAGGGATGTCCTGGCTGAACTCCAGCCCACCAACCTACTCAGAGAGGCGAGTGCCCCAGCACATCCCACCTGACACAAGCTGCTGAGTTTTATCTTAGTGCCAGCGGCCCTTACCAAAGGCCAGACTTGACTTTCTGACCATATTGCAAGTGCCCCTTTGAGGTCTAATGGTATCACCTGCCACTCCATGACACTGCAGCTTGCCTGGGGTACAGTCAGTTCTGGGGGCAAGCCAGCACTGAGGACCAGGGCACTGCTCAGTCCCAGCCCTGCCTTGACTGGCCTGGGAGACCATGATCCCCTCCTCACTGCACTGGACTCTTCACCTACATCAGAAGGCTGCTCTCTGCAAAGCCCTTGGAGGTGGGACTCCCAGCTCTGGACTGGGGCAGGAGATGGGGAGCTGTGACCACTGGTAGCAACACACAGGTAGGACAGAGCTCGGGCCAGTGCAAGCTGCATTTGTTAATACTGTAATGCATTCACTCTGCTCCCACCAGCAAGCAGGACTCAGTGGAAACATCAGAAAGGAAAGATCCAAACGTGGAGGTGGGAAAATGCTGGAAGCACCATGGACTCCTCCATCCACACCACCATCCTGCCTGCTGCCCAGGTCCCTTTCTCTTCCAGCTGCACCTTGCTCCTCGGCCCCGCAGGGCAGGGGAGACCATCCCAGGGCAGCACCCCTTGGCAGGGCTCCTGCCGGCAGCCGGGACCGCACACCCAGAGCCAACATGACACAGCGTCAAGCAGCCACATCCTGCAGCAGCCACTGCTCCTCCAAGGTGACGTCAGCCTCCGCAAGAGCTGGCAGGCAGGACATGCTGTGCATGCCGGCCGCGCTGCTCCCAGACACCGCCTGGCTCCAGCACACGCTGTGGCCCGCGCTCCTCACCCGCTACGATTTATCTACAAATTGAATTTCACACTTGCACGCTCCAGAGTAAGGCACAGGTGCTGGAGGAGCCACCCTCCCCCTCCACATCTGCCTTCCCGCTCGCCCCACCCTGCTGCCGAGCGCCGGCACCGAGGATGACGGTGATGTCTGGCGGCTGTGGAGGAGCTCCTGGGCAAAGCCGCCGACACCGCGCGGCCGGCACCGCATCCCGGCAGAGCTGCCACGCTCGGGGCAACGCCAGGGCAAGGGGAGCCCTGGGGCCCCTGGCACAACGGCCACCCACGTGTGCTGCTGGCACGACACAGCGTCCAAAAACGCCCATCTGCAGCTGAATAAGATAAAAGCCCATCCCAGAGTTGCTGGTTTCCCCAGAAACCCTAAAGGCTTTCCCAGGAATTCTGGAAACGCACAGATTTGCTACGTGCTCCAGTAAGCAACCTAACGAGTTCGTACAGTTGTCACAGCCAGAGACCACCATTATCACAGGTTGTATGTACAGCTGGCAGCTCAGACAGATGTGGTGTCAGTCCCCTTGGAAGGACCTCAGGCAGTTACTTGGTGCAGCCCAAGTCCATGACAGCCTAGGCTCAACTAAGACAAGCACCTGCCTCAGGGAGGGAAGCCTGCCCTCATCAAGGCCATTGGCCACTCACATTCCCAAACCAAAACCAAAGCTGGCGTGACTAAGCAGAAGACCATAGAAGCACCCAGGGCTGGAGAGTCAGCCTGCAGCCAGGGCAGCTCCACAAAATCTTGCTCATGCAGCCAGGGCTCACTGAGGACTGTAGGTCAGGCAAGCCAGCAGCTAGGAAGGAAATCTATTCAAATTTAATCCAAAATGTATTTTCTATTTTCCCTTGTAAATTTATCCTCCCATATTTTCTATCTTCAAGCACAAAAAAGCAGAAAGCCTAAAACCTCTGGCAAAAAAAAATCCTTTAATGTGTTTTACTGCAAATACCGCCTAGTGTTAAGAAATAAGCTGGACCAGAGAAAATCAAGCAGCCTGGGGATGCCCTGTCTCTCCAGGGGGAGCACACTAGGATGAAGCAGGCCACACAGGCATGCTGCAAGGACCAGCAATGCCAAGACAAGTCAAGTGCCCAGTGCCAAGACAGCTCTTGTGCTCTCTGCTGCTTCTCAGAGGTCTCCGAACACAGCTCTGCCTCAGCATAAGCCCACTTTGAGGCATCGCTCCCAAGGGACACAGGAGGAGGCTTTTGTTACAAAGAGCAGGGAACCAATTGGCTCCTCTTAAAGTCCTGAGCGTCAAAGTACAGCAGCTCCCTGCCCAAGTCTGCAACCTCACATTCTCATCAAGAGAGCCCAGTGGCAACAGAGACCAAAATGACAACGAGACAGAAACAGAGATCATTTCTG
The DNA here is from genome assembly GCF_036250125.1 of Pseudopipra pipra. Lineage (NCBI taxonomy): Eukaryota > Metazoa > Chordata > Aves > Passeriformes > Pipridae > Pseudopipra > Pseudopipra pipra. The sequence continues at coordinate 2,888,803 of NC_087561.1, forward strand.
TCTTGAGGCACAGCTGCTATCCAAGGGAGATTTCAGACTGTGGTTGCAAGGACACCCTTGTGCTGTCTGGATACTTCTCTCAGCCCTCACCTCCTGGAAGTCATGAGGATGGGAAACAGCATCCATGAGCAACAGCCTTGGTTGACCTCATCCTGCCGCCCTCCAACCAAAGCCCACTGGGACTGCTAGATCCCCATCTCATCCCTGCATCCTTCTCTCCAAGTCCACTTCTCCCACAAAAAGCAAACCTCTCCCAAGCCAAGGCTCACATCTCCCTGTTGTCCTTGCATGTCTCTGGACTGCTCAGGAGCTGGGTAACAGGCCTCTCAGCATCCCACATATGCCAAGGTAAGGCTGAACTGGACCCTCAGTGATAGCAGGACATGAGTCTTTTCTCGTTTGGGCATAAAACCAGAAACAAAACTGACACTGATGCTTCCTGATGTGTGTGAGAACAGGCAGAGCCAGGGGACTGGAGGAGGGGGAGATGAAGATCAGATCCCTGGAGATCCCACGTGCAGCGAGTACCAGGGAACTGGGACAACTCTAAGATGAGACTCCAGCTCTGCTGTCAGTGTGTCAGGCAGGTCCCCTGTGCCCAGGGAACCAGAGGAAGCAGAACGGCAAGGTAGCACAGGAGGAGGGGGTATTGCCTCCCATTTTCAATCCACCTGAATGAGTAGACAAAAGCCCGTCAGAGGTCTCCAACAAAAGATCCTGAGGACAAGGTCCTCAGCAAGGCAGGGGATTGGTGCTTAGCACAGGTCCCATCTCTCCCACCAGCCGCACCTCCATCACGTGGGGAAAGCATCCCACGCTCTCAGCGAGCAGGCAGGACTGAGCATGCACCTCTCACCCTGTGCCAAGTGAAGTAACACAAACTGGATGGGGATAAACCCACCCTTCTTTATCAAAGCCTCCCCCTGGAGCTCCCTCCTGGCTCCACCCTCTCTGGTGGGCACAACATTACGAAAATAACAGACCAGACCAAAGGTCCACCTTTGCTCTGTGTACTTTCTTGCAAGAAGTCAGAAGCACAAGCAATTTGCAGCTCAGCAGCTGCCCAAGTCAGAGGTGGATTTCAGTGTATTTATTGGTTCTGGGGGAGCATCTTGTCTTTCTTGAATTTATCCCATTTCTCCTGAAACCAAGGTAAGATTTTGCTGTTCATGACACCTTGTCCTGAGGACTTCTGTGATTTGATAGCACATCTGCAAGAGGCAATGCCCCTCCTCCTGTTTGGCACCTCCTGCTAGCTTAATTTGATGTGACCTTGTACTTGTACAGAAATAAACAGTGAACAGTTAACCTCTATCACTTCTCTCCTGGCCTCCTGTAGACATGTCTTATCCATCTTCTGTTGTTTCTTTTCCAGTCTGAAGAGCCCTGCCTTATTTAGCCATTTTTTTGCAGAGAGGTCTTCAGACCTCTGACCATTCCTGCTGCAACTTCCAGGCATTTGACTCCACAATGATCTCAACGCTCACACATCTCTCCTGAGCTCCCCCGTGGGCAGTTCTAGAGACAGAGACACAGAGCAACCCCTGTCCCTTCTCCTCCATCACTGTTCCATGAGTCCTCAAGTTGCTCAGCGGTGCCTGGAGTCATGTAAGGGTAGAGAAAACACGTGAAGACAGTCTCACCTTCACAACTCCTTCAGCACTGGATGCCAGAACCAGGACATGGACAGGGCCACTCCCATGGTGAGTGGCATGCAGGCACTTTGGTCACACTACAGACTTGGGCTTTTTCTCCCACTCCTTTAGAGCAGCACCTAATGACTGCTTGATGAAGGCAAAGTCCCCGCAGCCCCTGATCACCATCAAACAGCATTCTCAGTAGTCCCCTCCCCAAGCCCATCTCAAAAGCTTCCTGACCAAACTGTTGCCAACCATCCTTGCTCTCAGAGAGCCCCAGCAGCCCAGGCCCAGACCCAAACAGGGCTCGTGCACAGTATGAGACCTGTAACATGCTCTCTCTGCAACCTTTCCCAAACTTTGCCACCTGCTCTGCTGGCACGGCTGGAGCATCTGGCCACCAGGCAAAGCTTCAGCTCTGCTTGCCAGGCACCTTACAGGATACACTCACACTGAGATGCAGTTTGAAAACAACAGATGTTACTCCACTGCTCTGCATTTTGCAGTGTCAGGAACTAGGCTTCTTTACCAACCATCCCCCGAGCTCCTTGCCAAGGCGGTCTCAGCTCAAACAGCGCTCCCCAGCACTAAGTCTTGCTCACAGACAGCCCCTGCCAGGCAGACAACATGGCAAAAGGGATGTGACTTTCCCCACACAACTGCAAGTCTAAGCAGGAACATAGGTTCCATCATGGACTGTAATACCACTCAGACAAGCCTCCAAACAAACAGCACATAACCTCCTATCCAGGCAAAACTTCCAGGAGCTACACAAACCAGACATGACCCAGCAGCTGCAGCCAGAAGCACCCATGTCTTTCCACTGCTCCTTCTTCATACCCATTTCCTCTCAGTCAGACTTGCTCCAGGGTCTGAATGATGTGGGTTCAAACTGGCAGCTCTGGCAATTGCAGGACCATTTATTCATTCCCCTCACACCCGCAGTGGAATCCTGCTGAGGCCAGCAGTGCACACAGTGCTGGTCACAGCCTGCTCCCTGCCCCCAGCTCTGGGGAGCATCACATTAGGAGACCACCAGAGCACTTAGTCCACCACGCAGCACCACTCAGCTCTGCCAGTCCTCAGACCCAGCTCTCCCTGAGTGCCCAGGATCCAACCTGTCTCTTTGTGCTGTTGTGCCCCTGCCAGCTGGCTGTGACCATCTCCCCTCTGTGCCGACCCCAGAGCCACACAGGGACCTTGGCTGTCTTTCAAAACGCTGTCAGTGGCAGCCAATAACCACAGACCACCAGCAGAGGAATCTCTGCCTGGGATCCCACAGGGAGCTGATAATTGTTGCATCCCTGTGGCACTGGAAGTTCTAAGGACACAGAGCCAAGCTGTCCCTGCCCTGTCCCTCTGCACTCGGTGCACAGCCCCAGGATGGCAGATGCACATCCCCTCTGTGCTCTGCTGTGAGATTTCACAGGTTCCTCTGCAGCTCCACCACAACTTGTTGCCCAGGCACATGCTCCGTGTCCCCATCCCCATCATTTCCCACCATCCTCACACCCTCCTACTGTTACTGGATTCCTCCAGCTGCCACCAGCACAGCATAGCCACTCCACACTGGTCTGTCTGAGGCCACAGCTGCTCCTGGACAGCCAAGAGAGCTTCCTTTCTCCCCTGACTGCTGCAAATAAATAGCTCCTAGAAAGGAGGATACAAGAAGATGGCAGCAAACTGCTTGGGAGGCAGGAGACTCGCTGTGGTTGGGGAGGTTTAGGAGCTGGCTGAGCTGATGCTGCTCGTGAATGGTGTTAGATGGAGCTTAGAGACTTGATAACCTCGAGGTCCCTTCCTTACCAGTGTCCTAAAACACCTCCTCCCTTGACACAAAGACAATGCCAACATGGACCTGCCACAGGATTTTGGCAGCCACTATCTCCTTGTACTTGCTCGTGGACTCAATGTGATCCTGGTCAAAAGACACCTGGAACGAGTCCCTGTCTGTGTTGGACCTGAGCACCCAAAGCAGATCCCACAGAGAGCCAGGATAGACAGAGCCATCACATCTGGAGCCTCAGCACAGCTCTCTGCCAATTCTCATGCTGCCTTCTGAAGCTTTGGCAGGCCCCTGCCCTGGGCAGCCTGCACAGCAGCTCCACTCGTGACTCCAGGCTCTGGCTGCCCTCACCACCCCGCTCTTGAGCACCTCCACTCCAGCCCTTTGGGACAAAATCCTCCACATGAGGTCTGGGAGGGAGACAACCCCAGATGAAAAGCGCAGGGCAACACCCTTGGCATGTGCTCAACCTCCCCTCTGACAAGGCTGCCCTAGATGCTCATTGCTGTTGAATATGGGCAGTTGGAGGCTGTGCAAGCCAGCAGCATGCACGCCCTGCCAAGATGGGCTCTGCAGCTCCCATTTCCTCAGCACAGCCCACGTCCAAGGGCTGCCCTGCACCTTGGCGGCTTTTGCTTGTGCTCTGGAGGTTGAGAGCTGCATGTTTGCAGGTGTCCAACCAAACTCCACATCCTGACTGCACATGTAACCATGGCAACTGCACATGTGAGTGGCAAAGCCTCGAGCCGGGCTAACTGCAAATGCAAATGAAGCAAACACATGCACACTGCTAAAAGTGTGACCTCTAAATGTCAGCCTTTAACCATTTTGCAGACACTAGCTCTGGTGGCGGCCACCTGCAGCCTGCAGAGCAGGGAGAGGTCTGGTTCCACTGGGGACCTCTGGGTGCCCAGCCCTGTGTCAGCTGTTGGCATGGGTGCTCGGGTGAACCCATGGCACAGGCACTTCCCAGAGCCAAGAGTGACTCCTGCCTTGGCAACCAGCAGCTCCCTCTCTGAGGACACATCCACCCCTTATCCAGCTGGCAGATGATCCCAATTCTACAGAGCACCCTGGGTTGCAGAGGAAGGAAGGTCTCACCAGGCTGGCACAAAGCATGGCAAGCATGGGGGCTCATTAGCTGTCCCACTGCACCCACACATGCCCAGCCATGGAGGCATCTCCAGCCCCTCTGCCATCACCTGGGGCCAAGCCAGCAGCAGCAGCAGATGAGGCATCCTCAAAGGATAGAAGGAAAATCCCAGCTTTCCAGGGACTTCGTGCCAGAGCCACCTCCCTAAGGGAGGTCTGTGGCCTTGGGAAGGGCTGTCAGTAGAGGCATAAGGAGGTGTCACCACTTGGAGTGTGTGGTTCAGAAACTGACTGGCTGGGCAAAGGCCTCAGGTCCCCCATCATTTCTCTCCCTTGCTGCTGACAGCACCAGATGCAGACCCCAGCACTGACCATCACACACCACATCCTGCTCCGTGCCTTGGAGCACAATGGAGCCAAGCTCAGGTGAACAGTGCCAACTCCAGCCACAGTGTGCAATGCTGGAACCACCAGCAAGCCCTGCACCCACCACCCTGCTCAGGGGCAGATGGATGGATGGGTGGGTGGATGGATGGATGGATGGGTGTCTGGCCCACCATCCTGCTCAGGAATGAGCACAGCCAGCACCACAGAGCCCCTGCTTGACAGTGAGCCTGCCTCCTCAGGCCCCTGGCCCAAGGGAGAAACAGGGAATGCTCTTTCACTCCAAGAGCCCGGTGGCTAATGTCATTCCCCATGCTATGCCAAATAAACCGAGCCAAGGGGATCTCCTGCCTGCCCTTGACCCAGGGATGCTCACACCAGCAGCCTCATGCTTGGAAGCACCAGGAGCATCCTTGCACTCCAAATAACCGAGCCCCCAGTCAGTACCTACACCACACCACAGACATCCCCACAGCCCCGGGGAGGATCCCAATCCCTGGGGTGAGAGCGCCCGAGCCGGGACAGCGCCTGCTCCTTGCTCTGTGCTGGGTCTGACGGGCCGGGCCGAGCGGGACAGAGCGGCCCGGCGGATGCGGGGTAGGGGCCGGGATGCGGAGCGGGAGTCGGGATGCGGGGTGGGAGCCGGGATGCGGAGCGGGAGCCGGGATGCGGGGCGGGAGCCGGGATGCGGGGTGGGAGCCGGGATGCGGGGTGGGAGCCGGGATGCGGGCCGCGCAGCTGAGGCGGGCGCACAATCCCCCTTTCAGCACGTCGCCATGGCAACCCGCCGGCTCGCCGCGGCCGCTCATCCGGCCCCGTTAACCCTCGCCGTTACCCGCCGCCGCCGCGCTCGGCCCCACCCGTTAACCCCCGCCGCGCCCCGCTGCGACGCCCCACGCCGGGACCGCGACCGCAACCGGGACCACCCCCCGCCCCGGGAGCCCCGCCGCCCCCGCGGGGGCCGCCCCCAGCCCCGCGCCGCGGGGCCGGTCCGGTCCGGTCCCGTCCGGCCGCGCTCCCCATCCCGGGCGGCGGCGGGCCGGGCCGTGCGGGGCCGTGCGGGGCGGGGCGGAGCGGGCGCACTCACCGTCGGGGGCGGCGGCGCGGCTGGGCCATGCCGGTGGCGGCGGCGGCTGCTCCGCGCCCCGCGCTCCGCTCAGTCCGGCCCGACCCCGCACCGGGAGCGCGCGGCGCGTGCACGGCGGGGGCGGGCTGGGGAGGGGCCGCACCGCAGCACCCCTTCGCTGCCGCCGCGCTGGCCCGCACCGCCGCCCGGCACCGGCACCGGGCATCCCACGGCCCCGCCGCTGCTCTGGCCGGGCCCGGTACCCCACGCCCCGGCACCCGCACCGCCCGGGTCGCTGCGCCGAGGGGATGCCGCACCCGCCGAGCATCGCGCAGTCCGGTACCGCGCCCTCCGGGTACCGGCACCAGCCGCGTCTGCACCCCCGCTATCCTCGAACCCTGCCCTGCGCACAGCGCCGGCACTGCCCGGCTATCGGTATTCCCACCGTCCCGACCGGGACACCTGCACGCCCTGGGGCACCCCGAACCACCCTAGAAAACTACCCTATCTGTGGGGGTATCCTGGCACGGCCCCGGACATCCCGCACCATCCCGGGCATCCCAAATCCTGCCCCACTGCAGCCTGTGTCTGTCCCAGTCACTCTGCATGGGTCTCCTACACACCCCAGAGCAGCTGGAGCGCCCTGCAGCCCCGGTGTATTTCCCCACGGCCAGGGGAGGAGCCCCTGCTTCTCCTACTGCTCTGCAGTGCCCAGCGGGTCCAGGGAGGATTCAGCAGGTACCTAGTGTGGGATGCCCCAACCCAGCCTCAGCCTTGGGGCCCGGTGCAGCCTCTGCCACCTGTCCATTCCCTGCCGTGCACTGGCCTGCAGGGTATCTTCCCCTCCCACTCGCAGCCTCTCGGCAAGAGCCGCCTCTCCCAGAGCCTGCCTCTGCCCAGAGCAAAGCCACCTCTCTGTTTCAGTCTGGCCTGATGGGATTACAGAAATCATTTGAAACAGGGCAAGGATTTGGGTCCTGATGGATGTGTCTGGTTTCTGCCTCCCTCTGCCATTGCCAAGGTAGCATCAGCTGGGACGCCTCCACAGAGGAGACACTGCTTCCTGTTTGACAGGAGACGCTGTTTCCAGCTTGTGTGGCAGCATGCAAAGGGTCGGCAGTTGTTTTCACTCTCCCACACGCCACTGGCACCCAGTGAACATAAAATGGCAGAGAGATCTCTGCACCTCAGCGCAGGTTGGCCTTTATCTTCCTCAGAGCCTTCCAGCTGCTGCTTCAGAGCCGGTTAGAGTTTTCCTGCCTCTCCTGCCCAGCTCTCTCTCCAAGGGACTGCTTGCTGGTGGTCAGCAGCTTGACTGTGTTGCTGGCCCGTTATTCACAGGGTGAGCTGCAAGCTGCCAGCCTGTACACCTTTTGGCAGGCAACACGGTCCAGCACCATGTGGGATGGATGCACAGCCCTGCTCTGTGCCCACTAGGTTCATCAGCTCAGAGAAGCATCTTGAAGGGGGCCCTGGACTGGTGCTGGGCTGCCCCTCAGCAGGCATGGCTCCAGGCATGGCTCCCTGGGTCCTGCTGCCCAGAATAGGGTGATGGTGCACGTCTGCAGTGGTGCCTTGTGGCCCAGTCCCCACCACGAGCACTGTGGGAGGGTTGGGTACTCAGCTGCTCCACTGCCAGCTTCAGCTGCTTGAGTGAGCAGTGATCGATTTTCTTGCACAACATCAGCTCTGACAGTGCCTGACAAGACACCTCTGCCCAGGGCACGGTCCACGGGGACCGTCTGTGCCAGGCTGCTGGGTGGGGTGGGTGCGTGGGGCACAGCATGCTCCAGCCCACCCATCACCCTCATGAGTCAAGATTCGTGTAACCTCGGGTTTCTCCCCGCATGCTGGGCACACCCCGTGTGGCAGCGCCTGCACACAGCACCTGAGGGCTCTGCTCAGGCAGCTTCTGGGGCTGGTCCCCAGCGTCAGGAAGGCCAGCATCAAACGCACACTCACACAGGCACACCCCACCCCCTTCCTGGACTGGTGGCCAGAGAAGGGCAGCTGAGTGCATTACTCAATGGGCAGCGCGTATTAAAATGCCCCCGGTCGCCTCTGGCTCTGTCACAAGCAGCGTTTAGCCACGACTCGGAGAAGGAGCAGAAGGGCTGGAAGCTGTCAGACCTGCTTAAAACGGCCGCGGCTCAGTGCTAATGTGCAGCACAGCAGCGGCAGCTGCAAGGCACACAGCCAGGCCAGGCAGAGCTCAGCTCCCCAGACAGCCCTGTGCTGTGACCAGGGCTTGCCCTGGTCCCCACGTCCCCCTGCAGGCTCCTGCACCCACTGGAAACCTCTGGACAGCCATCCAGAGTCGCGTGGGATCTTGGGGGCAGTGGCAGCCCTGGGTCTGTCACCACAACAGAGCTCCGGCGTCCTGCTCATACCACACAGACCTGGACTGTCAAGCAGCAGACACAGCTGGGGGAAGCCTTTTGCCAGAGGAGGAGCAGGGCCAGCGCTGTCGCTGGGCCATGCAATAGAGAATCCCGCGGTAGCAGGCACCTGGCCGGCAGGGAGGGACATGTACATCCCCTTTTCCCAGGGAGGTAGGGTGATTCCTGGGATGCTTTCACCTGATCCCCGCGACTCTGACGAGCACCCAGCTGGAGATCAGCACCCGTGTTCTCCTGCTGCAGCACCCCAGTCCTGCCACAGCTGCCGTGCAAGCGGCACCCACTGCACCCCTGCCCGGATCCCCGCGGCTGTGCTGCCTTTGCCACCCCGCTCCGGCTGCTGCAGAGCCGCCCCCCTCCCACCTCCGGCGCGGCAGCGATGCAGAAGGAGCATCCAAGATGCCGCTTGGCGCAGGCTCAGCTGCCTCCCGGGGCCGGCAGAGGAGGGGGCTGTCGGCCATGACCGCACACACCACGAAAAGGGGTATGTTCTAGGCAGGGGCAGTGCCCAGTGTCCCCAGGCTGTGGCTCCGCTGGCGCCGGGGCGCTCCCTGTCCCCACCCCCGGCAGGATGGGGGAACACAGCCCTGCTCCATCCGCAGCCATGGGTCCCTCGGAGCAGGGTCCAGCTGACACTGCCAGGGCCCAGAGCAGGGCTGCCACCTCGGGGGTCACCAAGCATGGGCTGCAGGCAGACAGAGCCCCTGGAGCAGATGAGGACCCAGCAGCCAGCTCCGGGCTGGGCCCCAGCCTGATCCTCATGGAAAGGGACAAGCAGGGACGCACACACATCTGTCCGCAGGAATGAGAGAGTCCTCTCCACCAGGCCTGGCCAGCAACACTTTCCAAGGCACCTGCAGCCACATGGCAGGAGCCTGGCAGAGGTGCAGGGGCAACACAGTTTGGGGAGGAGCAGGGCACAGCGGGCTGTGGTGCCAGGCCCCACACCTGCTCCCAGGGAGGAAAGGGCTCAGCTTGCCTTCATGCTGTGGCCTACCCTACAGAACTGTGTGCCCTCAGATGAAGATTCAGTGCAGCTCTGCTGAGTCCTTGTGAGCCTCACTCTATACCACACAGATGGGACAGAAGGCAGATGCTGGTCAAGAAAAGCTACCACAGGAACCACAGAACAAACTGATGAGGAAGAACCAAAGATGGAAGAAAGGTGGTGGTGGCTTCCAGGTTCAATAGAGAGCACAGAGCACTAGGAGCAGACCCCATGCCAGCAGGCTGCACTAGCCAGGTCAGAAGTTGAGAATGCGTTATGTTACCCATGCAGAGAAAGCAGTGGGGCTGTCAAGAAGGAGTTAACAGAGGAGCCTTGGTGCTCATCAGCCAAACCTTGCTGTGATGGGGAACAAGAAGCAGCACTGTGAGTGCACTTGGTCTGCAGCTCCTCCTAGACTGCAGAGGTAATGAGCTGAGATCTCAGTAACTGCTGTGGTGGGAAAGCTGGGCTTCTTAGAGCTCACAATTACCCTGAAACAGAACTTCCTCTTTGCTTTATACCTCTGTCCTGGTGGAACATGCCACAGACTGCCAGTAAAGCTCTTAATCAACATATAAATCCTACAAAGCTTGCACAAACCCTTGCACGTATGTGAACAGCAGCTTATGAAACAAACAGGGAAGAAAGGCTTTCCTTCCCAAACCAAATTGTTTAGCCTTCACAAACGCTGAAAATGCAGACATAAGTTCTATTGAGAAAGAGATAAAGACCATGTGTGGAGGTGCTGCTTGGCTGTACTGGGAGGAGTGCTGAGGAGGAAAGGGAGGCTCTGAATACACACTCAGTTTGCAAAGTAAGCTCTCTGTATTCATCCGAGAATGTCTGCAGTATGGAGTTCATCTGGTATAAATAAAGTACAAAATTTTACAATGTCTTAATCATTATTTTAACAAAAATACTAAAAACTGAGTAAAAACTGAAACCAAAGTGGGAAGGGAGACTATCAGCCACAAGGGATCTCCATAAACATTTGTAGAAATCGGATAGTAAAAACACTTTCTCTGTACAATAAAACCCTCCTCCTGGCATCTCCCTGTGAGAACAGACAGCAGCAGCACTGGAGGCACAGGCCCAAGGACAGAGGTTGGGACTGCCCCAGGGGTTGTGGGTCAGGCTGAAGAGGCTGTATCCATCCATCCACAGTGGTGTCTCCCTCCTGGATCAGGCTGAAGGTGCCACAGATCAGTAGCGTCCAAATGGGTTGTTGTTCTGCTGTGTCTGTGTATCTGTTGAGGTCAAGACAGAGTTAGACAAGTCACAAGTTTAGTTCACACAAGAAATCCCCCTCCCTACCAAAGCTGAATGAGGAGTGTGTCACAGCCCATGAGAAGAAAAAATATAACTCTGCTCTGCACATCTGTCTGAGGCTTTGGGCAGCAGCACAGCCAGGATCCCACATTCTCTGAGGAAGACACAGATATGTGCCAGTCCTGATCCCGATGCTTCTCCAGAGATCTCTGTGTCTCTCATGGTAGAATTGGAGGACCATAACACAGCCCTGAAAGGAGGCAGCTAGCTGGGAGGATCAGTTTATGGATTAATTATTTCTGGTTTTAAAAGAAAATCAGCCCTATAAGACTGCACAACTCCTGCAGCCATACAAAGCTGCTCAGCCAGCTAGTGCCACTCATCCTAAGGCACACAGGAACCAGAGTTAGGCTTCAGAGACAATTATCCTGGCTCCCTGTCAGTATCTCAGTACAAATGAAGTACAGCCCCAAAGGACTTCCAGATGGCACAAAAAAAGGCAGGAAAAAAAGTAAAGTTACATTCAAGAACTTCATGAACTTCCGAACTGTTGGGACTGATGTTCTGTGATTTATAGTGCTCACAGTATACCTGAGCACCAGTTTGTTTTTTTTTCCCAAAACCACATCAACATGTTTGACATTAAATCAGACTAAGTAAAAGGAGATGAGTGTAACCTGGATGGCCTGCCACCTTCCCAACTCTGCTGGACGTTCAGGTATTCCCTGGAGCCTCCTAATGCAGCCTATGCTGGGCCCAAAGTATCCTTGTCCCCTCCTACAGGCTGCTCTTGGTTTACACCTCCTGTTTTCCACTCCACCCCAGATACTACAAATAAGAACTCCAGATGCTTCCAGGGGGAGTTGATGCAAACCCAAGGAAGCAGCATGGAAGCTGCCTGCTGACACATGGCTGCACTGGACCCACACATCTGTTCTATTTACAACAGCTCCATTTGCTGAAGAAACAGGATACAAAAATAAGGCTATTCTGCTATATTCAGATTCTTCTATGAGGCGTTCCTACACTTGAGTGTCCTGTTGGGATCTTTTGGCACAGACTTGTGGTTTGTGAATCAGGCTAGTGGGAAACTTAGCATATTAAAACTCATTAATACTTCTGGTTTGGGGAGTTCTTTTTGGTCACAAGGACTAAGGATTTTCCATCAGGGAACAAGTATAAGCACAATTTCCAAGTCTCCCACTCCACACATCACCACATCCAGCACAGTCTCACACTCACTGCAAAAAAACCCAACCGTGTGGTCTGTTTCTGGGCATTTCCACCATTTTTATGGTAGAAAAGCCTGTGAGGTGACAGAAGACAGTGACAGCAGGCCATTCAAAATGGAACAGCAGAGACACTGGATTCTGTTTCTTGATCCTCCAGCCAGTAATTCAATATAGATTATAGGAATACAGTGACAGATTGAACACCATCTATGCCATTACCCTGTCATGACAGCAGCCATGAAAGCCCACAGACCACCACGAACACAGCAAGTGTGCAGCTACACTTCCCAGAGTACCCTTCCTGCCTTCAAGAAGCCTTGTCCTGGTCACAACACAACCACAGTATCCCTGGGTCATCCACCAAGTGAGTGTTCCAGGATTACACCCTTCCTGTGCCCCTCAGAGGTCACCTGCAGCAGAGAAAACACCCCCAAACAATTTAAAGCTGCACACCGGATCCCTTCAGGAAAGCTATGTGGCAGTCCCTACAAAGGCTCAGCTCCCTCATCCCTCTGCAGGCAGCAGGAGGAAGGTCTGGAAGGTTGCTAACAATCTGGCAAGCACTGCCCACCCTGCTGCCGTGCCCCTTGGGCTGGTAGCTCTAATTCTTGATGTCACCTCCCTGCCAGCATCACTTATGGCCTCAGACAGACGGTCTGGCTCAGCCTTGCTACATCAGAGTACCTGCAATAGAAAACAGCAGGGAGGACACTAGCAACAGGATCAAGAACACTCAGGCTTACTGGAAAGCTGCTGCTGAAGCTGTCGAACCAGAGCAGCTGTTTGCTGCTGCTGCTGTGTCTGCTGAAGGCCCTGGCGCTGGAACTGCAAAGAGAGAAACACAGTCAGAGCCACACCACCTGGCTGGCAGCCTCAGCATTCACACAAGCCCTGGGAAGCTCAGGGAAGGAGAAAGCAGGTGAAACAGTTGGGTTTGTGCTGGATTATCACATCCCTCTGGCTCTGAGGGAACACTCACAATGGGCTGCTGGGGGGGAAGAGCCTGCATCCCCAGCCCCGGGGGCTGGCCCTGCGCCTGTGGCTGAGGCACTGTGGACACCTGGGGCTGCTGCTGGGGCTGGGGCTGTGGTGGCTGGGGCTGCTGCTGCTGCTGTTGCTGCTGCTGTTGTTGTTGTTGCTGCTGTTGCTGCTGCTGCTGTGAAGACAAAAGAGAAGGGACCATCAGGGAACCGTCAGGGCAACCTACGCAGCAACAGGGCACAGGAAGGGCTTAAGGAGGAAGGGTGTTCCATGCAGTAACATACACTCTTAAACCGTTTTCCTTACAGGTTCCTAAATTACCCAAGTTTCACCAGGACTCTGCCCCAGGCTGAGAAATAGCAAGAAATATAGGGACAGCAACAAAGTATTCTGCAAGATGAGTGCTGACAGATGGCAGGAAGAGGACTCCCTGTCATAACCTGGTCATTACCAGGCAATTACTAGGAGCAAACGAGGTACAAGAATAGAAAGCAACTAAGAACTCAAGAGGTTGGCTGGTTCATCTCTTGCCTCCTAGTTAAGATCAATACTGACTTCACTGACTATTTGCCTGAGTTGCTCTCAAATTCTTTCCAGAGGTAGCAACGAAGCTCCTATACCCTTCCTACACAATCCACTCCAGGTCACAGTTACTCCTACTATTGGAGTTTACCCTAATCTCTACCCTGAATCTCATATGTTATGTTTTAAGGCCATTTCTTTTCCTACAGCCAAGGGATAAGAAGAGATAAAGGGGGGTTTGGCTTCCTTTTTTTTCAAGATAAAAAATTTGGAGTTCTCTCTCCTCTTGTCTTTGCCTCTCTAATGTGATGCCCAGCTATTTCAGACCTTCCTTCTCAGTCATATCCCCCCAACTCTTTGATCCATCGTGCTGCCCTTTCCTGCCAGTCATGCCAGCTGGTGTTCCACTTCAATAAAAGGATGCAGATAAAACTGGATGCAGTGCTCAAACCCAGATCTTTACAGACCTAGTTATGGTGAGAAGAATGTTCAGTGTGTTGGAGTCAGAATATACCCAGAAATCTCATGGGGCTTTTTTATTTCTCCCAATTTTCAGACAATTCTCCCATCTTCCAATGTAGGTTTTAACCCTCTAGATCAAAAGAAGAATTTCTAGCAGAAACAGAACACTACTAATGTTATCATAACAACCCAATGTGGTGATGGCATGTACAGTTCCCACCACTGGCTCAAAGGGGCAAGGTTCAAACCTTGAACAGACTCTGAAAACAGACACAAATACAATCAGGAGAACGGACAGTATCTTATGAAAGAAGGCTAGAAAAACCTGACCTATGGAACCTGCAAGTCCTCCCGAGGAATACACTGGGTAAACACCACAGAGAAAGAACAGCCAGTAAACAGCAGGACACAGTGGACAATAAAATTCATACAAGAACCAGTCACAAACACACTGAGGCTTGGATCAAGGAGTCAAGACAAAGGGAGTGAGTTTCTACAGCAGCCTTCCAACCTCCACCTTAAACCAGTTTGGTCACTTTGGTTCTTGGAACTGATGCTATGACTTGGGTACACAAGAAAGCAGATGACTGACTAAATGAGCCAGGACACCCCTCCCAATTTCACGTCCTACCTGCTTGCAACACCTGCCTACCAACCCATGCAAGACACACCAAAAAGCAACCCATCCTTTCCTACAAGCCACTGCATCATGAAAGTCAGTTCTAGCACCAGGAGTCTGTTCTACATCTGGCATGGCTCTGGTAACACAGTAACAGGGGAGATCTTGGGCACTCCACCTTTGTGGGTTTTTTAAGCAACCAAGCAAAGTCAGCTAAAAGCTGAAGGTATACATGAAGTTACTGAGCTAGGAGAAGTGTTAGCAATTTGTCTGAGGCATGTTCTTCAAAATATGAGTGATGGAGAATGCTAAAAGAAACCAAGTGAACAGTCAGGGGGTGCTACTCATCAAAAGGGCTAAAAGCTGCTGACCATGCTAGAGGCAGTTCTCTTGTCCAGTGCAAGGCAGCAATTCTCAAATACTGCTGACTGCAGCTCTCTGCAGCAACCACTGTCTCACTCAGGCCACTCTCTGAACACAAAGACTCAGCACTCTGTGCCATGTGAAGTCTCTCCATATTCCACAGGTTTGCTAGGTCTTGTCATAAGGTATCAGATTCACCAATTAAACTATTTCTGTTTCTCTGTCAATTCAGTACATTTCTATAACTCCAAGAGATGTATCTGTATTACATATAAGTATTTAATATTCATAAGACCATAATGCAAATCCATGGAATACTCATATTTGTTGACATGTGCCTGTGAACTTCTTTGAACCTAGGGAGTTGGGTCTAACAGGTGACTTTGGATCAGTTTTTCACCAAACACTGTTAGAAATGGAGTATATGGACTAATCCATACCAGATTTTCTGCCATTGGAAACGGCAAACAACACTTATTTTGATCTTGAGAAATGCAGATATGCCCCTAAAAATGATCTTGAACTACTTTACCTGCTCTTGTGTGGGCAGGGAGGATTTTCCCTTTGTTTCTGGCTCCTGCCATACTCCTACAACAGCTAACTTTCTGCACAGTTTATTGGCTCAGCTGGAGCAGGGAAAGGTGGGATAGAGGCCACAGAGGCCTGAACAGACCTTTACTGCTACTAACTTCCTTTTAGCTCGTGCTGGGTGACTGGCACAAGGCAGTGCAGTGTCTCCATCAGGAGTGGGCAGCTCTAAGGAAGGGAGAACTGCCGTCTGTAGCAAATTACTACAGCAGCCCCAACAGAGCCGATATCCTTCCTGACATAGAGGGGCAGAGGTAAGCAGCTTTGGACAAGCCTCCTCCAGCTCTAGCAGCCTTCCTCCTGTCAGTAACCACTCACCCTCAGCATCTGCTGTTGCTGCTGCTGCCTCAGGTACTGCTGCTGCTGCTGGTCAGGAAGTATCTGGCTGGGTCGAATTCCTGAGGGGACTCCCTGTGGCCCCAAATGGTTCATCCCACTCATCATGGGGGTCTGCTGTATTGACTGGTGAGGAAACCTGCAAGAGAAGAGGACAAGCTCATGGAGGAAAACATTAAAAGGCAGCCAGCTTTAATCCAAACACAACTTCTGCCATCAATAAGACAGCCCAAACAGCCCTCTGCAATCCATGCTGTCTCTCTGCAGAAAGGTGAGGGGCACCAGGGCCTCCCAAGGGTTTAATCCAACCTCTTTTTCTAAAAGCCTTAAGTAACAGTCCTCATCCCACTGTTCTGCATGGTTTCCCTGCTGGATTTATGCGTGCTCAGGAGCAATAGAAATCTCAGATCTAGCCCTTTGATGGTGATCTGCTGGCTGGATTTGAAACCAAAACTATGATTTTACCAGATAATTTTTCTCATACTTCTCTATTCCATTTTTCTCTGAATGGTAACACTGTTTCCTGCCTGCAACTAACATTTCCAAATTGCATTCTGTCTCTCTGTTTCTTCCCAGGACTGAAAGCTGGATAAAGATATTCCTCTGAGGGTGCAAATGACACGGATGCTGCATAACACAGCATGGAGAACAGGGTTTTCACAGACTGGTGTTAGGGTTGTCTGAGCAGAGCAGGGAAGCCCTTGATGAAATACAGCTTATTAAGACCCCGTAGGGCAGGAGATACCTCTGTGTGTTGCTCAAGGTGTGCCCATAGCCAGGGGCCTGCTGGTGCACGTAGCCACTTGGTCTCTGCTGCATCTGTCTAACAGGATCCACTAGAGCAGGATTAGAGCTGGGGTGGGAATTCTGATAGGGCTGGCTAGAATAGGTAGGAGGTACCATCGTGCCTGACTGGGAGGGGTGCTGCTGAAGGCCTATGTGGGAGACGTAAGGAGTGTAACCCTGAAATGAAACAAAAAGCCTTTTTCAGTCACAGGGTAAGGTAGAAAAGAGAATCTGGAACACAGGACATCAGCCTCCTGTGAATACTGTCACAAGGAAGCTCATCAAGGAGGGAGAAAAGCCAAACGTTTGCAGGATTCAGCAGCAAGAATAACACTGCTGCCCTGTGCTGGAGCCAGATTCCAGCCCTACCTGTGAACTGCCACCTACCTGGGAGGGCTGCAGTGCTCCATAGGACGGTGTCGGAGCCATCTGGCGCACAGGCTGCTGGCTCATTATGCCCTGGCCCTGCTGGAAGGCAACAGAGAAACGCTTTTCCCGACATCTCCAAGGGGCAGGAACACTGCTGCTCTCTCCTCAGCAGCTCCCACCAAACCAGACAAGTACCTTCACTGCTTAGCCTACAAGGTTGCTGCACAGCAGGCATATGTTCATGACTTCTCCCTCACCCTGACCTGGGACAAACAGGCCACTAAAAAACATGCCACCCCGCAGCCAGGACATGCCCCTCTCATCACCCAGCAGCCACAGATGCCCCAGAACCCTTCAGGGACAGCCTCCCCCCAGCTGCTAGTGACATGGGCCCACAAAGCAGGTGGCACCAGAGGAACAGACATGAAGCAACATCTTTTCACAGAAGACAGAGTTGGGCAGTTCTGGCTAGAAGGGACAGCACCAAACAGCTTGGGCTTGCTATTCTGTGCAGTCAGCAAGAGCATAGCTCTGACTTACCAACTTTGCTTGAAGCTGCTGCCTCAGGATCTGTCCCTGGGATACTGGAGGCTGCTGCCTGTACACTGCTGGCTTGTAGGAGGGGTCAATGCCCATCATGCTCCCCATCCCTGGAGGCAGCACACCACTATATGGAGGACGACTCTGAACCAGTTTTCCCAGTGGCATGCGCACAGGTCTGTAGGACGTATCCAGGCGAGGGCCACCTACAAGAGAAACAGGCTGCCTAGTCACAGGCTATTGGTGCACCTCATAGCTCCACAATGACTGTTCATCACTGTATCTAGAAGTGACAGGCAAAAGGACAAAGTGTAGGGCCCTGCATAGGGCCATCCCACAGAAGAGGCTCTTACAGGAGGTTCCCAAAGAGGTACATTATGCTCAGCTCTCCTTTGCACCTACCTGCTGGAAGAGGCTGATTCTGGGCATAGAGACCCACTGGTGAGGGCCCATATGCCAGCCTTGACATCGTGCTTCCTGACTGGTGATGCAAGAGATCTGTAGGCATACCCACTCCGTAGGAAACCCCTCGGCTGGGGCCCAACACAAAGTCCTGCAAAGACAAAGGAATAAGAAATATCAATATGCACTGGGAATACCTGAATGGATGAAGAGTATGAAAGGGTTGCAAAGGCCAAAGGAGGAAACCCGGAATGCTATCTGACCTGGGCAGCCTCCTTCCCTCCCATCAGGGATTAAGAAAATGTCTGCCCTGCCTCAGGCTAGAGAGAGCAGGATAGAGCTCCAGCACTCCCAGCTGAGAGGAAACATATCACATCTTCACCCTTACACCACTCTCAGGCTCCTTAGGAAGACTCTAGAGAGTGTTCTGTGACTAGGAATGGTGGACACAGCTGCTGGGCACTCCATTACCTCAGTTTTGTTGGCAGATTGGTTGCGTTTCTTGGTTTTGCTCTGTTTCTTCTTGCGTTCTTCAGTAGAGGCGGCAGGATTGGAGCTTGATTTGTCAGCCTTGGCTGGTTCTGCAGCTTTCTTCTCTGGCTCTAAAGCCACAGGTGTTGGAGGCTCTTCCTCTTCAGGGGGCAGTGGCAATGGCTCCAGGTAGTAACTGCGGGGCTTGGGTTTCAGGTGTGTGTGATACAGAAGAAGCCTCTGCTGCTCCTCAAACCTGGACACCTTGCGATCCACCCGGACTGTCCCAAACCATCCCCAGGAGAGGGGGGCTGAGTGCTTCAAGCCCTCAAAGAGATCCCAAGGGGAAATCTTCTGCTTTGTAGAGACTTGCAAACCCTTTAAAGCAAAAGAGATAAGAACCTCCAAGTCCCTGTTGTTATTCCTGTGAGGGTAAAGGAAACCATTCTTTCTTTGGGCTCTACTCCAGATCTCTCAGTAAACAGCCTGAGCCCTCACCCTAAAGGTCCTTTCTCTTCCAGGTGGCAAAGCAGTCATTTCTAGAGGCCTTCATCAACAACTGCCAGTCTCCCTCATCCCACCTCTGCAGTCTCCTGGCACTGCCCAGTAATTTTTGTGACAGGGATTATGTGCGTCTCTTTATGCTTTATATAACCGTAAGTACAAAATCAAAGTTTGATTAACATCTCAGGCCACAGCAGCATGTATCACCAAGCATTAACACCCAGCTTTGCCCTTTTTGGACATGGGTATGAGCTGTCTGTGTGCAGCCAGCCACTTCAAGGCTGTCAGGGAACAAGGCATTGCACATAGATGCCTCTCAAGCTGTGCAGACTTAAGGCATCAGAGGACAAGGTGACACCTGCACTCAGGAGCTGTGATACAGACAAAAACGCTTCACTTACCTCCTTCTTGAAGATGGAATCAAAGCCAGCTATTTTATTGCCTTTAGTGTCAATGAGGGATCCCTGAGGTTCACAGGTGATGACATCTCGGGTCTGCTTGGGAAGTGGCAGTAGCTGTCGCACCTTCTCCAGGCTGTCCGACTGCCGGTCCCCCAGCTCCTTCTGCACAAGTGGAATAGAGAAGACTTGAAGAATTGCTCAGGGAAAACCATCCAAAGCCCACCTATGCCACTCCAGTTTCAGCCTCCACCCCTGCATTATACCTCTCACCTTCACACCCTTCAGCCATAGGGGCCACCCTCACCACTTCATCTGAACACCAGCAACAGGACAGGTACCATTCATGACACAGGCAAATCTGTACAGCAGGACAACCACAACACAGCACACTCTGCTCCCCACACAGGGCCTGGTGTCCCTCACCCTGAGTTTCTTGACAAGATTCATGTATGCCCGCTTGTTCTCCTCCATGCTGCCCTGAGAAATGCTGGACATGTCAGCAGCCAGGGTGCCATTGATGAGAACACTCAGCATATCCAGCACAGTGGTGAAGAGCTCGCTGTTGGTCAGAGCAGAAAGGTCAAGGTCACCTGAGCTCTGCCATCACAGCAACACAAAACATTACATTAGATTGTCAAGAGTACTGCCAACAGTCAGAAGTGCCAGTCTTCCGACTAACCTCCCACACCAATCCTCCTTTTGCTTATATACCACAGGGCTTTCCCACTTGAGTTAAGTGCAGTATCACAGATAAAGACTCCTTTCTATCCATTCAGCATCTCTAAAAAGCAGGTCCAGACTCAGCTCTCCCCTGCATATCTCTCTGCATCTGGAAAGCCCAGTTTGCTCTGGGTATGGCACTTGGATATTAGGACCCAAGTCGTGGCCTGTTATTACTTCAAAGTCTCTTTCAGCCATCACAGTACTTCTGACAGATCACCTAGAGACAGCTAGCTCACATGGGAAATGGGGCCCCGCTAACAACTGCCTCCTTTGGGAAGTGTATGGATGAGAAGTCAGCCAGAAAGTTACTTGTTTGACTGCATGTCCACGGTGCCACTGCTGATGATGTCCAGGAGAAGCACAGCCCATTCAGTTGTCTGTTGTGTACTGCGTTGGACTGTGTCAAACATTCCCCCCACCTGGCAAAGAAAGGGAGTTTAGTCACAGGGCCCCAAAAAACTACTGAGATTTAAAAGTGAGAAAGGAGCTTAACTTAAACCAGAGCTTAAAGGAGCTTAAATCCTACTGAGAGCTGAAGAAGATTGCTGTCAGCAGGACAAACCTCAGATGCAAGTAGTAGTGCTGTAGACTGAAAAAGCATTGAAATGGGAAGGCACATCTACAAAAGACAGACCAAGTCTTTGGATTTCAACCTGATTAAACAGAGCAAGGGAGTTTATCCATGCACCCTGTCACACTCAGGGCTCAAGACCAAGAAGCAGCACAAGTGTCTCTCCTACTTCCTTGCATCAGGACATATATAGCCCCTCCAATGTGTGTATGTTCCAAGAAAAAAAAAAGATAAAGGCAGACAACTCTTCACCCCATATGGTTAAGCTCTTTTTCTGCAACTGCTCACCAAATTCAGCCGCAGTTTCAGGGCTTCGTGCATCAGCTGCTTGGCTTTGCAGTCATCCTGGTACTGATCTTCCCGCCAATTGGTAACAATCTAAGAAATACAGGAGAGGACAGACCTCACAAGCTGTATGCTGGAGCTTATGGAGAGCAGCTTGTACTGCTCACTGTCTAGTGACTCAGAAATGGTCAGCTCAAGCACCCTATTCCAAGACAGACAACATCCTGAGGCCACGTCCAATAGCCTGCCTGCTAGAGGGGTAAGGCCCTGAGGAAAGTGAGGGGACGAAAGACACCCACCTGCTGGACCTGACTGTACAGAGAGGTGAGGAGGCCTTCCCGCTGCTCATCCTGTCCTTTCAAGCACGTCAGCACCAGTGACAGAAAGGGCTGCTGGCTCAGGAGGGACATACTGCAGAGGGAACAGAGAAGGAGGTATACTGCCAGGCTGGGGGATCAGCACAGCAAACACTGCCTGCCCTTTTCCCTGGACTCACCTCTTCTGCTTCTGGCGGTCCCGCTCCTTGCGGGACGATGACCCCAAATGTTGCCCTTTCTCTAGTTCTTCTCCAGCAGCTTTCAGCACATGGCCCTGCACTGATGTTGGAAGCTTGGCAATCAGAGGGGCCACTAGCCACACTCCTGATCTCTCCAGGGAGCTGTGACAACACAGGAGAGAAAAGCAGTTTGCAATCCAACCTATAAGTCAGACTTGTCTACGAGGGAGCTGCACGTTGGCTCTACACCTACCTGAGGATGGGTTTGGATTTGTTGCTGGCAGGTGTAGCACTTGTTGAGCTACTGATACTGTTGACTCCATTACCAGCACAGTTAGCAGAGCTGGTCTCTGCTGACTGCTGGAATACCTCAATGGTGGCCTTGGCTATATTTTCTAACAAGGAGTTCATCTCCTGGAGATAGGGAAGAGAAGACAGCCAAGTCCTCCTCTGAGAGCACCCACTGACAGGGCTTGCACATTTCAACACAACTCACTACAAACCCAGTTTGCCAACTTCCCCATGGCTGCTGCTCTTCAGATCTCAGGCTCATTGCTTCCCTCTCAAGCTTGGCTTTCACAGGCCTGATTCCCTCACTGTGTACTTTTTCCCTGTTCCCACTTCTGCCAGGCCACCTCCCCACCAATTCTCAAGTATCCACTTCACACATCCCTGTATGGTCCCCTCTGAGCAGAAACTCACATTGTTTGCTGTCTGTTTAATCATGAGCTGCAGCTCCAGCGAGGACTGCCTCATGGTCCATTGGTCCAAATTCTGCAACACAAACACACACACTTCAAGTGATTCCTTATCTCAGTTCAGACTATGACAACCCACACCCTCAGCTCCCACCATAAGGAGTGCCAGACCTCTCAGAGGGCTGCATTTTGGACAACCCCACTCTAACACCACAGCAGGCAATTACTGGGACACTCTTAGATTCTGTCAGGAGCCCGCACCTGTAAGATGCGTTTAATCCTCTGCCGCTGAGGATTTTCTCCTTCCTCATTGTCCAGCAGCCGGTGTGGATAACAAATCAGCTGCATCAGCCTCTGGGCCTGAGTGCTGCTCAGGACAGGATCCTGCAAGTCATTGCTGTCTTCACAGAGGGACTTGAGACATCGTTCTCCTACCCACTCCTGCAAGACAAAGGCAGAGTCAGCACAGTCAAACTGATGTCTGATTCCAAACCAACGCCCCTGCTTTCAGTCTCAGAGAGATGCATGGAACACATCAAAATCATAAAAGCCTTATTAGTATGCAGTTATGCCTGATAATCATTTCTCTTCATGAACTGCACTATCCTGATTCAGCAGGCGTCACGCACAGCACAGCAATCGGAACAGAGGAAACATCAACTCTGACAAGTCAGCAGTAGTGAAACACAGTAGTTGCTCTTTCTTTTGATAAAATATTGGTGTGATTTAACAGTACACAGCCACTGCCATGTCCAGGCTCCACCAACACTGCCACTTGGGCTCAAAAGATCAGAAGGGATCACTTAAAATTGTTTGGTCTATTTGCTGCACAGCAAAGCTCTGGAGCTGTCCTAAATTAGGTAATTCATGGTTGCAGCAAAGGCTAAACCAGAACATGTCTTAAGGAAAAGCACACCCCTCAATTCTCAAATAATGATGGAAAACACACTGCCATACTTTGAAAACGCCAGTTACTTTACTTCTCAAAGTCTGGAAAGGAAAACTACTGACTGGATGCAAGCCATTTACGAAGTCACATATCATGAGAAGGGAGACAGAAAACTATTACTGTCAGCCACTCAATTTCAGTTGATGCTCCCTAAATGTATGTAATAAGGGCAGCAGTTTCCAAAACAAACATGAGATAGGTACTTCTTCACACAATTTATAGTTAACTTGCAGCATTTGTTAGTGCAGAATTTTTTCATATTTAAAATTAGGCAAATTCATTAAATTAAAATCAACAGAGGACTGCTACATAAGCACTTCTGCAGCTGCAGAGCAAGCCTGATCAGAGAATTATTCCACTGCAAAGTGACAACCGGAGGAGAAGAGATAAGGATCCAGTTCACCACGTACAAGTGCTGATTCTAAGCCTAGAAAGCTGGAAAGTCCCTCTCAGCAGTGGACAGCACTCTAACCATTAAAGCACAAAGACTGGAAAGGTTAAATCTCTGGTTTGAAATCCTTGTGGAACCAAGATCTTCATCTTAGATCTTCAGTTTAATCCCAGATGAAGTTTCCACTTTGCCAGTACATGTAGTTTGGTGACCTCTACAGTGCCTGTTGCTTTTCTCCCCTGAATCTGAGATTGGGAAATCACAACCTATAATTTAAGGCCTTCCACAGACATTTCAGAATTGATAGTAAGAGTTCTGCAGCATCCACTGCTCACACTGGAAATGCTAATATTTAACACATCATTTTACCAGCCCTTTACAGCTGCAGAAACCCTGTAGGAGCTCTGGCACAATTTGGTGGTAACTCATGGGTGTCTATTGGCATGCTCACTCCTACATAACCATTGCAACCAACAAATGGTATGAGTAGTGATACCTGACACTGCTACTCCCTGCTGTACACACACACACACTTTTATCTGCTTTGAGTCCTTCCTATGTAGACTGTGACCAGCAAGGGAATGTCTCTTGTAAACGCTACAGTCAGGTTTCAGTAACAAGTGTGTTGAATTTATGATTGTAAATAGGTGGCTCCAAATCTCCTTTGGTAGGCTGGTAACATTGCTATGTAAGGAGCCAGTTAATAAACAATA
Organism: Pseudopipra pipra; assembly: GCF_036250125.1. Lineage (NCBI taxonomy): Eukaryota > Metazoa > Chordata > Aves > Passeriformes > Pipridae > Pseudopipra > Pseudopipra pipra. The sequence goes on from NC_087561.1 coordinate 2,912,826, forward strand.
GCATGAGGACAACACATAGCACCAGTGTGTTGGGTTTGCACATTAGTAATACAAAATACAGGTTTCAAATTGTAACACTGCATCTTTCCTGTTGACAGAATAAACTACCAACCAAGGCTAAGGAAACCCTTCAACACCCATTTTCATACAGCATAGTAACATCCACTCCACTCTGCACTCCTTATTAGCCAGGTTTCAGCTCCTCAACTGTCAGTCTTCCACAAAGGAACAGAAACCCTGGTGTTGTCAGATTAGGCTAAGCAAAAGGCTTTTGTTGCTGTTCTTTAATAAACTAAACAGGGCAATGCAAAGCCCAGGGATACATTAACAGCCTAGCTGCAAGTACACTTAAGATGCATTCTGAAAGATACCATTTATCACTTCAACAAATTGTCTTTCTCTGCTGATCTTTGCCTCCAGCACACACCTCAGCATCCAACTCCCAGCACTCCCCTCCTTGGACATGAGGCCTGTGCTGTTGCCAAAGCAAAGGGGATGTGCAGGCCCTGCACAGTGCAATTCTTGACCATTGCTTGCCTCTCTGTATTCTGCAAACAAAGGTGAGCAATCCTCATAGCTGTCACCTGATAGAAACATCACAAGTTCTTCCCTGATCTTTCAAAGAAACACCTGCCATACTCAACCTGCAGAAAGGCATATGGGATATATCCACCTGCAGAAGGGATAAGGACAAACCTAGAGATGAGACAGACTCACCTGTTGACATATACTCCTTAGTACATACTTGGCATAAATATCCAAGCTGGCTGTTTCTACAGTAACTACTCGACCACCAGCCTTCCTGGTGCCCAGCTCATCATCCATGAGATCATCGACACCTCCAGGGTGGGAAAAGCCAGAGCCTTTCAGTTCTGCATCTCCTAAAAGAAAAACACAAATATCACTTAATCAACAACGCTAACCACAAAGCCTGACTCAAAAAACACCCTGAGCTTTTGTGAACTCTCTCTGGGATCAGTGATCTCTCTCCAGCCAAGGGATTTAAAGTCTGTTCAGAGCTCAACCAAAGGGCTACAGACAAGCCACATATTCACCGGAACAGATCTCCTCTGGCCTTCAGTACAGCAAACACATACAGTACAGTGCCTTTCTCCCACTCCCCTGACAAACATTCTTACAGGTTCAGGCTAACACAGGTACACACCCAGAACAAAGACAGCCTTCAGCACTGCAAAGACTGCTCCATCCACAATACGGTTCTGGGAAGCTGCCAGTAAGTGACGGTCACAGGAAGAGCGGATTCCCACCGTGGGTTTGTCTGCAAAGAGGACAAAGGGGAAAGGCAACACTCAGCAGGAGAGAAAGGCACGGGCTCCAGAGCTGCCTGAGTTATGTGCCAGCAAGTACCATAAAATCCAGCTCAGTGAATCCTGAGGCCAGTCCCTTTCCTAACTGTAACATGAGGTCCATTTAATTAAGTTTCGTGAAGCATAGTGCCAATCACACTGTGACAACTGAACCATGAAATCCAAATGGGGTGCAGTGCCTGTGTCGTGAACTCCAAGCTCCAACAGTACCCTAAAACCTAGAATACAGGCTGGATTTAGAAATCTGAGCTATCAGGATACTGATGAAGAGCCAAGAACAGAGCTTCCTGGACTGCTTCCATCATCAGACAAAAAGGGAGTGCTGTAAAACAGCAGCTTCTGGCACCAAGTTAAGAGGCTATACAAAGCTCAAGACATAAAAAAAGAAGTGATCATTACTCTAATGGTTTAGTGACAGCAAGGCCACCTCTACTGGCTGGTTTCCTGCCTCCAAGAGCCTTCTCCCCAGTGTGCCTGGCTACCATGGCATGACATAAATGGAAGGATACTGTTCTTTGTCCTCTGCAGAAAGCCGTGTATCAGGCTTTGCCTGCTTTATTCAAAGCAAGAAGGTTATGATCTCTAATCATAAGGTCTAGTATCTCTCTTCTTGGGGTGCAAGAGCCTCAGTACTTTCAAAATAAAGGCTCCACGTTCATTCACTTACTGCCGTCTTGCTGGCACGGGTTCAGCTGTGGAGTCTTAAACAGATGGAGTAAAATCCGGCAGGTCAGACGTGCTCCTGGTTCTGAGTCCTGTTCACTGCAGGCTATGTAAAGAAAACAGCCAACTGAGATTTTTTAAGCACCAGGACAGCTGACTCTCAGTCCAAAAGCTATTCACAGTGCACTGCCCTGGAGCAGCCAGTTGAGAAGCTCCAGCAGCCTTATTGTATTTACAAATATGGAGCATGTGTAGCAATTAACATGGAAGTGAGCAAATCCATCAGTATTATCCCCAGTGACATGCACTGCATTCTGCTTGCTCCAATTTCACCCTGTCAAGAGTCTGGATGCTGCAATCCCCAGAGTAAAGCTAGGCAGGCTGGTGGCACAGCAAAGGCAGTGACCCAGGTGCTGTAGGCCCAACTGGTCAGCTGGCTGCTCTAGCCAAAATGCTAGGCTGAACTGTACCATCACTGGGAGATGTACTGCTGGAGTTCAGAGTTGAGTATACCAGTCACACAGTGTGGCTGGTAACATCTCATGCTTATTTCAGCTTCCACACAAACTCTAGAGAGCAAGGCCTCGAAAAACCTTAGCACAACCAGTTTTTGATAGAAATAAAAAGGGTCAGAAACTCTCTAAAGCATCACATTCAATTCTGAAGTATAGAAGAAGTATGTTTTACAACTTGGAGGCATGTTTCACAACTATGGGGTTCACTGAGTATCCATTAAGGACTGGTCTGTGGGCCAGAACTGAGACTAAGCCCAGCTTTGTGCAGGGATGCACTTACCAGCATTGAGGAGGGAGGGGATAGCAGCACAGCGGATCAGGTCCTCCAGCAGCAAGCACTGCCGGGCTATGAGAATGGCAACAAAGGTAGCCAAGGAATCATGGAAAGACAAGTCACTGACCTGGAAGAGAGGAGATCAGCCAGTGATCACAACAGCCTCTACCTCATTCCCTCTGTCAGCAATTCCTCAGCTTGCCTAGGAGCTGGGGGGCAGAAGGGCCCATAACCTCTGGTCAGTGTCCAGGATCAGCCCAGGCTGCAACAAACACCAAAGGCAGCCCCCGGTATTCAAAGCCTTTTCCCTGCCCTCAGAAGACAAAGCCTCCATCCCTTGTTTATTTTTGCCTTCTCCCAAGGGATCCCTCCACTCCTGCTTCAATTCCTTTTCCCCTTTTGAATGTTTGCACTTGCATCAACATTGCAGAGGAGATCATTGAAGCCACAGGTCCCATTATTGGAGGAACAGCACAAAGCTTTGAGCACACCCAGCCACTCGGCACTTAGAGACTTGCAGTAGCCAGTTAGCTCAGCACACAGGATAGCAATGTCGTTCACCCTGTTAAATAAATAATGAAAAAAGCAGAGGGTCAGCTTTGCTACTCATGCATGCCATCGGGTCAGCCATTCTTTAAGGGACCCCAGTCTTCATCCTCCTTCACACCCCAAGACAGCCAAGAAATGGCTACTGGCTTCCTTACCCTCACCTAAAGATTTTACTATCTCAGTAGAACCTTGAAAGTTCTGCCTCTCACCTGTCTGGATCGTGGTGTCCCACACACACGTGCATAAGTGCATTACAGACGAAACTGTAGCGGTTGGCTGGGTTTTCATTGAGGCTCTTGCCCAGGTTGGTGTAGGTAAAGTTATGTGCAGATGGATTTTCAATAGTGTCAATCATGAACTCTGGTTCCCACAGCATGTTGGAGTCAGATGGCTCAACATTGCAATAGATTGTGTTCTTCACCTTGGAGCAGAAGTCACTAACCAGGACAGAAAAGAGATTAGGAACACAAAAAACTGCGCTGCCACTGAACTCTGGTAAGCAAAGACAAACCCTCCCTGGGCAAGAACATGTTGAAATTCACAATCTCTGTGTACCAACAAAGACTCTCCGGTTTGTTATTTTCTGTTCATTCCTCTTTTGTGCTTGTATTGTAGGACATACTGAACGTTCAGTTTATTTTCCATATCAACCAGAACTTTACAGAGTTTCTATCATTCCCTCTCCATACTCCTCTTCTGTGGGGAGGAGATTCACTTCCTTGTAAGTAAGTAATTCCAAATGTCTGATAATCTATCCACTCACTCTCCTTTGGGTCTAAGTCCACTACACACTTTTTGAAATTTGTTGCCTCAAACCACAAGGCACAGTTGTGTCATGACTTAAATGGTGGCCCTAATGGTGCTCTCTGGTCTGTTCTCCACTCCTTTCCAAAGAATACATAGCATTTAATTTGCTGATTGTTACTGTACACTATAATGACATTTTGAATTATCTGTTACAGCTCAAAGGCCCTTTATCCAAATGGCAGGATTACTAAGAAGCAGAGAACAACCTTTAGGATGTCATCAGCTTGGTAGGAACAGAACTCTCTCCTTCTACCCTCTAGGGGTGGGGTAAGTAGAGACCCGTGGAGGTGCAGAGGACTACTGAAGGCAATTTACCAAAACAAACCTGATGATCTAAGAGTCGAGATCACCCACTAAGTTATTTCTGCCTGTCAAACAGGCCACTACTCACAAGACCTTAGTTCACCATAGAGAGTATCTCAGGGACAATCCCATCAAACAAAATCACAATCAAAGGTTAAGCCAAGGTGCTATACTGGGCAGGACCCATTGCATCTCAGCTGCTTCAGACTCACCTAAAGAGCTCCCCAAATTTACTTTTGAGGTGACTGCAGGAGGTATACAGGTCGTAGAGATAGGCCAGGATACAGCGCTCTGCTGAGGAGCCATCCGAGCGGTTCATGCCGTGTTTCACCACCCCACACAGACTGTATAGAGACAAAAAAAGAAGTGAGCTGAATCCTCAGGCACAAAAAGTTGCCACCTCTTAGGAATGACACAGGTAGGTACCTGCCCCTTACAAAGCCCCAGAATATACACTGCTTCCTTACACACAGCAAGGGGAAGACACCCTTACCCTTCGAAGACCTGAGCCATCTGGTCCTGGTTCAAGATAAGGCAGGAGTGGTAGTGCCGCAGCACAGCCACGATGCACAGGCACAGGCTGGTGGTATAGCTGCCAACAAGGTCGGAGGATTTCAACAGCAGTTCTGCCTCCACCACGCTCAGTTCATTCAGCAACTGCACCCAATGACAGAAAAACCCTTCAACAGCCACAGGGGTAAGGTATGGTCAGAAAGGGAGGAGGCACACCAAACCCACAGCCTGTAGGACCTGCCAGGAAAGGGATGCCAGGCACTTTCTGCTTAGAGAACAGTTGGCACCCCACACTTAGACACAATGCCTCAGGCAGTATAAAGGGCTGTCAGGGCTTGGGTGTCAGAGGGTGATTGGGATATGGCCGCAGGTAGTATCAAGCAGTTTGTTTGGTAGTTCTATCCTGCATAAATCTCACTTGGCTATCCTTTTCAGCCTAACAGCCCCAATTCCATCAGCAAGGCTTCAAGAGACACCTGGTACAGGCTGCAGAAACAGCAACAGGATTTTAGCAGAATCCAGAAGGCAGCTTGAGCTACCATGTGCCAAGAATCTTTCCAGGGGAGCAAGGTAGGCAAAGTGCCAAAGACAGACAATCCCCTTCTCACTCTGAACAAGGCCCTGCTGCAACCAGAGACAGAGACTGAATGCAAGTCCTTTGGAGAAAAGCCCAAAGTCTCTGGAAAAATAATCCTCAGAATAGAACATGTAAGACTATCTGCCACAAACAACCTCTTCCTAACAGCTGCAGCCCAGAAGCATCACAATGGCCACCTAATCTGACCACCTCCATGACACAGGTCAGAGGGTCACCAGTGACCCCCAGAGTAGGCCAACTATCACAGCACAGATCTGCTGCCTTTCAGGGAGATGAATCCCTCCCCAGGAAGCAGCTGAGCACACTGCCCTTACCTGGATGGCAAAGTCGATAAGACCACTGATATTGAGTGAGTACTCCATCAAGTCAAATATGAACTGCACGTGCTGCACCAGAGGCAGGTGGTATGACATTCCCAAAGCAAAGCTGGTGATCTGTTCCAAGACATTCCGAGATACCTGCAAGTGCAAGACAACACTCAGTACTACGTTCCCTTGCAGAAGTCCCTCGGTGGACTCACCTCCCTCTTCCCCTCCAGGAAGCTGCTCTCAGTAACACAAACGGCCCAAGAAAGACAGCAGTCTTGAGATTTTCATACCTGAGATGTGACCTGGTGCTGATCAAAGTGAGAAAGGTGCTGGAACTTTGCAAAGATATCTTCAGCTGTTGGGAATGCTTCTGGTTTGCTCTTTTTCCTCTTCTGGCCTTCCTCTCCACCTACCAAAGTTGGGAGGATTAAAAAACAGTATTAGGCTACCTTCCTCACCAGAGGACTAGACATCAGCCATGGCCTCCTGTCAGTCCCTCAGCAGGACCAGCTCCTTTCATGCAGTATAGCCAAAAGGCTGAGTCTCTGACCTTGATAAGGACCAACCTGAGTTTGAAACAAACTGCTGAGGAAGGAATTCCTAACCTCCAGAATGACAGTAGGGCTATTCCAAATGAAGGTACTCCTTGGAGCACCCTTCTGTTTTGATTTAGAGGTATACCTATTCCCTGATGAGAACAGGCATTCTGGACTGGAGATGTTCAGTCTCAAAGTTTGTCAGAGAACTCCACCTTTTAAAGTATTATCTTTCTACCACATTTCACATTGCCTTTCAGGCATCAGACTAAGAAAGAAAAATTGTAGCCAGATTATCAGCTGATGGACATCAGAAGCTTTCTATTGGTTTTAACACAGCTATCCAAATTTCCTATCCTGTGGATCTAGCATGTGCCTGAAGCATAATGGTGTGACACATTTAACCAAGTCTCTGTCAAATATGCATAGGCAAAGCATTTTTTGCTTCTTGTGCAAGGATCTAAATGCAAGAAAATATAGAAAAAAATCTGAGAAGTCAAAGTTTTGGCCAGGGTCTTGTTCTGAACCTTGCATGACTCAATTCTCTTCTGAAGAAAAGTTCAATTAAACAGATTGTCTGACTTGCTAGTCAGTATGTTTGAAAACAGAGCACCGTTTCAGACTCTCATTCGCTAATACCTCTTACCACACACTGCAGATTACATAAAATCCTTTCACTGTGAGACTCCAGACAAGGGAGCCAGCCAAGTGGAAAGATGCTCCTATTTCAGAAAGGAGTGTCTCTCTACTAACCTGTCTCTGCAGTACTCTTTCTGTTCAAGACTTTTAGAATGTCTTTGGTTATTTTCTTGATGGTGTGCCGAGCATCATCCCGCTGTTTTCCAACCCCGAAAAGAACTACCAGCCTTTGGTTACACTCGTGACTGCATGACTCCTCCTGGGGAACCAAAAGAGACAACTGCATTAGCAACTATGAGTCTAAATGTCTTAATCTTGTTTTACATCTGGATGTCTCTAAGGAAAAGCAAAGCTTCATCTCAGAAGCTTCTTTGGGAGTAAGCAAGAAGACATCCAGAAAAGCATGATTGCTCCTTACCCACTCAAAGCAGGGAACCACAGCCTCACAAGAGCACAAGGGGAGCACTTACAGGCAGATCTCATACCTGAGGAATAGGAAAGTGTGTTGCGTACTGGATGTGCCGAGGCTGGTCATACAGGGATGCAAGCATTCCTTCCACAGACTTATCCTTCAGCAGAGGCTTTGCGTCCTTTTCAGGATCTGGTTTTTCAGGGGAAGGGCTGGCTTTAGATTCACAATGCATTGGTGGAGAAAACATCTAGGGAGACATAAGAAAAGGTAGTTAAGGAACATGGTCATGCAACAGTAAAGATTGCTGGTCACTCCCAATCTCCTGGTGCTATCATGGTCATCCATTTCCCATCCACTTCCATCAGCCCACTTCCTACCCTGCCCAAACACTGGGCTGGCAGTGGCCTGAGCGTTAAGAGACCCCAGGAATGACTGGGATTCACTCTACTCTAATGAACTCTGCATAAACAGGTTATATGAACCATTTACAGTGTCAACTGCCATACAACCCAGCCAGAGCACACTGGCTCTATAGGAAAGATACACAAATGCAAGGCACATGCTACATACTGACCTATTAACTGAACAGGTAGAAAAGGCAGGAACATACCGAAAAGTCTGTCTTTTCCATGTCATCAAAGAGCATGCTGGGGTTGTGGTCGATGTCCATGGGCTCCGAAAGACCTGTGTCCTGGGAACAGAAAGAGCAACTTTAAATCTCAGTGATGCATCAGGGAACAAGAGAGTATTTGTTGACTACAGCACTTGATGCCCATGTTGGATGGTGACAGCAATATGCCAACAGGTCGATGGTGCCTGGCAAGTTGGAGCCTAATACACTGCAATCATCACGGACAGGCCTCACACAGCACCTCGTGACATCCTGCTGTTTCAAACCATGCAAGATCTTCCTATCTTCCTCTTTACAATCTGAGGTTCTTTCCAGCCACTTAAACTGAAATGCTAAGGAAACAGGTTGGGGGAAGGAGGAGCAGGAGTCACTAGTACGTCCTCCAGCACGAAATAGCAAGGAGGCTGCAAAGCTGGTAAAAACGGGCAAGCAAAACACAGAGATGTGTACAGGAGGGCCATGGTGCTCTCACCTCCAGCTTGATGCCACTGTTCCCCTCCCCCTCCTTCCTGTCATGCTCCTCAGCGGGGTCATCGAAGGGTGAGGGCGGGCGAGGCCCGTGCGAATCCATGGCAAGATCACCCCGGGAGATGAGTGTGCACATGTAGATGTTGTGAGAGAAGACATCGTGTCGGATTAGCTCACAGAACAGCAGCACCAGGTTAAAGAACTCCACCTTCTCATTTTCCTTCCCGGGATCAGCTGAAAAAGACAACACAGACAGCCAGGGCTATCAGAGCTCTTCTGCAACACTGAGCAACACCAGTAACTAAGGTGTGGAAAAGTGTTTCCCGATATCTCAACACAGTGACTGGTACACAGTTCTGAGGTTACAGCAGGGACTAAAATCAGAAAACTCAGTTTCAAAAATTAGCAGTTAAGTCAAATGCTCTCCAGTGTCACAGCCCACAGGCATAGGACTTTTAACCTCAAAAGTGCTACTCCTGGGTGTACAAACAGTTGCCTGCATCATTCAGAGCTGCATCCTATTCCCCTTAATCTGTTTGCAGTACTTCCCCTGAAAGGCTACTCCAGATCTTTGTCACTGCTTAAAAACCACCCTCTAGTTCTCAGCGTGAAGTAATTCCTGACTAAGTTATACTCATCTATCCTTGGCCAATGCTCTGTTAACAGAAGTGCTTCTGCATTATCTTTCTGTCATCTGGCCCTGCAATTTGCTTTTCCTCTCTTTCCAAGGTAAGCTCTGGATTGCAAGGAAGCCAGAGAGAGAATTTAGATACACCCAAGACCTACACACAAGCAAACAGCACACAAATTCAAAGTTTGCAGGAGAGGGAAAGCTAGAAACTGGGAGACCACAAGTTCTTATTACATACTTAGCATAGGAGCTTGAGTGTCAAGGAACTGCATAAGGACATCCTGAAAGACAGGAGCACTGGCTGCTGAGAGGGAGCCTGAGGAGATGGAGCCCTTCTCGTCCACGACTTCGGAGTCCCCACATCTCTGCAGAAACAGAAAAAAGTACCAGCTGCTGACACAGTGGAGAAACTTCCTATCCACAAACTCCAAAAAAAAAAAATAGAATTTTTTTATCTTGCACTTATAGGCAAGCCACCACACAGGTTTCTGTAAGCTACTTCAAAGTCTCCAAGTATGCCAGTGCTTCTGCACTGCAATCAGCTGTTCTCACATGTATCCAAGAAATGTGATATGCACCATCGCACAGGCTCATTTATGACCTACACTGGGTTAGGTGGAGCAAATGCCATCACTAACAGCACCAGTGAGAAGAGGCATTGTACTGATCAACCTCTGCCTTTCCGTGTAACCATAGTTAGGTAACCTCTGCTCTGCCCTACAGCTGACAGTCTTCCAGGAGTAAGGACCTACTTCAGCCTCTATCTCTGCCTGGCGCTTCTCCAGGAGTTTGGCCACCACCATGGCCCTGTGGCGTCCAGAGCGTTTGTAGCTGACAGCCCACTCGCACAGCAAGGCCACCACTGCATCGTCGTCCGGGGAGATCTGTTGACATATAAGCACTGCAGTGAGAACCTGAGCCAAACAGGAGGGGGGAGCAGACAGAACAGAGAGTCTACTTCTAATAAAGCACAGCCTAAAGATTGCTGCATTCCCCTCTTCCTAACAGAAAGGATGGATGTCAAGCTAGAGCCCTCCTCCTCTGACTCTGTTTTGCAACATGAGGTGAACCATAGCCCCTAAAAATCTCCAGACTGACCCTGCTTCAAGAAATCATCTCTCTTCCAGCAGCACATCTATGAAGTGCTAATCACAGCACTGAGTGAAACACAGTTTCTTGACAGCATTATACACAGTGTGCAAACAGCCAGTGCTGCAGCCCACTTCCAGGAACCAATACAGTACTGGTTGCACTATGGTCCTACACATCATAAATACGTCACCTCCCAGGCTAAGAGGAACCTGAACTGTGAGCTCCCAGACTTCCAGGAAGCAGCAGCCAGCTCAGAGTTTGACAAGTTTACTCCTCTCAGACACATAACAAGTCTTTATCATCAATCTGATGTCTTTCATCAGGAGACTCTTCTCAGCTGTGTGAATTCTCCCAGGCTTACACGTATTTGTTCTTGTAGACTTTCTAGAGCACAGACTCCCCTCTCACTTTAGTACCTCCCTAACAAGGCTGCATGAAATCCTTTTCAATGGAGATCACATCTCTTGGCCAAAGGCCACTACCTAGTCAGCTCTCTGCAGACACAGGACAGTAACAGTGGGATATAAACAAGAACATAGCCACGTCCAAGACCAGGGCCCAGCAGCAAAGTCCCAGGGCACCTCATGACTGTCTTTAGTTGGACCCAGCCCAAATATCCTGTTATACAAGGAATCCAAAGAGTTGCTGAAGTCAGATCTTTCAAAGCTGTGACTGTCCAGAACTTCTAAAGTGTGTAAGACACGGCCAATAGTGAAACCTAGAAGAGAACAGAGAAAAGAAATGCATATTTGGCACCTGGTACAACAGACTGCAGAGCAATACCAGATGTGTTTCCAAGGTCAGAAAGTCCTACGCCTCGTATCAAGACCCGTTCCATGAGGAAGAAAAGATGAGTTGTAGTTACAGGTGATTCTCTTCTAAGGGGAACAGAAAGTTTGGACCCTTCATCCAAAAGGCAGATGGACCCTTCTCTAAGGGAAGGCTGCTGTCTCCCTGGGGGCTGGGTTGGGGACGTCATATCATGAAACTTCCTAGCCTGGTATATCCCTCACACTATTACCCATTACTGGTCTCCCACACAGGGGGAGATGAAGTTGCAATGTGTAATCCAAGGGTGATCGAAAGGGACTTCAGGGCCTTGGGACCATTAATAAGGCATTCTGGAACACAGGTTATTTTCTCTTCTACTCTTCCAGTTGCAGGCAATGACACTGGAAGAAACAGATGGGCCCAGTCTATTAACACATGGCTCTGTGGCTATATCCCAAAACATTGGGATATAGCATGTGTACAAGAGTACAGTTCTCTGGTACACATTTCTAGTTTCCAGTAACAGAAATTCCCCCTATACCTGAAGAAATAGACCCATGTAAGATTTTGCCCTGGAAAAAAAAAGAGCCATTTCTTCCCCCCCCCCCCCCGGCAGTAAACAAGAAGAGTAGCAAATAAGAAAAATCAAAGAGAACAGCCAGACTGGAAGTTTGTCAGGGTAACACATGGAGCAGGGGAAGAGAAACTTTATCCTACAGCAAGTTACCTGCTGTGGTTTCCTGGCACTTGTCAAACGACCAGCGAACCTCCACAGCCTGGCCACGTTCCTTTATCTGCTGCTCGATCTCACGCAGCTTTGCCCGAACCTAAAAGCAATGGACTTGTGTAAACAAACATAAGGATGCCTTAGAAGTCCTGTGAACAAAATTATCAGAAAACAGAGAGCATGACAGTAACTCTACTTAAGGTTAGATTGTGCCCATCTTCCAAGGACATCACTGTCTTGCTTATAGCAGAATGGGAGCAGTTAATTCCTGGGGAGTGAGACAGCACCTCCAGCTCTGCTTATCACACAACATGAAAAGAAAACTCTGAAAGAGCTGAGACACAGCTATTATCTCAGACCACAAGAGTTCCCTTTGCTGAAGGCTGCTCACCTGCTGTGTAAAGGCTGAATTCCCTCCTGGCATGGGCAAGTTGGATGGGGCTATAGGCAAGTGGTCCAGTGGAGAGCCAGTTTTTATCCTGCTATCAGTTAAGGAGTAATGCCACACAAGGGCACTCGGGCAACACAGAATTATACTCTGCAACAGAAAGGTAAGTATCATTGAGCAAATCAAGGTCAAAACAATTAAGTTACACAACTTTCTACAGAACTAACCACTACTTTACCCTATTGCCCAGGCATTCATCATCCTGTATACAAAATATTTACTATTTGGGTGGGGTTTTTTTGTTCTGAGCTCTGAAAGAGTCTTTGGACTATACTAGAGTAGAAAGGAGTAAACTAGAATTTTTTGCTGCACTGAGTTTCTTGCCCTAGGTATGCTTAGGAAGCCAAGACCAGAGTTCCACATTATCCAAAAGCAGCAACATGTTGCTGCGGAGCTCTCCACTGCTTCCAAACAGAACTTATTTTCTACAACTCACACAGTCAATGCACAGTCCAACCCTCATGGTCCAGGAGCAGCATTTACATGAGGGACTTGGAGCCCTCAAAAAGAGTAAAGAATGAGAAGAAATATGAGGTAACAGACACAAACTAATTATACCATACTGTTTAATAATCACAAATGTGATTAGAGGGATTATTAAAATAACAATACCATGTTATATGCATTCTCATTCTTTTATGATCTCGTACACTCACATAAATGCAGACAAAACTTCACTGAACCATTCCTACAATACTCCCCTACAGCTTCTAGCTCACAAGGAGACAGGCACTAAAGACAGACAACCAAGGCTGTTTTAAACACTCAAAACAAAGAATCTGCCATATCTTGAGATGATCTGAGCAAAGGTCAATTATGCACAGTGTCAGAAATGCATCTCTTTCCAGCCTGACTTCACCCAGCTCAAACTTCCAACCATTGGATCTTATTCTGCCTTAGCCTTATCTACCATCAGCAGATCAAAATATCTGTAGATCTATCAGAAGAGCTCTTCTGACACTTACTAAAGATCAGATCATCATTAACCAATGTCAATTTTTAAGCAGGTTGTGTTCAAACCCAAATCAGTCAAACTTTTGAGGTATATATGCTCAGATATTCCCCTAAAGTAAGCTCCCCAAATAGAAGATTTTTATATTAAAAAGACATTTTATCACATAGAAAATAGAAAAAAGAACCCTCTCAATTTCTTTAACAGAAAGTGACCCAGACAGACTTAAAAGGAATGCAAAGGGGTTATTTATAAACCCCCACTGCTCTCTAATCCTTGCAGAAAAATCCTTACTTCTAGCCAACCGTACTATAGGAATTTTCTTTCTACCCTGTTCGAGAGCTGGCTGGCTGCTTCTTGATCCTGTCAGGGCTCCTTCATCTCAAGTTTCTCTCTTGAGCAGCAGGTTCCCAAGTTTTGTGCTCTCTTCCTCTCCAACTCCTGTTCCATCCTGCACTCTCTGGGACCTCCTCTGCTTTAACGAGCTTCTTTTCTCCCCTGGAAGAAACCAACTCCACTCCTTCTGCATGGACCCACCTGACCTAGTCACTCTCCTCTTGAAGGAGAAAAACACAGTCATGAATGAATACACACACTGAACAGAACTCATCTATCTCTTTCTGACACAAGGACAGTAAGGACTGAATCCCACAGTGTCACAAAAGCACCTGCCCTTCAAAAACCTACCAATAAGGCTTTGGCAACCTTGCCCTTTCATTGCAATGTAAGGTTTAATCAATCTCGAGTATAAAGATTATGAATTAAGAGTAGTTCCTTTTCACAGCCTGCTGCTACTCCTAAACCATTAAATTCTTCCATAAAGTGGGAGGGGCTTTTTTTTGTGTGTGCTGATTGTTTGGTTGTGGGGTTTTTTTTTGTTCTGTGGGAACTTTTTTTCTGACAAGGAGACGTTTGCTTTTAAGAGCTGACAAAATTACAAAGCACTTTCATTTCTGGCATCATTTCCTTTCCTAAATGACAACCTGCTATTGACATACCCAAGATGAAATAAGCCTCTTTCTCATCCCTTCTTTTGTAAAGCCTTCCAGCCATGAGAGGCACCTGTGAGTAGAGCAAAAGGCTCTATTCCAACCCATTTTTCTTATGCAAGTCAGTCAAGGGCACTGCTACAGCACTGATGTCTGGCACAAAAGCTCTTTAAACACATCAGCCACGACAATCATGGTTTGATATTTCTGTACTCAGGAAGCTGCTGACTCAGACTGTAATGATTTTTCTGTGATGGCACACAATGTAAATTGTCCCTGTTGACCCCACAATCACCATTACTTAAACCTACCTGCAGGATGCAGCTGAGCCCATACACCACTGGCCGGTGCTGGGGGCACAGCAGCAGGTCGCTGAAAGGGCTGGGAGGAGGATTCCCTGCAGCTGGCTGAGGGGTGGGAGTTGCAGGAAGCGCATTCCCTGTCTGGGCAGACAGGATGTGTGGTGGGTGCCCACCAGCACCATCCAGCTGCATAGCCAGCCTGCGGGTGCAGAAGTAGGCCAGACGTCTGGACAGGTAGGCAGACTGCACAAACTCCCCCGAGTACTGCAGGGAACACGGGGAGAGGGGAAAACAGCCTTGTCACAAGCAGTACAGGAGAAACCCTCGACCTTCCCAAAGTACCGCTTTTTACAGAGCTCCTTAGCACCATGGATCACCCACTGGCTACTAAGCATCAGAAAAAACCTTGAAATGCTCTATGGCAATGACTTCATGTATAAAAATGTACCCACACCCAGCCTTCCCAGGGCTTCAAAGGTTTGCCCAGAATCTGTTGCCAAAGAAACAAAGAAAAGCACCTTCCATGTACTGGTGCATGAGTACAACTATCACAGCTGTGACATGGGGGCAGGGATTACCAAATCCAGTGCAGGGAATCAGGGTAAAGGAGAGAAAAAAACAGAAGACAACAGGACTAAAAAGATATCCTTGCATGAGCTAAGAAGGATGCTCACAGGGACACTCCCTGGTGTTCTTGGTGCAAAATAGCTCATCATCCCCTTAGGCAAACGGAAGGGGATCGACAACAGCAGAAGTCAGCACTCTTCTAAAGCAAGCTGGGTTCATATTTCTCACCCTCAGCAGCAAAGGTAGGAGCATTTTCAGAAATTCATCCTCTCCTGACCGTATCTTCTCAAAACACTCAAGGACCCACGTCAGGAACTCATGCCGGTCCAGCATTCCATCCTGCACACAGATAAAAGCAGAGCACATGAACACAAGTTGAAGTAACATTCACTAAGGTAAGGCAGAACAGCAGCAGCTTGCTTTCCAACAGTGGACAAAACTCTGCAAGTTCACACAGATCTGTAGTACCCCTGTTCTAATATTGAGCTCAAAATTGCATTTAGTCCTAATGGTCTATTCACAGAAAGAGACTATTCTGCAGAAATAAATCACCTGACATCCACTCCCGAGCCCTCCCCTGCTACACACACACACAGCAGCCCCCCAGGTCCCTCACCTGGAACATGAACATAGCCAGTTTCTCATTGTAGTCCCACTGCTTCAAAGCCTGTTCCACCTCTTGGGGCATTGGTCCTGATGGTGAACCACAGCCTTGCCCTGGGAGCTGCCTGTAGAACTCTGCAATCTTCTGCAGCTGCTCTGACAGGTATTTGGTGATGATCTGTGTCCATTCTGAAGAGGAAACAAACAGGTTACCAGTGAGCACTGTGGCAAACAGGGACAGGAAAGAACCAGGCTGGTGCACAGGTGGAAACCCAAAAATGTTCCTGTTGTTTGAAACGGACAGAAAGACAAAGAAAGAAAAATGAGGGCCACAATATTAGCTTTGTTTGTGCCATGGAGGTGTGAGGGAGAAAGAGACATCCACAGAAATAGAGAACAAGGGGAAAAACTTCTGAGTCTGTGGGGTAGGGTTACTTTGTACTGGAAAAGTTGGGAAAAAAGATTCCTCAACTGCAGTTGTTGAGAATCAGCAGGCAGAGAGAAAAGACTTTCTAGCAGAGAGCAGTGTTAGGCCAGTCTAGTTCAGCATCCTCAATAATCTGACAGACAGCAGAAACACTGGAAATACTTCAAGTCTGAACTTGTTCTTAGTCTCTTCCAGCTATCACTGTAAAGCTACAATCAACAATTTTTAAAAAAGAATTGTTTTTACCAAAACTTAAGTGTGTAGGAGACAAAGTCAATTAAAGTGAAAGCATGATTACACTCCTCTGGGACAATGCAGATGGAAAACCAGGGTAAAATATGCAAGAACATGAAACAAACAACACTTAGAGTGTCAGCAGTAGGGACATAACCCAAAGGAACAGGAAAGCAAATGGAATAAATATGTGTAACAAATCAATCAACCTCCAGACACAGAGTTAATAAGCCTGTGTAATTTTTATACCAGAGATAAATAAGAAGGCATAGGGGGAAAAAAAAGTAATCCATGGACTTTGGTTGCTAATACTGATTTTCAAAGGTGTGTGATCAGGTTGTGTAGTCCCAGCCATACAAACCAGAACACAGCCAGGGGAGATCTCCTAGACTGCAGCAATCTGGAGCAGGCCAGGATGTAAAGGATGCTGGATCCAGTAATGCTTAATGAAATTGGAAACACAGACAGGGAGTAACATACCAAAATTCTCTGGGAAACCTACTCACTTGGAAAGTAGCTAATCAGTCATCTCTGAATTGTAACATTTACTGTCTTTGTAAGGTAAAAATAAAACAGGTTATACTGCAAAGGAGCTCAGAATTCAACTGGGAGAAAGCAGAGTCAGGCTCTCAGGAAGTGTTTGTGGTTGCTAAGACTTATTTTTCAACAGTGTACCCTCACAGGTGGGTCTGTTTCAGTTATGCACATAAGCACACAAGGACTTATCAGCAGGAAACAAGTTTATACGGATTTTCAGGCTACCTCTTCCTAATCAAGAGCAGGCTGAGAAGGAAACACCTGTGATGGACAAAACCAGTGCTTCACACAAACTGCTTACCAATGAAGGGATCAATGACATGACGCTTTTTCACCTTGGTTTCTGTGATGGCAGCATAATAGGCACAAGTCATTTTGATAAGCCATGCTGCTCTCATTACTGGAACGGTGTATTTTGCCAAATAACCAAAGACTTCTTCCTTCTTGCTAAAGATGGGCACCTATAACAGAATTGAGAGGGAGAAATGAGCCAAGGACTTGGATGGGAACTATTCCAAAGCAGCTACATCTGCTGCAGGTGCTGCAAGCTGTGAAAAAGGTAAAAAGGTAAGAGGCTACTGTGTTGCTCTGTATCTCAAAAAGCCTACTGCAAAAATTCACCTCTGGTCAGAAGGCACCAGTACCAGAGCTACATTTCAGTATAAATAGAAAGAAAACAAACTGAAAGAAGGGAGAAAACATAATTACATCACTGTAAATCCATGCCCTGAATGCTGCAAATATCTTGGAGGCCATCCTCCAGACAGCATCTAAACAACTACAAAAGATACAGACTAAGGACTGAGTCAGAAACAGAGTATCTGCTGTACAGACTGAAGACAGGACTCTTCACTTTGTAAACAAAGCACAGTGGTTACAAAAGTTTTGTAATATCATGAATACCCCACAGGAGACTGTGAGAAACAGAGAATTGAGTAACATAGTAGGAAGGAATTCATTAATCCAAGATTCAAAATTCAAGATCCAACACAGGAGGATACCAGTGAAATCATCAGAGTGCAGATCTATAAACCAGGAAGCAACAACACATCACAGGAAAAAGTACAGCTGTGGGGCTCATTTCCACACAATACTCTGGAGAGCATACATAAGGAATGAAACAAATTCCCAAAGAATAGGCCCATTTGGTAGATACCTTTAAGTCCTTGAACTACTGACAATTCAATTATTTACCTGCTATGCTTCTCACGTTCTTCCCAATTACTCTGATTCCTCCAAGACATAAAGGCACAGACTACTTGGCTACTGACAGTCGCTGCCTTCCCATCTAAATCCACAGTAACTGATGGAGCCCATTGCAGGAAAACTGGGGAAAGCCTTGAAAGGTTCAAGCTTTCACAATGACCTCAGGAAACTGGCAGCAAACAGCCAAAGAAAGACACAAGGACTAAGTTTATAAAGAGACAGATTGTGGGAAAGTCTGATTACTTTATTTCCTCTCAAGAATGACTCAGGACCTCAAGGAACAGACAAATTCCATCTTCTAAACTATGTGCTCCACTACCATTTCACAACTGGGAGTTCTGTTTTTCCACAAGGCGTACCAGATTCCCAAGTTCCTTGTTTATGTGCCTCCCCTGAGAGAGAGCTCTCTCCCCTTGCTGTTGGGCCTGATAAAACGCAGGGAGACCCTTTTTTCATACTCTACAGAATTCAAGGCTACAAGGGAAATATCTACCCCTAGAGCCCAGGGCACAGAAATACTGTAGCCTGGCTGAGAACAAGTGATAACACATATACTCTCCTCAGCTTAAAACCAGAAACAAGTCACTGCAACAGAAGTCTGGTAAGTCACTTAGCTGATTATTTTCAGTAGTTCTCACTATGGCTTTTGACAACCTGAGAAATCCTCCACAACAGAAATGTCCTAATCTAAACAACAGACCAAAGGCAACAGTGGCAGCTCTTCTGAAAAACATCTAAACCTTAAAATAAATCAGTCGTGTCCTACAAGCCAAAAGGCAAAGCTGGACACACCTCCAAACAACAGACAAGGGACCAGTTCTCTGAGTGGGGATGACTACAGTCAGGGCTCTACAAATCCTGGATCCACTCTTCAAGCTGAAAACTACACGAGATGTACAGATAAGAAACTTCTCCAAACAGTAAAAACCTTCAGAAACACTTCAGAAACAAGCCCAGATTAAATTCTCTGCCCTGCCAGGACACCTCTCCTGTAGCATACCTTCTTAGCAAGATGAGTGAGGGGCTTAGTTCCAGCCAGGTCTGTGAACCAGTTGTTTATGGCACTCTGAGAACGTGCTGTCACCAGCCAAAAGTTATCCTTCTGGTTCACCTGGGGTTTCCGCCTCCCTGTGTCAGGCAGTGTGTTGCACCGCAGCTTTTCTGCAATAATACTGCTGAAATTCGAGCTGATCTGGAAGAGGAAAAAAGGATTAATTACACTTCACGACTCAAAGCTCTGTTTTCTGTGTGCTTAAAACCTTATTTATCACTCCTACCAGAAGTATCGACTTTTGAAACACAAAAAAACTGCCAGTAAATTCCTTTGCTATGCTTGCAGAGATGAATGCTTCCAGACAACTCATACAATAACCAAGCAGGGACTGGAGATGGACACAGCACTTCATAAATACCTATCAAACCAGACAGAAGGCGCTTCTCAGACAGAAGTCAGCCAAGAAAAACAAATATCCTGTGCTCATTGATTGCCTTCCAACCCAGGTCATTACTAGTCCTTCTGTTGGGGAGGCCAGGAAGTCAACATCTTGATTTCAGAGACTGGAAAAATGGAGTTGAAGCCCGTTATGTAACTCCCCTGTTTGAACTGCCAGATGTTTCAAGAAATCTTACTTCTCTTTTACCGTGAACATGATGTAACCAAACCAGTAAGAACTTTCCCTCTCCTGGGATCGTAGCCTTCTGCTTTAACTGCAGAGTATGGGGAGTCCCAGATGCTGGTTTTACTGAGACTGCAGATACAGACCTGCCCCTAAGATGTATAGAGCAAAGTAGGAACTCTCTTGCAGAGGTGGGAGATAGTTCTAAAAGAATGCAGAACTTGGACTGCAAAGAAAGAGAGGGTCAGGTCCTAAAACTACTCATTCTAAAGGAAAAGGTCTCCTGGCTCTCGGCACAGAGAAGGAAGTAAGACCCAGGGCTGTCCAGGATCCCGCAGCCCACCCTGCTAAAGGCCCCGTCTCACCTTCGCCGGGTTGAAATTTACATTTTTGGCACTGCCGTGCTCGTCCCCGGAGACCGCCGGCTGGTTATTGAAGCCTTGCTTGACATTCAGCGCAGTCAGCTCATCCTGCGGAGGGGAAGGACGGTCAGCGGGGCCCAGCGGGGCCCGGCGCGGCCCCTCCGCGCCCACCACCGCCGCCGCCTCCGTCCCCAGAGCGGGGGCCGAGCGAGGCCAGGCTCGGCTGCTCCCCCGGCCCCCGCCGCCCTGCCTCGCCCCTCCCGGGGCAGTGCGGGACACCGGGACAGCGGCGCCCCCGGCCCGCCCAGCGCCCCCCATCCCGCGGGCCCGGCGGGACGGGCCCCGCTCCCGACCCCCGCCCTGCCGCCCCGCCGCCTCCCCAGGTCCGGTCGCAGCGCGGCGGTCCCGCACCCCGCGTCCCCCCCAAGGCTCCCTCACCTCCTTCTGCTTGGGGTCCTGCGGGTACACGTCGGGCGGGCCGAGGCGCGGGCGCTTGAGCGGGCGGTGCTCGTAGCTGAGGACGCCGAAGGCCGCCATGGCCGGGCGGGGGCGGCCGGGCCACAACAAGGGCCGCCGGGGCCGCCCGCGCCTGCGCGCTGCGCGCTGCGCCGGGCACGGCGGGGACCGGCGGCACGGCCCGAGAGCCGCCGAAGATGCGCCGAGGGAGGACGGGCAGTCCCGAGCGCCGCCGGAGAGGCACGAGTGTTGCCGGAGAGACCCGAGTGTCGCCGAGGTCGGGCCGAGTAAACACGAAAAGGTCCGAGCGCAGACGGAGAGACCCGAAGAGAAGCCGAGAGAACGGAGATTCCCGAGCGCTGCCGGAGAGGCCCGAAGCCGGACTCGGGGTGGACGGAGAGTCCCGAGCGGCGCCGGAAAGTGCCGAAGAAGGACGTGGCGACCCGAAGGGCCCGTGACCAACAACACCCCCCCACCTTCCACGGCGGCCCCGACACCGGGACAGCCCCGGCCACAGACACCCCCCTGCGGCCACCGCTGCATCGTCCCCGGCCCCCGGACACCGACGGTGCTGTCACACACACACAGCCCCGCCGGGACTGCCCCGGTGCCGCCCGGTTCCCAGGGAGCCGGCCGGGCTGCAGATTGGGGTCCCCACAGCTGTCCCGCTCTTGGGGACAGCCCCGTGGGGTGATCCCTGCGGCAAGGCGGAGCGAGCCACGGGGACATGGCAGGAGGAAACGGGAATCCCAGAGGGATGGGCCGTCTGGTTCCAGTGGGATCTGTGGGATCCCACTGGGGTGAGCCATGGGGTCCCAAAGGGATGAGCCGTGGGGTTGCAGTGGGATTTGTGGGATCCCACTGGGGTGAGCTGTGGGGTCCCAGTGGGATGAACTGTGGGGTCCCGCTGGGGTGAGCTGTGGGTTCCCAGTGGTATGAGCCGTGGGGTCCAAGTGGGATGAGCCATGGGGTCCAAGTGGGATGAGCCATGGGCCCCCCCTGGGGTGAGCTGTGGTCCCCATCAGAGTGGCCCTGGAGCAGCACATGGGGTGGGCCCCTCGGTGCAGGCGGTGCGTGGGGCAGGAAGCGAGGGCGGAAGCCACAGCTCTGCACGGGGCTGTTCGCATGCGCCCCATGGCCAGCCCCACCCCACCATGGCAGCTCTTGCCACCTTCCTGGTGCCTGTCCTCCTCCTCCTCCTCTGTGGGCCGGACCCCTGCCCTGCTGCTGCCCACAGCCAGCCAGGTAAGGGGGCACATGGGCCCATGGGGAGGTGGGAGGCCGCAGATCCCCACTGTGGGTGGGGATGGAGCCAGTGATGGTGGGCGAGGAGGGCAGGATGTGGGGCTGTGTGGGCTGGCGCGCTGTTGGGGGGTGCGCCAGAGACCCTGTGACCCCCCAGTGTGCCCCAGGACCCCCGGCACCTACATGGCCCCTTGCAAAGGGGCTGCCAGGAGAGACAGGCTGTGCCAGGGAGCCCCGTTGGGTGTCCTTGCTCCCACCCCAGCGATGGAGTGTTGCTGACACCACCAGCCCCATGGCTACTAGTCCTGCAGCACTCCTGGCCCCATTACTCTACTGGCAGGCCCATGCTATCCATGGGTGCTGGCCAGGCTGGTGGCCTAGTGGATCTGCCCTTTCCATCCTGGTCACGTCAGCAGTGCTGTGCACAGGAAGGAGATGCACAGGAAGGGAGACAGCAGCTTCTCTTTCCACCTGGCACCCTCATCCCAGCCATTGTTTTCTGGGAAAAAATCCACCTCTTGGCTGGCTGTCAACAAAACAACAACTTTCTGTGGAAACACAGCCCCTCTGTATCCCTGGACCTCCTGGCCTGCTGGGAAGGTGTCCTTCATCTTCATGCGTGGAAACAGCCAGAGCGCAGCCTGTTTGCTGCATTGTGTTACACTACAGCTCAGAAAAGCCTGGCTCTGGCTTTTTCCTGCTCCTGCAGTTCTGGCTGGTGAGTTTGGACCTTGGGTGGGACCAGATGTCCCATTGCCTGGTTTTTAGGGGAAAACCTCTCATTTTCTGTGAGTCTGCAGGACAGCTCTCAGCTGCCAGCAGCTGGGCTGGCACTTGAGAGAGCTCTGTGAGGTGTCTCAGTCCATCAGAGCAGCTCATCCCACAGCAAGATGTGCTTCTGAGCACCAGAGCAGACTGTGGTGTCATAACTGATGGGACCAGCACTGCTGCTGTGGCCCTGCAGTCTCCTGCCAGCCCAGGATGTGGCTACGTGGGTAAGAACCAGGCCTGGCACAGTGCAGCAGAAGGAGGGGGCAGAGGAGCCAGCATGAATTTCCTGCAGAGATGGAGACTCAGAGGCTCAGCCTGTGGTGGAGGGGCTGTGGTGGGAAGCAGCCCAGCACAGCCTTGATCACCCAGACACAGAGACACATGAGCACCTGCAAGCACCCAAAAGGGTAACAGTGAGATGAATTTAGCCAGGATGGAGACACCAGGCATAAATACTGAAAAAAAAAACCCCTGATTTTATCATGGGACAAACAAAATGGGTTGGCAGAGAGGGATTTGTATCCTGCCCCACACTGAGGAGCTGCAAACAGCAGCTGTGGGGTGACTAAGGGGAGTAGATGGAGGACTCAGGGTGAAACACCACATCCACAGCATGAAAAGCCAACAGCACAGATGTGGGAGAGACGGCAGTCCTTTAGAGGAAGATGTGGGGCTGCTGGCAGCCCAGGCGTCACCAACACAGCTATGCCAGAAAGAGATGGGCTTGTTTGGCTAAGATGGAGAAAGGCTCGTAAGGATGTGCAGGGACCTTGGCATGTGCCGTGTCTCCCCGGTGCACTCCTGGGCCCTGGCACAGCCTCCCACCACCATGATCCCCAGCAGTGTCTGTCATTTGCAGAGGTGAAGTGTGTCCTCTTCAACGAGGAGTACATGAACTGCACGTGGGGGAGCAGAGAGACACTCAAGGCCAACTACTCCCTCTACTACTGGTAGGTGTTCCTGCTCCACAGCCTGGTGTCCAGCAGTGGGTCCCTGTGCAGGGGGGCTACTGCCAGCATCGCTGGTCCCATCAGGCTGCTCCTCCTCCACAAGCCCAAGGTGGGGCAGGCTCTGTCTCCAGGGCAAGCAGGATGGGATGTGCTGGGGAGAGGGGTCCCCAGGAGGGCTGGGGCGTGTGAGGCCTTGGGGAGCCCCGGTAACTCCCTGTGGCACAGGTACAGGAACACATCCAACAAGGTGGAGTGCAAGCATTACCGGCAGGACCAGGACATCAGAGTCGGCTGCCACTTCAACCAGAACGAGATCATCCAGTTCCAGCCTTTCCACGTCCTTCTCAAAGCCAGCATGGGCGGCAGCACCCTGGAGATCAGCAAGCGCATGGAGCTGCAGGACCTGGGTACAGATTAGTCCCCCAGGGCTGACCCATCAGGTCCCAGCTGGCAGCAGGGCCATGGGGACATGGGGCCAGCACTCACCAGGCATTCACCTGCAGTGAAACCAGATGCGCCCGTCAACCTGACCATCCACAACATGAGCAACAACCAGCTGCAGCTGACCTGGGCCACCACATACCCCAAAGCCAAGTGCCTGGAGCACGCTGTGAAGTACAAGAGCAACAAGGACACCGACTGGATGGTGAGAGCCCCTGGGCACAGCACCCTTGTGGCTGTGCCTAGGGAGGAGCTGTGCACCAGCCTCCATGGCAGTCCCAGCCCACAGCCATAGCTCATGTCTCTGCAGGAGATCTCGGTGAATGGAGATGTCTTCTCCTTACCCAGCGTGGACTACAAGAAGTTCTACACCTTCTATGTGCGCAGCAAGGTCAACAAATACTGCGGCAGGACCCAGCTCTGGAGCGAGTGGAGCGTTCCCGTGGTCTGGGGCAGCAACTCCACCAGCAAGGGTAGGTCCTGGGGGCTGTAGTGGGATGGGATGGGATGGACTGGAGCATGGCAGGGCTCAGCAGGTGAGGGATGGCCAAGCAAGTAGAGAGCTGGCCTGAGGTGGCAGCTGTAGGGGCAAGACCCATCTGGGCACCTGGAGTGCAGGCAGCAGCATCAGCCCCTGCTGCTTTGTACTTCTGGAAGCCAAACACACCCCAGCAGTGGGACCTGCTGACTTTTGCCAGGGGTTTCTTAGCACTGGAGGGCTGCTCTGGCACTGCTGGGCCAGGACAGGGTCACCAGCCAGTTTTGGTGGTAGCGTGGCAAGGCTTGGAGACGGGCCCCTTCTCCATCCTCTGCTCCCAGAACAATGCCATGGCCACCCACTGCCATG
Organism: Pseudopipra pipra; assembly: GCF_036250125.1. NCBI lineage: Eukaryota > Metazoa > Chordata > Aves > Passeriformes > Pipridae > Pseudopipra > Pseudopipra pipra. The sequence continues at coordinate 2,937,544 of NC_087561.1, forward strand.
GTCGTGTACTGTCTGGGCATCAGTGTCACCTTGGTTCTTTCCAGACACAGTCCACTGGTTCTGGATCCAAACGGTCTTGATCCCCATTGCCTCCTGCCTGGTCTTGCTGGTCCTTGTCATCCTGCTGGTGCGCATGGAAAGGTGAGTGTGGGGAGCTGATGGGGGGGACAGCAGCACTGGGGCTCTTCCCTTCTGACAAACCTCTCCCACACAGGGTATGGGTCATCCTAATGCCCCGAATTCCCAACCCCAGCAAGAATTTCGATGAGCTCTTCATCACCCACAATGGCAACTTCCAGGTAAGGCAGATGCAGATGGCCCTGCCCTGGGCTCGCCCTGCACCGCGGGGTTGGGGCTGGGCTGGGTGGTGGCTCCTCTCACTCTGCTCTGCTCCCTGCAGGAATGGGCTGGAGTCCCCAAGGACATTGTGGAGAGCTTCAAGCCCAACTACAGCGAGAACATCTGTTATGTGAGTGAGCTGCCACCCAAGGACAGCTACGAGCCCCTCTGGGAGAGCAGCAACCCCCCACCATCTGTGATGCCTTCGGCCTCACCTGCCCCCGGCGAGCACAGCCCCTACAAGAACAGCTATGGGAGACTGTGACACACTCCTGCACCCCCCATGCTGCACAGCTTTGCTGCCAAAACCTCACTGCTCTGCAGGCCCTGCTCCCTGCTCCTGCCATGCCTCCCCCAGCTGCCCCTGGTTTTGCTTCCTGCCATGGCCACACTCAGCCCCCCATGACACAGGGGCTGCACTGCACTGCAGGTGCTGGGGGAGCACGGTGTGCTGGGTGCCCTGGGGGCTGCACTGGGGGCACTGGTGGTGCACTGGTGCCCACAAGCACACCCAGGGACGTGTCCTGGCAAGCAGGCAGGGGCCACTGGCAAACTGATGGGGACATGGGGGATGAGGAGTGCCAGGGAGACCAAGAGTGGAAAAATAATGGAAGACACCTGAAGAGTATTGTAAACATGTTCAAGTGACTTGCAGCTGGGTGTAGAAAAACATATATACCATACTCTTAGATGTTTAGCCTTGTGTGTTTGGCAAGTAGAACTTCTGTGTTTAGATAACACAGGCTTGTGATAGACTTAGTGGCACCTTATTTAACATGCTTGAGATTCCTGCCCTGCTATGGGAAAGATCAAATCACAGTGGTAAACCAGGACTGCACAAATCCTTGCTAAACAGGCAAAAACAGCAGGTTCAGTGATTCTCCAGCACAGGCCAAGCTCCACAGTACCTGCATCCCTGCTTGTCTGCCTCTGCCCAGGTGCTGCTTGGGGGATCCTCCAGTCCTCGAGATAATGAAAATAAATTTCCTCTTTGCCTTTCATCCGTGGTTTTGTGGTTGTTCCTGTGTCCTGCCTCTACCAGCTCAGACCGCAAGCCACTGTGTTACCCTGGGGCCCTGGGCAAGCCTGGCAGTTCCCCCAAGGCCTCGCTGCTCCTTGCCTGCTCCCCAGGTTTCCCGTGGCAATAAAGCTCTGGCCACCAGGGGCTTGTCCAGGCTTGTCACACAGGGTCTGGGGGAAGCACCAGTGGAGCCCCACCTCCTGAACACCTCTGGCCTTGCACACGTTCTGACGCAGGAGCCAGCCCCACCATCCCAGCCCCACTGTCCCAGGCTGGCATCAATCATCATCAAGCATGCAGATGAGTCCCCTCCTGGCTATCCCACGGTGCTCCCTGCACACGGGGTGATGTGCTGTGGCCTCCCTGTGCAGTGGGTTCGGCTCTGGGCTCTGCAGCCACTGCCAGGGCCACCTGCTGCCCTCAGCCACGGCTGCTGTCCCTGCAGGAGACCAGAGCTTTCTGGCCAACACCAGCTGCAGGGTCCTGCAACTGCTCTTACAGAATCACAGAATCAATCAGGTTGGAAAAGACCTCTGAGATCATCGAGTCCAACCTGCGACTGACCACCACCACATCAACTAAGACCACGGCACCAAGTGCAAGTAAGACATCCAGCCTTTTTTTAAACACCTCCAGAGATGGTGACTCCACCACCTCCCTAGGCAGCTCATTTCAATGCCTGACCACCCTTTCTGTGAAGAATTTCCTCCTAATGTCCAACCTAAACCCCCCGTGGTGCAGCTTAAGATTACGTCCAGCCGTTCTGTCGCTGGTTGCCCGGGAGAAGAGCCCAACGCCGCACCTGGCTACAGCCTCCTGTCAGGGAGTTGTAGAGAGCGATGAGCTCTCCAGGCTGGCCCCCCTCAGGCTCTGCTCTGCAGCACTGGTCCCCAGCGCCGTTCCCGATCCCGTTCCCGATCCCGTTCCCGATCCCGATCCCGATCCCGGCCCGCTGGGGGCGTGTCCGGCGCTGACAGCGGCGCTGCCCGGCCCCGCCCACGCGGCGCGGCGGAGGCCGCCCCCTGGCGGCGGCGATTGGCGCAGGCGGGTCCGCCCCCCGTGCCCGCCGCGGAGCCGGCGCTGCCCCGGCACTGTCACCGGCACCGGCACCGGCACCGCGGGCACGGCACGGCACGGGCTCACCATGATCGTGTGTCCCCAGAGCGTGGAGCACCCCCGAGGAAGCCGATGCCAGCGGCTGCCGGGGCAGGTAGGACCCGCCCCGCCGCGCCACCGCCACCGGCAGCCCGTACCGGAGCACCGGGCTTCGCCCTGCTGGCCGCCACCGGCCTGGCACGGCTGCGGCACCGACGGGCCGGGACATTCCCGCTGCCCGCTGGCGGTGCGCGGGGCCGGTGGGGTGAGGCTGCGCTCTCACGGTGCCGCGGCCGGCGGGTTGGTGCCGGTGCCGGTGCCGGTCGCGGTGCCGGTGCCGGTGCGGCGGCTCCGTCCCCGTCCCCTTTGTGCGGGATGCGGGAGGCGCCGTGGCTCCATCACTGCCAATCAAACTTGTTTTTCTCTCTCCGCCTGCACTGCCCGCGCCGCCCGCCGGGGGCGCTGCCGCCGCCGCCGCCCGCACAATGGGCCGCGGGTACCGGCCCCGGGCACCGCCGGGGGAGCCCCTGCCGCGGGCACTTCGCCCGTCCCCTCGAAACCCGGGCCGGAGGGGCTGGGCGAGAGGTGTCGCCGCGGCAGCATCGCCAGAGAATGCCACCAGCGGGGCCACCGGTACCGGCGGAGCCACGGTCTCTCCTGGCGGAGGGATGGAGCCCCGGCGGGGATGCCCCTCTCTGCGCATCCCGGTGCTGCCCGGGCTCACTCCCGGCCGGCCGGGCTCCTCCAGACTCCTGCCGCCTTTTTGTGCTCACGGCTGCCGAGCGGGAGCACCGGGGCACCGCTCCCCCGGCAGCACCGCCGGGTGGGGAGGGGGCGAGGTTGGTGGTGGGTACGGGGCCGAGGTGCCTGTTGGGGTTCAGGGGGCTTGGACACAGGAAAGCCTCCCCGGGGAGGGAGGCGATGTTCCCACCGCCCAGGGGTGCGAGTGGGTGCAGGGGAGGAGGAGGAGGAGGACTATGGCCGAGGAAGGTGAGGAAGGTGGCACTGGGAGCAATGCGAGAGGCTGGGGAGGCAGGAGTGCGGGAATGTGGCAGGTGGTCCCGGTAGGAGACACCCTGGGCTGAGCTGGTACCTTTGGGAGTGGGCAGGAGAGAGGCCGAGGTCGGAGCTTGCCCTGCACCTTCCTTCATCCTCTCCTTCCAAGCCGTGTCTGCCTAGTTGCTCTCTCCACCATCACCTGGACAAGCAGAGTGAGGAGAGCTGGCAGCACCAAAGGCTGAGCCATGGGGTGGTTGCATGGCTCCTTGCTGTGGACCACCTTTCCCCAGGGGGAGTGGAAGGGCCCCCAGCTCCTCTGCCCACGAGGAGGAGAAGACCAGTGGCTGTAACCCCATGGTTGTCCTCATGGCAGCTCCTTTCCCCAGGCAGAGGGACTTTTCAGGGGGCTTTCACATGTCACTTCTGGCTTGCACCTTCCCCTGTGGAACAGAGAAGCTGGTGCTCCTTATCTCTTTCCATTTTAATTTGAGCTTTGGGGTTTTTTGGACCTCTTTGGCCAGAGGAAGTTGATGTTCCAAATGTCATCGAGTTAATCTCTTGACATCTGAGCGATGGTATGTTCATCAGAAGTGCAGGATGGCGGAAAATAGCCAGAGCTGCTTCCTGCACTGCCTCTGTGGGTGCAACTGCTCTGTGCTGCCACAAAGCTCATCACTGCTCTGTCTCCCCCTCACCCCGGGGTGCTCTGCCACACACCCCATGGCTTTGGTGGTTTGCAGAAGTGCTTCTGGTTTTCTGCTATGCCACTGTGGTTGCTGTGCCCCAGTCACCATCCTTTGGGGGACTGCGCCGGAGAGGCAGGTGGGAGGAACATGATGGTGGGATCAGCAGGGCCAGAATTTCCCAGGGGAGATTTCAGTTCAAGCCTGGGAGAGGATACGCATCCCAGGGTGCTGCCTGGGCTGCCCCGGGTGAGCAGGGGCCGTGACTTTCTGTGTGACAGGGATTAGCACCTGCTGCACCCACAGCTCGGGGTGGGCAGGCTGCAGGTGCAGACCCTGCTGTCGGGTGGGAATTGTGGCAACACAGTCGTTGGGGCACAGCAGCCGCCCAGACACCTTTTCAACATCCCTGCCCTCAGCTCCCACCACCCTCTTGGGAGGGACTGGGGTGGGCACTGCTGGGGGTGTCTGGGCCCCCCATGCCGAGTGGCCCATTTGTGTTCTCACCAGTGGGCACACCTGGTGACAGTTGCACTGTGTCCTGCGGGACCGCTCCCACACTGTCTCCTTGGGCAACATGTGGGGAGCTCCTCTGTGTGCTCCTGACCACATGGAAGGTGCCAGGACATCACTTGCCTCTTGGCTTGCCAGGACAGGAGCCTCAGAGTCCCTCCGCTATCTCCACAGCTCTCCTCCATCTTGCTGCTGGGCAGGAGGGCTCAGTGCTGGCAGTGCAGGGTCCTGGTGGTAAGGCTGACAGGCTGCTCCATTCTGGAATGTCTTTCCATGTCATGTTTCCCCTGCTCCAGCCCTGCATCACTGCAAGGAAACATCATTCCTAGTTGGTCCTTTGCTTCAGCTCATCGTGCAGTGCCTTCTCCCAGGCAGAGGCCAACCTGTGTGTCTTGTGACCTGTCCTCCTGCTAGCAGTGCCTGTGCTGAGCAGTGCTCTGCCTGGCTCCAGGAGTGTCCTTCTGGGAGCACCGAGCCAGGAGAGGGGATTTCTGCCCCTTGCAGAGCCTGGGCTTGGCTGGGGTGGGCTGCTGCAGCAGGGGCTGCTCTGAGGAGGGCCAAGCAGAGCGTGTTTCCTGCAGGTAGTGAAGATGTCCGGCAGCGACCCTGAGTGCCCCCAGTTCCTCTTCGTGAAGGTGCTGGCAAGCCGGGGGCGGCTGGAGGCAGTGACCCAGCAGATGGGCTACCACCCACAGTACCTGGACAGCTTCCTCAAGATGCAGCACTACCTGATGCACATGGATGGCCCCCTGCCCTTTGACTGCCGGCACTACATCGCCATCATGGTGAGCCCCACTGGGAGCTGCCAGAGGGGACGGGGGCTCTGCTCAGCCCTGTGGGGCTCCCCTCTCCCTCCAGCAGACAGCCTGTGTCAGAGGCTTCTCATCAGAGGCCAAAATCGTGGTGTCCTGGAGGTTGGGTGAGAGGTGGGCATGGGGTGCCGGGGTGCCTGTGTGGTGCAGGGATGCTGATGTGCTGCCCTTGCAGGCGGCTGCCCGGCACCAGTGCCGGTACCTGGTGAACCTGCATGTGCTGCAGTTCCTGCGGGCAGGGGGTGACCCCCAGTGGCTGCGCGGCCTCGAATTCATCCCCCCCAAACTCCGCAACCTCAACGAGATCAACAAGATCCTGGCACACCGGCCCTGGCTCATCACCAAGGAGCACATTGAGGTACTGGGGGAGGGCTGTCAGCCAGGGACCAGGGCAGCAGTGGGGGACAGCAGTGTCCCCAGAGGCTGCCAGCACCCTGCCCACCTGCCTGTGGCACACTGCTGGTCTGTGTTCTGCAGAAGCTGCTGAAGATCAGCGAGTGGAGCTGGTCGCTGGCGGAGCTGGTGCACGCCGTCGTCCTCCTGGCACACTGCCACGCGCTCGCCAGCTTTGTCTTCGGCTGTGGCTGTGAGCAGGACGAGGGGCTGGGGGGCCGAGCCTCCCTGAAGCCCCTGTCACTCGGGAACCAGTGCTTCTGCGAAGCCACCGCCGGCAACAGCTGCAGCCAGGAGCTGCTGCGCATCAACCGCAAGCGGGTGAGCCCCCGAGGGTGGGTGTGCTGGGGAGGGGGAGGTGCAGCCATGACTGCTGCCCTCACCCCCAGCCTGTGTCTGTGCAGTCCCTGGACTCCTGCATGGAGCTGGATTCCCTCCGGGAGCGCATGCAGCGGATCCATGTGGAGACCGAGAGCAGGGAGGAGATGAGGCTGCTGCAGCTGGAGCGAGAGGAAGGTGAGGGGCAGGGAGCGGAGGTGGGTGTGCAGGGTGGGAGTTTGTATGGCACACCTGGGTATTGCTCCCTCATGCCTTACATTTTCCATGATGTATGGTTCGTAGAGGAGCTCACGGGATGCACATGGGGCACAGCAAGGGCTGGCTTTTGATGCCTGCTGTGGCTGGGAACAGGGCAGCTGAGCACTGCTCTGACCCGTTTGCAGGGCTCTCCCTTCTTGCAGATCCTGATGGAGAAGTCACTGGTGCCACCAACCTCGCATGCTACATGCAGGACCCTGACTTTGGATACCAGGATTTTGCCCGGCGCGATGAGGATCAGACGCAGGTATTCAGAGTCCAGGTAAGGCTCCTGCTCTCTTGCTGGGCAGCAGCCCAAGCTGCTGCCTCTCTGCTCCTCGTGGCAGTAAATGGTGGCAGGGATGCCCATGCAGCCTGGATCTGGCACAGCTGCTTTTGCAAAATGCCTGAGTGGGAAAGCCCAGCTCTGAGAGGGGACCTGCCCCACTGGCGTTGGGAAGAGGGAGGTGACCCATGAGTTCTGTCCCCAAGGGCTGATGATTTCTTTGCACGGCCCTCACAGTGGCAAGGGTCAAAATCATTCAAAAACTGTCTGATAAGGGATGTTATGGTTTGTGGCAGAGGTGCCCCCCAAGCAAACTTACTGAATTCTGCTGCATCCTGAGGTCTCCAGCCCTTGGAAACATGCTCCAAGCTCCTTTTTGCAGTTGCAAAAGCCTCTTGCTGTGCTCAACAGGATTATTCCTGGGAAGACCATGGCTTCTCACTGGTCAACCGGCTCTACTCTGACATTGGGCATCTCCTGGATGAGAAGTTCAGGATGGTGGATGGTCTGCAAAGCAGTGCCATGGCCAAGCGGCAGGGCTGTGAGCCCTCTGTTTTCAAGCGGGGCATCTGGAACTACATCCACTGCATGTTTGGCATTAGGTAGGGAAACCAACCTCATGGTCCAGGGGAGGAAACTGAGGTGACCCGGATGGGAGGAGGGTAGGGGACTCAGGCTGTCTTGCAGATGAGCGTGGAAAAGGGACAGAGGTGAATGGCCTGCCTGGATGTTGGGACAGGCAGGGAAGAGATGCTCAGCTTCTCTGGCCAGGGCAGGGAGCTTTGGGGACAGGGTTTCAGTGCCTGGTGGCCATTGCCATGTGTCCCCCTGCCCCATGGCTGTGCCCCAGGCAGACCACAGGCGAGGTGCTGGCCCTGACTCGCCCCTGTGCTCCCCGCAGGTACGATGATTATGACTATGCAGAAGTGAATCAGCTCCTGGAGCGAATGCTCAAAGTTTACATTAAAACTGTAACCTGCTACCCAGAGAAGACAAACTCAGAAATGTTTGACAGGTTCTGGAAGCAGTTCAAGCACAGTGAAAAGGTGGGATGGCTGGCCCCTGGCTCTGAGTGGCTGTGGTGGGGCTGGGAGCGGGTAGGGGCTGCAGACTGGGGTGCTTTGGGGGTGTTTGGGAGATCTTTGAGCCACCAAACCAGTCTGAGGCAGGTGGGGGGGGGAGTGGAAATTGTGGAAATTGGCTGTTTGTGAGGAGCTGGGCTTAGCATGGCATGGGGCTGTGCAGTGTGACGAGCACAGGGGCCACCAGCAGCACAGGGATCTCCAAGGTCAGTAGCCCATCAGTGAGTGCCTCCAGGCAAGCTGTCCTTCGAGCTGTAACTCACAGAAGCGGCTGCTGTGGCCGTTGGGGACTGTGCTGGTGCCAGCCTGCCATGCTGCTGCCAAGTATGCAGGGGACTCCCTGGCATGTTGCTGTGGGAAGCAGCCACAGCCTGCAGGACTGGGAGGAGGGGGAAAGGGTAGCTGCCTGAGCTGGAAAAATGGGTGGCATTTTGTGCCATGCCAAAAGACTCGCTCGCCCAGGTGAGCGGTCGCTTGCGCCGCTGCCCACAGCACACTGCAGCTGCCCGAGCCTCTCCTGTTTCTCCCGTAGGTCCACGTGAACCTGCTCATCCTGGAGGCCCGGATGCAGGCAGAGCTGCTGTATGCATTGCAGGCCATCACCCAGTACATGATCTCCTAGACAGCGGGGGCTGCGCTGCGGCAGGGCCAGGCAGCGTCCTCGCTCCCTGAACTCCTGCGGGACCCGTCACGCTGGGACCGACGGCGAGGGATTTCTCAATTTAGTTTACTTGACTGTCTTGTTCCTTTTTGTTGGTTTTCCCCCCCTGCCTTGTGGGGCTCACTGAGTGGCCCCGTTACGTGCAATTACCAAACTGTGAGGCAAGTCCGTGCTGCTGAGATGCTGGAGACTTGAACGTGTCCAAGGAGGACTGCCAAAAACATGTGGGGAGAGGGAAGCAATAGGGGACTGGGGCCAAATTAGAGGGATACTCTCCCACGAGCAGAAGCTCCTTGCCTGGGTGCTGTGGGAGCCTGGGTGCCACAGGGAGGGCAGAGAGGAAAGCTGGCTTCCTTCCCTGTGCTGCAGTGGCTGCCCTGCTTGCAAAGCCACCCTTGGGCACTTGTCCTCACTGGGGTGATGTCTCTCACTTGGGAACAGCATGGGCAGCGTGCGGGTGTGTTGCAATGTCCTGAGTTGCGTGGTTAGGCAGCAAGAAATGCTGGCTCCCAGCAAGGGCCCCTCTCCAGCCCAGGACAGCAATGGGATGCACTTGCTGCCTGCACGTAATATCCTTTAGGTCCATGTGCCAAACCCCTCTGGGATGAACAAGAGATGACCCAAGGCAAACTCCAAACTGTGAAGCTCTTGCTGGCAGAATGTCCTAATGCTTTGCCTTCTCCAACAGCAGGGTGGGAAGGTCTCTGACAGTGTTCAGGCACTGGGGGTTTCTGCAGGGGACTTTGGGCAGTCCTAAGCCTCCCATCAGCACAGAGGCAGGAACAAGGAAGGCTTCCTGAGTTAATGAGGTTTGTATCTTCTTAACACCATGAAAGGGCTGAGGTCCTGTGCCCAGTCACTTGCTGCTTAAGAGCATGGTGGAGGAGCCTGTGGTCACAACACAGGTAAGCTACAGGAAGCTTCTCCTTGATCCTGGGCTGGGAGGGACTCCCTGGGCTGCTCCCATTTGAACAGAGGCAGCCTGTCCACCAGCCCTGCCTTCTGCCTGGGGGGCAGAAGCTGCACCATCGCTCCCCTTATGTCCCTGGGCTGCTCCCTGGCCATGCCACAGCCCCTGGCTGAGGAAGTATGAGGGATCCAGTGCAGGCTCTGGAGAGCAGCCACAAAAGGGGGATGAAGCCACCCGTTGTAAGTGGGAGCCTGAAGCAAGGGCAGCTGTCGAGTCAGCCAGCGCACGCTGCTTCAGTCGGCCTGTTTACTGCGTAAATGTACGGGGAGAAAACCTTGTGTATGGAAGCTACAGAAAAAGCCTATTTTTGCTATAAATATATTATGTTTGACATGGATGCCTGCTTTATTTCTGCCAGATGTTGGGAAGGGGATTCAACCTTGCATGGCTGCTCTGAAGGCAGGACAGCAGTGCCTGGCTGAACGCAGCCCTGAGATGGCCCAAGCTCCAGGAAGCCCAACATTCTCAGGCATGTTGGGGTCCTGTGCTGACAGCTCTGGTCCATGGCAAGCAGCTGTCACTGAGGCTGGACCTGTCCTGTACAGGTCAGCTCTGTCCTCTTGTGCTCAGCTGAGCAACTGCTGCAGTGTTGTTTGATAGGAAAAGAGGAAGGTTTTCAAGGGGCTGCAGTGCTCCAGCAAGGATGAGTGTACCAGAGGAAGGAGCTGGCTGGCACCAGGGGAGCAAGGCCAGAAACCAGGACCAACCCTTTCCTGAGCCATGCTGCAGGTGCCCCCCTGCACTGGGGCTGGGCCAGCTTGTACTGGGCCAAACTGGTGCCTGGGCAATAAAATGCCAGGACAACTGGTGCTGGGCAGTACCAGCTGAGTCAGTACTGGTGCTGGGACAGTGGCACCAGTGCAAGGATAACTGGTTCTGGGACAGCTGCCACCAGGCTTGGCTAGACAGTGCTGGGACTGGCACTGCTGTACTATCATTCAACCCCAGTGAGGGCTGGGCAGGGATCAGGGGGCTGACTGAACTGCTTGCTGTCAGGTGTAGCAGTGGTTAACCACAGCAACCTAGCTGCCTGCCAGCTGGTTTGCCAGCCTCTCCCCTGTCCCTGCAAAAGCAGCTCTGTCCCCTGCAGGGCTAGGATGAGCCACAGCAGGCAGTTCTCCACAGGGCTCACTGCTCCCTGTCACAAGGCAGTGACAACACAGCGCTGGCTGGGGGTGCAGGGCTGCCTGTCCCAGCCAGTGTGGAACTGGCTCCCTTTTGCCCCATCCCCCTACACTTGCACAAAGGGTTGGCCATGCAGGAGCTGGGGCAGCTGCAGCTCGCTCTGGCTTGCAGACAAGCACCAGTCACACCAACAAGATGAAGGGCTCCTTGGGCTGTCAACCCTGACCAGAAATGAGCAGAGCTGCTGGCAAGGCCAGGGAAGGCTGCCAGCCTCAGGCAGTCACACATGGCATGCCACGAGTCTGGCAACTTCAATGCTTGGGCCCCTATCCTGGTGCCCCCTGTGCCCTTTGACTGGGATACTCCTCTCTATGGCTCTGTGGCTGGAATGAGGAGAACATGAGGTACATCACCTCTGCAGGAACCCTCCAGGATGTCCTGCACACCCATGTGGGAGCCAGGCCACTGCAACTGTACCTGGAATTACTGAGGGGAGGTTGTAGGCACATGTCCAAAGCAGTCACTGAGCTTCTTGCAAAGCCTGTAGCAGAAAGAAAGTGCTGGCAGGTGCAGCCAGGACTGCTTTTGTAAGAGCTGAGCCATTCCCAAGTTGCACAGTGAGTATGTTGAGTATCCAAGGCTTTGAATGCAAGCTTTCTAGCTGTACATATACTGTGCAATTTCATGAACCAGACTTTACCCTCAGCAGTTTTAGAATATCCCTGACTAGCTCTCCCTGTGTCTAACCAGGCCAGTGGAATCCATGCTCTACATTCCCTTATTTCCCTCTGATCTCCTTACCTGCCACCACTCCACAGCAACATGACTGAAGCTCTGAACTAGTCTTCTCTTCTGCAAGACCTCTCCTGAGCTGTGGTGCACAAAGCACCCACAGGGCAGAGGGAACAGCACATTTTCCAGCTTTATCCCAGCTGCAAGAAGGAAGACCTGCTGCAATGACATGCTGTTTTGATTCAAGGGCTTCAGCACATTCCTCATAAGCTGCTTCACTGGCTCAGACTGTATCTCCATTACTACTTGTCTTATGTCAAGGAAGGACCCCTCTGACATTCCCAGGTGAAGCCTTCTCCTGCCCAAGAGGCCTCTGAGCAGTCCCAGGGAATGACCAGCTCATGGCTTACACTCTGACATTCATATCCCCTTTAATGGTCAGCTCTGAGCCATTATCTTCCAATACAGAAAAAAAAGCTCCACAGCTGTAGTAACCTTCCTTTTTTGATGGAGGATTTGGAGTACATAAGCAAAGATAAAAGCTCACTCACGTGCTTATCTGTCCTAATTATGTGTCAGCATCTACTTGTGAATTGGGTGGCTGAAAGAAGAGAGTAGCAGCAAATCCATCTCTCTGTTCCCAGAGATAACAGGTAGAGCTGCTGACACGCAAAGATATCTGAATGTGGCTGTATAAAATGGAGTCACCTTCTGCACTCAGGTCTAGAAAGGCAAGGAATGAAGGGGTTAAAACTCCCCAGGGCCAGTTTTAGGGCTTGGCACCCCATGGATCCCACACACTGCCAGTAAGTTGTAGCAAGGGGCTCTACACACTGCAAAGCACAGTAGAGCCTTTGTGGGCTGTCACACTGCAGCCCTTCCACCTCTGGCCACCTAAGGGGCATTTCACTGAGGGGTTGCCCTAAGAGGTGAGAAGGGCAGTGGAAAGAAGACAATGTCAAGGAAAAATAGCTGGTCCTTGCCAGGGAAACAGAACAAACTGGATGAGACACAGAGCAGAGGATTACAGGTTTTTATTTTTCAAACATTCCCCCCTAGTCTAGCACATTCTACAGTCTTGCTAGCACAGATGGTAACAAAGAGCCTGTAATGGTTCAGAAGTTACACTGCTACAGAGAGCAAACAAAAGCAGAGGTTTATTTTCTAAAAAAATTTATTGTGAGAAATGGTTGAAAGAGTGCAGAGGGGATGGGGTGGAAACTATGTCAGCTAGTGGTGCCTGCCCTGTGTGCAGCAGACATCTGTGCTAGCAATGCAGAAACCCTTCCTGGGGTTGCACCAGGTGAAGACTCCACTGTGCTGGAAGCATCATTTCACAGAACCACCCCCATTGCCCTATGAAGAAGGCTCCTTTCAGGACAGGTAACCTATCTTCTATGTAGCCAAACCTCTCAAGACACCTTGGGGAGCCCCACACCACCAGCTGTGGACATCCTGTTCTACCACGTGCCGTAACACTGCCTTAGCCAGAGGACCAGAAATGCAACAGCACCAGCTCCTTCACCTTCAGTTTCTGCTGCCTCTTCTCCCTGCTTTACACCACAGCATTAGCTGTGATTTTGACCGACCAGAGATTGTTTTCCATCAGCTGCAGACACGTCAGGGTGCAGGGAAAGACAGAAAGGCTGGTGAAGAGAGGAGATCCCTTTCCTGAAGGCCGAGCGCTGTGGTGATGGGTTACCACACACTACCAAGCTTTCACATGGACAGATATTTCAGGCTTCAGAAGTCACCTCTTGCTTGCTTTTCCCCACATTTATTAGAACATGTTTTTCATTAGACATGCAACTGAGGCAAACCCTAAGCTATCCCTGTTCATGCTCATGTCCCAGAGTTGATTGATTTGGGTGGGTTTTTATAATGGGTCCAAGCTTTCACATTTTGGTGACACTCCAGGACACCACTTCCAAGGCACTCCTACCCACAGCACCAGACACAGGTTCCTCAATCCTGGAGCAAGGCTAGCCCTGAAGCATTTGAGTGTGGCTATAAATAAGCAACTAAGTAAGAAAATTAACAAATTATGATCTACATAAAAGCTTTCTAGGCATTTCCTTTGGAAAAGCTGATTAGTGCTACTTTGCTTCTATTATGACTCTTGTTTATGAATACACCCAGGCTCTGGAATGCTTCATTCCTTTCACCAGGATGACTCGACTGCTTCTTTTTAAAGCAGCACAGGGTAAGGATGACATGTTTTTAGACGTATCAACAAGGAAAATTAAGGGCTCCAAGAAGCTTTCAATATTCCAAGCTCTCACATGAAGCTGGGAGCATAGTAAAATATCCTTAAATTATAAATAAAGCTCAAGCAATTTGCTAAACCCAGGTGTAAATAAAAGCAATAAGTCTGCCTCCTAAGCTCCATGGGTTTAGTTACCCAAATCCTTCGTGGCCCTGAGCTGCATGGTGGCTTCACACTGTGAAAGATGGCATTTGATCCTCTGAAGATGGAGAAACTTGTTACCTGAGCTCAGTGGGGACAAGGAACACAGCACGAAGTAAGGCTTCATGCCAAGGGTTCCCTGCCCACCCTGCTCAGGTACTTCGGCAGAAGCATCACTCCCATGTCACTGGCCCCTTCCCGATCCACCCAGCTCACAGCTGCTCTCAAAATCCCAGTCCAATCCTTCCTTAGAGCAAAAACTAACCCCCAGCGTGGTGCCTGCGGTGCTAATGCAGAATGAAGAGCCACCAAGACATTATCCCGCCTCCAGCAGCAGCCAGCAGCAAACACTTTTGAGCAAGAATACAAAAAAAATAAAGGACAAATATTGGGCAACCCCCTGCCAGGTATAGCCTTTCAGCAAGCAGCAGTTTAGGAACTTTAAAGTCTCCTGTGTCCTATGAGGAAATACCCCAGGCTAGAAAAGCTCGAGGTTTATGAAAATGAACTTAGTTAAGAAGTGTTTGTAGAACTCCTGAATTCTCTTCTTCCCTGCCCTCTGTGCCCACAATAAAAGCTATCCTGCTAAAAACATAAAAGAGAAGGTAAGTTGCCTGCTTGACCCTGCAACATTACATTCATTGTTTACTGAGCGCTCCATGAGTCTTCTGAACACAAACCTCAGCACTAGTGCACTCTCAGGCTTCTTCAACCACTGACAGCTCCTGCTGCGTTGAAGAGATAGAAAGCACCTGCATGGACTTTCTGCAAGGCAGAAACATCACTGTCAGCACCCTGGTACAGCAGGACTACAGCCAGAGGTGCTCCTGTCTCCAGTGCTGTCCCCAGGGACAGGTGATTTTCCAGAAGTCTGGCTTGGGAGTACGGGAAAAAAATAAGATAGTGCTCTATTCCTTAATCAAAGTACAGGATCTCTTGTTAACTCACACTGTAGGGCACCAACCACAAGAAGCCTTGGTCTTGGCACCTCCTTCAGCTGGAACAGGTCGAGGACATGTAATAGCTAGGATCATGTCAGATCTCCCTGGGGTGCTACCTGAGTGCTGAGGGCCAGGCTCTCTGCAGAGAGAGACCAGGCCAGCTCCTGGTGCTGTCACAGTCAAGGGACACTACAGAACAGCCTGCACATGGCCCTTCTTGCCCACAGACCAAGCCAGCCAGAAAGGGCTCACCATGGATTTGCAGGTCTGAAGCACTGGCTACTGATTTTGTCCTTCCTATCATTTTGGGTTCCATTTTCATGGGAAATGAGCCAGAGTTTCACATTTAACATGACCACACACAGCAGTGTCCTGTCCTTTGATACATGGCTGTGAAGCATGAGCAGCTATTCCACTTGCTCTGTAGCTCATGGGATCAACTTCCCCCCAGGACCCAAGCTGACAAGGCAGCATATTATGGGCCAAGTGACACAAATCCTTCCAGCTCTATTAGCTGCAGCTCAGAATGGCTGATTCTTATGTGTGGCACATGCCATCAGGTGTTTGTGGAAAGGGTTTCTATCCATTTGTGTAATGAACTAACTCCATCCACCACTCAAGTCTGCAAGACCTGGAATCCCAGCTTAGGAACTGCCTTTTTGTTTGTTTGTTACAATGAGGTGTGGCCAGACATGTAGATTGTGGGTAAATTTGAAACATCACTGGGAGGTCTGCCATGGAGGAAGCCTTCAAAGCAAAGGTTATCAAACTATTCAAAGGCTCTGATGGCAGAGCATGCTGAAGATAGGACTTCTGAAGACTCCTTGCTGCAGGTAACCAGGCAACCACTCCTATTCCTATCTCCACTCAAATTAAAATGAAGCCCATAAAAACAGAGCAGACAAGCTGGTAAAACAGTATGGGCTCACTGCACTGCATGATACAAACTTTCTGAACTGAAGCCACCTTCAGAAAGGACTAGAGAGTCTTTCTGCCAGGCTAGGCCTACCAGAACATCATGAAAGCACCATGTTTCCCACAGATCCTGCCACTGCAAACACCAAAGCAGTGACAGGAAAATGTCAGCTAATGCTCTGAACTAATCTTTTGACCCCCAACTTCTGTTCTGCAAGAACACAGAGCCAAGATCCCAGGCACACCCCTGAGGGTGAGCCTACAGGTTTCAAGCTCCCCAGCAGTAGCAGAAACTTCATCAAGAAAACAAAAACCCTCAGAAACCAACAAGTGAGCTACCAAATACAACTGATCACACCCCTTCCAGAAGGGCTATACAGAGTATCAGCAGATCTAGCATGATCCAGTCCACACCATCTCCTTAGCAGACTAGGGAATCTGTGCTATGTATCAGCTGCAGGTCAGCTACTTAAGGGATTAGCTGAGAACGAGCTGTTAATGATTAGCATTCCCTCACGTCGTGCCCTTGGCTTGGCAGGAGTGCCCAGCGAGGCAAACACTGAGCAGCTGTGGCTGAATGCCATGCCAGGCACCTTCCCTCCGCCTGTTCTGGGGAGAGCAGCCATTCCCCAGTCACACTGCAGTGCCCTTCCCACCTTTCCAATAACATTTTCAGCTTCTTGGCCCAAAATGCCTTAGGCCTGCCCCCTCCCATACTGTAGTGTTATCTGGTATCAAGGGGACAGGTGCAGCAAATGTGTTTTGTTTCTTTTTATCCAATAATCTCATTTTTCAATTAAAATATATAATATATATTCAAAAAGGTTTAGAAAAGCTTCTATGTAATTTGCACCTACTTTTACATATAGATTACAATAATGTACAACTCTTCCCCAAGGTGGTTTGAAACCACGGGGACCTGCCAATTCTTTCCCCTCAATCATTTACATCATCAAACATCAAATGTGTTTGTTCCTAATACAGCCCTGAAAAAGAAGTCTGTCTCTGTTGCCTTCTCAGACGGAGAGATGCATAATAGGGACACACATTACATTGGCTTCATATTCGCTGTAGAAAGTTCCCAGATTAGTAAAAAAATATTTCATCTATAGAAAATGCCCTTCTGAAAAGCAACCAGGGCTCTGTTAAGGCCACACCCAGGCTTTCCATTTCACTGCTGTAGCAAGACAGATCAAAAAACAAACCCAAAATGATGTTTTTATGTCCCAGAAACAGCTACTAGCACCTGTGCTTATTTTACAGCAGCCTGGTGTATCAGGAAAGTGCTGAGAACAGCATAGGGACTTCTCAAAACATGCTTCTGATTCAATGGGGCTCAGTTGGCACAGTGAAAAACTCAGTGTCCTCCTGTTCCACCCAGGTGGACAACAGGAAGCCTTCTATACCACAACCACCCCTCCCTGCAGAACGACGATGGATGCTCCCGTGATGGGCACACTGAAGCCAACCCCTGAAACAGCACACCCTTTTCCCACAGGGCTTCCACCAACAAGCTCCCTCTGATTTCTCTGTGAGCCTGTGGGATACCAAGTGCACATCTGGTGGCTTAATCAAGAAGTCCAACTACTTTGTCCCATGGGCAAGCCAAGCGAGAGCAGAGCCAGCCCTTCACCAGTCCGAGGCACTGGGAGACTTTCTGCCATAGCAGAGAGAGGACAGCCAGTGAGGGATTCCTCCAGCAAACCCAACTCATCACACAGGAAAACACTATTGCCTGGCACAGAGTCTTCTGGCCGAGGTTTTTACCAGGGCTCCTCTTTGGACATGGGCTTCTCCAGATGGTCCAAGGCAGGGTCAGGTTTGTAGGAAGAGCCATGGCACATAACAGGATTATTATTTTTAAACTCTTCCTGTTGCAGCCAGATGCAGGTTGCCCCTTCTTCCCAGGTGGGCAGCCCCTTCTGCCCAAGGCATGATGTGCAGGGAAACTGAATCCAACGTGCTCCATTCTCTTCTCTGCTGGGGTGGGAAGTGAAGTCAGAACCCAATGTTCAAAACCTGAAGGACACTAGGAAGAAGAAAAATACAGTGACCGGTTAGATCTCGGCTTCAGTGGAATCCTAGATGCACAGATAAGGAGTTAATTACTACCAATCTGCCCCTACAGAACAAACAAGAGACCTTGATCAACAGGGAGTCAAGTGGAAGATCCAACTGCTCAGCTCCAAGCTTCAGAGTGTGACTGAGACAAGGATAAAACCAAGTCACAAAGGTAAAAGTAAGCACTCCTCCTGTAAGGTGACAGCACCAACAAAGCTCTGCAAGATAAGGAAGCTTAAAAAAGGATCTGGGTAACACCAGAGGCATTGCAGGAAAGAAGCAAGGAAGAGTAAAATTACTCTTTGCCTTAAACACAAATATCAATTGGTAGGGAAAAGATTAAAAAAGAGATTTTTAGAGATCACACACTAAAACTGTTTATGCTCACCCATTTAAAGAAATCCTGTATCTACCTGCAAGTAATTAAACATTTTTAGATATCTCAATCCCCCAAAAGTCTAAAGATTCCTTCTCAGGTCTTCTGTCTCACCTCAATAAAACTGTCACAACTCGTTCAAACAAGCCTCGAAATATGTCTAAGCAGACTTAAGACACTGACATAAAACCTCCACAGTAGGTCTGTGATCCACTTTGGAAGGCAGAATAGTGAGATAAATGTAGGGCATCCCCTCAGCTGGATTCAGTGACAGTGAGCATGAAAAACTTGTAAAAAGGGAAAGAAAAGACAGTAACTCAGAAGCCAGAGCAACGGCTACTTTAGGAAATTACAAGGTGATGAAGGTTTTATTGATTTAATAATGTGCTGGCTGATAAAAATCCAGCGTGTGGACCAAAGGGAATTAGATAGAGCACAGCAAGAAAAGCCCAAAGTCCCTGAGCTGCTCAGAGACATTTGGGTGGCCACCCACACTTCTCATGACTGGAATGGAGGGCACTTACATTAAGTGCTGAAGGCATGAGTGGTTGCCAGTGACTGAGCACCTGTATTCCAGCTGTAGCTACTCTTTTCCCATGACCTTGCTCACTAAGGCTCCCATAAGTCACTCTGGCTTTGCACATCTAGTCCCTTAACCAGTGAATGACAGGTTTACAACTGAGCTGCAGCTACCAGACAACAGAAATTCATATTTTCCTACTCAAGGAAAGTGTTCGCGTTCTGACTTTCTCCCTCTGCAGCAAACAGCTCGGTCTGTGGGTGCTGCGTTGCTGCTGGGCAGAGGCAAAGTTTCAAGGTTTGATCTCTAATCTCCAAGTACAGAGACACAGGCAGAGTTCAAAGATACTCCTGGAGAAGCTGTGGACAAGCTCTTTTGGCATTTAACTTGCGAGAAGGTGATAAAGTCATGGGAGCTTCGAGCACCAAGGGTAACACCAACTAGTTCATGTCCTCCCCAGTGCTGCAGAGAGACTAAGCATTTATTCCTAAAGATTTTCCCTTGCCTACAAAGAGAAATATTTCCCCAGTTCAGTTTCATTCCAGCTGTTCAAATCAGTGTGACCACTGTCATTTATTGATGAACAGTTTTCACTCAGCATTATACCCAAAAATGACCCAAAAGGCAACAAGTTAAGCCCACAGGAACTACTCAGGACAACTTCAGGTTAGTGATCATGTAGAGTACCTTTTGCCAATGTGAATTTAACATGGAAAAAACACATTTATAGTAAGGATACGAAAGGAAAAAAGCCTGTCACACTAGAGCAATATATAGTGGCAGTCGTGCTTTCCCTGAACAGTGATTTCCAAACAGGGACCCTAAGAACTCACTGCAGTAAGGGAGAAATGACAGAGTCTTGACCTCCTCACAGACACTGATGTCTGCAGCTCCAAAACTTGGTTTTGGAACTCGTTAATTTGAGAAAACATTCTGCCTTCTTTTCCCAGGAACACTCTTATTTCTCTCCACATGTGCCCTGTTCCCCCTTTGTTAGAAGCCTGATCCACCTCTCTGTCTTGTCAGCGTTCTGCACAATCCTTGCCCTCCTTTGGGGAAGAAGCTCCCCTTCATCCCACTCCATGGATTCCAGCACGCAGGCAAAATGGAAAAGCTTTGCAAAGCTCAGAAAAGGCAAACATGATCTAAGGAGAGAATAAAAGGCTTGAAGCAGGGTGTCACCTCTCCTCCCAGTGCTGTGAGCAGAGCACCGAGGGGCACGTGGGAGCTACGCTCTCTGCTCAAACACAATAGTGCTTCAGAACCTGTTCCAGATCTCACTCCTTTAGTGAGCACATGTCCAACATATTTCCCAGAAAGTATCACTTCAATTTCACGTGTAGAACAAAACAAATCTGGGGGTTTAAACATCTCATAGCTCCTCTGTTTTGATTAAGCAATTCACACAGAGTAATAATATGGAACATCACCATGTTGTTATGAGCTTGTGTTCTCCCTCTTGATTATATCCACGTCTTCAACAGTTCTAGAACCTATCCTTTGATAAGTTGACCCTCAGCTTCTCTGCTTTACACTCCTAAAAAAATAATCTACACCTGGTATTCATTCTGTAGGGAGAGGTCTTGTGTACGCAGCCCAGGACTGCAGGACAGCTTATATGTGTTTTAAAAACATTCCTGTGAAAAACATTTTGTCCCTGGAAAGTCAATGTATTCCCCAAGTATAATGGCCTGCCCTAGCATGGCATAAAACCAAACAAAACACTGAACCCTACCAAACAAACAAAAAACCCCCACAACACAAAAGCTCAGAACAATATCCAGTGGAAACGCTTCAAAAGGCCACAGCCTCTGCCACTAACTTGCAAACAGTCCTAACAGAGATGAAGGACAGTGTTAGGGGTTGAATTTACAACACTAACAAATATCGTATCTGCCTCCTAGAAAGGAAATATTCTTGGCAAGGCTTCCACTTTCCAACCAATACCCAGCCTATGGTCCAGTCTGTCCATTTTCTGTTAGCTAACCAAGATTCAAGTGTGAAGTATGCCTTCACCTCCAGTTTCCTAATTCTTCTATTGGCCCTGTGGTTAAAATGCTTCAAATCAGGGTGTCATACCCTCAGAAAATAATGTATTTTTAACTCTGGTTCTCATACACACTATTTGCAAAACTGACTTTATTTGTGCAAATATGACAAATTGCTGAAGAGGCTGCTTTGCTGTGCATGGGACAGCACTAACACATCCCTCCATCCATCTCCATCCACACCAGAGACTCCTGTTTCCCATTCCAATAATGGGTACACGAGCAATTCAGCAGGTAATGCTGCTGAAGCAGCTTACCAGACCTTACAGACACTATCCCAGGTAAGGGCAGGGCAGAAGGTGTGACAATAGAAGGATTGTGTCCTGCTACACACAGAGCAAAGCAGGCAATCACGACACAGACATGCTTTGCTACTGCACATACTAGGAAATTTTGCAAGGATAATAATAACCTGGATAGAAACACAGCTTGTGCTTGGCTCAGTTCAACTATTCTATACATATAGGACCATGTCTTTATTTTTGGAATCAGCACATGCTCCCATGTTAACTGCAGAGCTGTAGGCACTGCCTGGCAGACCAATGTCCTGTGCTGCAGTCATCCTGGGGGACAGGAGACAGCAGGAGTTTCATTCAGGTTGCTGTTCTATTTCATAAAGAAGACGATTACCTGGGAAGTTAAATCCACCTACCTTCACACAGCTTTTGCTCCTTTTAAAAGGGAACGTGGCTCTTTACCAAAAGCTTTTTTCTCAAAGAGCACCTGCACTTCCAGAGAGGTACCTTTAACTGTTGCAGAGTTGGGCAGAGGAACCATCCCAGACAGGGCTATAGAGCTGTAGCATTTTACAGAGCTGCACCTACCTTTTTGTGCTCCTGAAGTTAACTTGGTACCCAGGTATGGTTGGAGGCCTGTGAGGTGCTGGGATAGCTAGGAGTAGGCAGAATGGGTTCAAAATTAAAGTCCAGTCCTTCTCCATCCATGAGTTCACTGTTGATTATGTAATCCATATCACATTCAAGGTTCTCCATGTACATGTCAATGTCCAGGTCAGTGGGCAGCCTGTCCTGGTTCAATCCCAAGGGAGCAGGGCTAGCAGATGAAAGAAGCACTGGACTGCCCAGCTGGACTGGCTGGGCAGAAACTGGAGCCT
This sequence comes from Pseudopipra pipra, assembly GCF_036250125.1. Taxonomy (NCBI): domain Eukaryota; kingdom Metazoa; phylum Chordata; class Aves; order Passeriformes; family Pipridae; genus Pseudopipra; species Pseudopipra pipra. Next base: position 2,959,213 of record NC_087561.1, read on the forward strand.
TCAAACTGGTGATGCTGGCAGTGTTTTGAGGAGATGTGACTATGGGAAGCGTTGATGGTAAAACACTGGCACCGACTGGTTCTGCCTGCTGCTCTGCAGGCTTTCCTCGTGGATTGCCTGAGCTCATCTTACTCTGGGCAGCTTGTCCACCCAGAAGCAGAAGAGTTCGGCTGCTCATCCTGTTACCAGTCTGTGGGAGAACTGGATCCACCTGAGTCATCATAACATCCCTCGGAGGCGGAGAGCTGGGTGTCAGGAGAGCTTCCAAGGTCTGAGGGGCAGAGAAATGGCTGACAGAACTTTGCAGTGAAATATCAACAGGGTTAAACAGGGAATTGCCAAAAGTCTGACCAGCTGCATTTGGGCTCTGCAAGGAAAAGCTGGAATCTCTCTGGATCTGACCACTGGAGGCAGATTGCTGGGTAGACAGAACAGATGAGCTGGGAGACATCAAATTTAACCCATCAATGAGCTCAAGCTCCTCGGTCACAGTTGGTGGAACGTTGCTGGATGCACTGGAGTACACCAGAGAAGGAAGCAGCTCTTCATCATGGAGGTCATCCTGCTCTGTCAGGATAGGAGAAAGCCTGGCACTGATGGTGCTTGCATTGGAACTGGTTCGAGGCCGGAAGGTGTTCCACACGTCAGAGTCCTCGTTGCTTCTTGAGGACGGGCTCCCAGGCCACTTAGGAAATTGGGAGCCAGGACTGTCAGCAGAGGATTCCGGTGCAGACTGGAGAGGAGGCTTCTTCCTGGATGCTTTACCTCTGACTTTTGCGAGTTTGCTGCTGTTGTCCATGGAGGCAGCTCTTCTTCTTGGTGCTTTTCCACTTTTACCACCCTCAGGATTGAGCATCCACCAGGAGCTCTTCCCTGTGGCTTCATTATGGACTTTAATAAACTTGCTGTGAAGGGACAGGTTATGTCGAATGGAGTTCTGAAAAAAAACAAATATAAAAACCACAGGTAGTGAGGACCTGACAGTTGACACACCTCCCACCTAGAAATCTCACAAGCACAAACGCATTCAGACAGTATCCAGAGAAGAAAGTTATAACAAAGGCCTACCCATAATAACCTGGTATTTCTGTCTGAACATGCTTGGCAGCACCAGCAAGCAGTGCCATGTCTCACTGCAATGCCAAGGGTGAAACTACCATGACAACTAGCAGCTTTCAACCAGCAAAATACTAACACAAGGGATCTTTAAAGGCCATACAGAATCTGCAAAAAGTAAGCACTTCACAGAGCAAGTAAGCAAATTCTCAAATACAGCTTGCAATTTCAACATGAGCCTAATTGAATTTGAGCTAATGCTGCTCCCACCCTTATGACAGCCCCTTTACCCAGCATAAGCCTGGCTGAAGTTTTTAATGTTTATGTGGCCAGTTTTTAGTCAGATTCAAGCCCAGCACAGCAGTGAATCAAACAGACTGGGTGAAGAGAAATGGCAAAACACTTCTAATTCAGTAGACCCATTACCATCTCCACCCCAAAACCAGAGAAACAAGAGTGGAACTCTGAGGAACAAGTGCCCTAGTAATCCTGGAGCCTGGCAGCCTCCCTCTGCAGGGAGGCAGTGCACTTCCCTCAGTGTGTGTTTCTGACAGGGTGAGATGTTCAGTGGATACTGCACTCCCACACAGTACATGCCAGTTTTAGCCTCTCCCATCTTTCCACTTGGCAAGACACAGATTCCTTGCCTCTCCCAGCTCCTTTCTTCTGGTTTAGCTGAAAACTGCAAGCTAACATATCTGTATGCCATCATAAAACTGAATTTTCATGCTACAACTGATAAAACTCCCCAGCAACAGTTTCATTGGCTCAACAGATCCTCCATAAACTCCCCCCGAGGCCTGTGTCGTGCATTTGTTTGATATCTGCATCAAATCTGTTCAGATGGTCAAATTACAGATCATTAAAAGGTGCTGCACTGGTAGCACAACAGTGATCAAAGAGCTCCAAGAGCAACATCTTTTTCTTATAAACTAAAAGATACATAACAGCCTTCAGCTTTCATGCATACTCTCTTAATTCTGAACAAATTAACTGTGCTTTTATCATCCTTTTCCACCAACTCTCAACACAGTTCTTTCCTGTCTGCTGCTTTCCCTCTCCCCACCCTTTTCCTCTCGGAAAAGTCCTCACTATGCTAATTTTGGCTACCTCACCATAAGTACTATCCTAGAACAACGCAGATGTAGATAAACAATCCAGGCAAAGTGGAAAGTTTTCATGGAGAGGGAAGAAGACGTGAGAGTCATCCTGGTTTAGCTTCCATTTTAACCTTTGGCTGTTGAGCTTTTGGAGAAGACTGGCTGCTTGTTGCAACCAGTATCAAAGAATACGTGTGTTCTTACTTGGAGAGTGACTGCAGAGCCAGGGCCTGATGGAACATATGTCAGTCAATGCTCTTACACAGTTTTATTATTTTGCCATCTTCTCTAAATACAGCTTTCCTTCCCTTCAAGCCTTGAAAGAAGTAATTCAGGCTGGTATCCCATCTCCAGGAAGGCTGCTGCTTTCATTTCCAAAGAATCCCACCCCCTTTCCCAGGTAAATGTGCATAACTTTGAATGCTGCAGCAATAAGAATCAATAGGTTGTCACTAATTCTTCATTTATTCTCCTGAAAGTAACTTGTGAACTCATCACATTGTGTCAGGAATGACCCAAGAGCCTGCACACACAGGACACATTTGAAGTCTCATAACCACCTGGTTTTCAGTTGGAACTTTAAATCAACAGGTTCAGGATTTTAAATTTTCACAACTGACTTCTGTTTTCTTCTCATGCATGTCTATAGCCAGGCTTTTAACTGCTGTGTCAGCAGAAGCACACTGCACTGGTGCAACCAACTCGGTAACACAAACCTCAAGAAAATTAGCACCACTTTGGGTATTATAAGGGACAGTTTTAGTAACTAATTTCCTGGGGGGTTTTGGCTGAAAAGCAGCTTGAAATAAGACATACTGGAATAAGACTAGGATTAACATGAACAAAGAAATGTGAAACACAGTATCCTTTATGAAACAGTCTCAGTGCTTTTACATGTTACTGCTAAACTGCCATAATGGCTCGGAGCTGTACAAAAAGATAATTGCTCTACTGTTTCTTCCTTCCTCATCTTCAAACTCTCCTCCTTCCATAACACCAGCATCTGTGACCCTGTGAGCTAGTTCAGAGAGCAAACCCAACAGAAAAGCAGCCCTATCCTTCCTTGACAACTACTTTGCCTGCTTGTTTCATCTCTGCCTGTTTTTTGAACTGCCTCACTGTGGGGTTCAAGCACAGAAAACTAAGGAAGGGAACAGAATGTGTGGTTGGAGGCAGAGCAAACTGCAGACTCGAGCCCAGAGTGTCCCAAAACACAACAGAATCAACTCACCTACCAGCCTGGGTGCTGTGAGACAGCACAATCATTCCTGCTGAATGATTTAATACACCTCCCATATGGAGGGCATCCTTTAAATCTCATTGAGAAAGCCAGGGGCAAATCAATTATGCTAAAATAATCACAGAACAGCAAGTCAAACCTGACAGGAGAGGAAATGACAGAGATCAGTCACCCAGGCAACCCTGGCATATTTCCTTTCTTGATATTAAGCAACTCAAACCAGAGACATACAGATGGCACGAACTTTTTGATGCTCAACTTCAGCAGTGTGGGAGGATCCCAGCTGGTCTGAGCACCTGCAAAACACACAAAGCCTTCACTCTGCAACTCTTTGATCATAAGGAAGCATGACCTGAAGAGGCACAAGCAGGAATCCTTCAAATCCTAAGGAACCTCTTCAACCACTACTTGGGGGGGGTTATCACTATTTATTCAGGTATCTTACAGTGGCACTTATGGCTGTATGTTAAAGTGTTGCCGTGAAAAAAATGCCAGCCTGTGTCTCTAAATCCATTACAGATCAAAGATGATTCCTGTAAATGACATTCAGACAAAACCAGTCTGAAATAAAGGACTGATAGTATGCAAAAAACCCCAAAGTTTGGCTAGAGATATTTATTGTACCCTGTAGGGTGGACCATTCACCAGGTCCCAACCCCTGTGTGTACAAACTGGGACACATGGACCAGGCACAGAAGTGTGCCTAGCAGCATACACAAACTGTTCTCTAAATCTCAGTTACCACAACATTGAATCTTCTTGATAAAAACTCCTAGTTGCATTTAAAGGACAGGAAGATTTCTCAGCATCATACCAGGCCTGCCCCCACACCATCATGTGGATCCTGAACAGCACTGAACAGGACAGAGAATTAGCCACAGGAGCTGGTAGCACAAGCAAGCAACTCTCCTGCCCAGTCTGCCTTCTGGACAACTGCCATGGACACCAAGATACCACGGAAAATGCTCAGGGGACGTGACTAGAGAAGACTGAAGGCCAGTGACAGCCTTTCCAGGGGACTACACAGCTTAGTAGGTGAGGATGATGTTATCTACCATAAAACTGAAGTTTTACTCAGAGTGGGTCAGAACATTCAGGATGGTTTGCTCAGACTTTAAGGTTCCTCACACTAAAGATGTCACCCTCCTGTGACATACTTTGTCACACTGATGTGGCAGAAGCAGAAGGAGGCTCCTGTGCCCTGCCTGGCAGAGCAATGCAATGCCTGTGCTACCAGAGCACTCGGGGCCAAGCACAAGCTATGCTGAGAAAGACACAAGACAGAATAGCTATCCTTCCAGGAGACACAGCAGCTTCCATCCTTTCCTGGCCATTCTCCCAGGAGCAGTCAAGTTTATCCTACAAACCACAGAGGCACCAGATTTCTTAGCAAAAAGTCTCCCTCAGGAATGAGTGATAGAAATAATTTTAAAAAAAAAAAAAGGAAAAAAAAAAAAAAAGGAAAGATATGCAATCACTGCAGCCGCCTGTAATAAACTCTCACTGCCTTGGAGGCACACAAAGAACATGGTCTCATCCCAGAGCAGGGCCATGTTCCACAGCCAGGCCTGTAATTGTGCTGAATTATCCTTTGCCACGGCATTCTTGGGAGGCTGTGAGGGGAGGACGCTCCGCCCGCTGTATTTGTCAGTGCCTGTCTCAGCACTCACCCGGCCACTTGGCTCCAAGGGCTTCAGGAAAAAGTCTTCCTTGTAGAGATTTTGCACCAGCAAGTAAACAACTCCTCCAGAGCCAGGGAGTCAAAGCACTTCCCAGCAATCCCCTTCCAGAAGGCACACATGAGCACAGACGTCAAGCTCAGCAGACTGGGATCTCTATCTTAGGAAGAACATTTTCCTTTTTGCAATCTTTCAGTGGGAGGCCAGCAGATGATCACAGCTCTCTAAAAACCAAAGACCGAGGCGATTTACAAGTTTACAAGACAGGCAGCCATATACTAAAAAAGCTGTTCAGGATTAGGTAGAGCAGAAGAAACCTGTTGGAACAAGTAATACCAGCAGCCCAGGAGCAGCCATCTCTGAGGACTGCCTGGAAAATTCAGCTGTGCTGCAGGGAATAATCTTTCAGCAAAGCAGCTTTCCAGAACAAGTTGGCAGGGAGCAGGAAAGAGTAGCAACAAAATCTTAAAGTAATTTGACTGGCAGTGCACGAGGCAGATGGATTTTCACTAAAAGACAAGCTCTTCCCTACTTTTGAGGGGGACAGCTACACCCAACAAGGCTTCAAACAAAAAAAGAAACCCAAATCTTGTGCTTCATACTCTTTCAGGGCTTACAAGAAGGCCCTCTTAATGTCAACAGTGCTCCTCAGGTTTCCTTGCTGGACTCCTCAGTACAGCACCTGAACAACCATCATTTGGCCTCTGTTTGTTATCCCCCTCCACTTTAAGGAATCCCAGCCAGGCTGTCAGCAGCTGTGACAGAAAACATCTCCCTGCTGCCAGGGCTAAGCACATCACTGCCACCACATGAAAGCATCTGGGGCCATGTGAGGTAATGGCAAGAGTCCAGCAGCTGCCACCCACCCCCAGCCCCCTTGGATTCAAACAGCCAGACCCTCCCTGCCCTTTGCAGGGCAGCAACTTCCAAGAAACCAAACCAAACCAAACTTAATAGGAAGCAGCACCTACAACACCATTAAAGAGTAACTGAACTTAAATTAAGTACCAGTGATGACAGCAATGACATCACTATTCCCATTCAAGTTAGAACACATCATTCTTCATTTTTCATGTCAGAAGGTTTAGTGTGGAATTGTATCCTTCCAGGCACGTGAACTTAGGAATAAACACTGGGCTTTCTCAGCACAGTCACAGAAAGTTGCTTGCTTTCTTCACAGACCGAGGTCGATGGCTCTGTGCAGCAGAGACACCCCCAGACTGAGCCTCCCCTATGCACAGATCTGCACAAGGCTGAAGGTTGGGCAGAATTATACTTTGCTCAGAGCCAAGATGCTGAGCTTAAGTTTTATGTTTCCTTTTGGTTTATGGAAGTGTTCAAGGCTAAGCTAGATGGGGCTTTGTCTAGTGGAAGGTGTCCCTCCCCATGGCAGGGGGAGGATGAGATGATCTTTAAGGTCCCTTCCAACCAAACCATTCTGTGATTCTGTGATCTTGAAATTATCATTACCAAATGTCAAAGCAAACCCAGTGCTACCACCAGATGTTCCTGTTCAGGTAAAGGGTTTCTTAGTGAAATTAAAGAAAGCTCTACTGATAGTGATTTAGGCCCTTACCTGTTCAAGTTAAGAAGCTAAGGTTCTGACAAATCTGAGCCAAGAAAAGTCTTAAAGGATATGGGAACACTCCAGCAGATATAAGGAAACAACTAATGTGACTGTTTTAGGAAGTGATCACTACTCATTTCCAGATCTGATTACAGAAAAAACCCCAAAAGCTGCCTGAGTGCTAGTCAACACACCAATAAACAATAAACTTTTCAACTTTACCAAAACAAGTATTCACATAATTTATGTACATAAAGATAGCCTGGGAGAACCTATCAGCTGTAGTACAGCAGAAACCATTCAGAAGATGGACAGGCTTGCTTTTGTCTGTTGGCTATTCTCCTTCATAGAGGAGATTCAGAGGGCCACAGGATGAGCAGCTGCTCCAACCTGAGGGAGCTCTGCACATGCTCTGCCTGGAGATCAGATATCCTCAGCTCTGGGAGAGGCTGGGGACCTTCAGAGCCAGCACTGTGGCACTGAAAGCCAGCCAAGTGACTCTGTGACTGAGCCCTCAGCCAGGTCTCCTGATCCATCTGGTCACCAGTTACTCTCAGCTACGTGCAGTGTGCACGTAACACAAGCCTGGAATGGAAGGAAGGTTTTTCAGGAAAATGCTGCCCACTCCAATAAAGGTTAAGAGCTAGACAAGTTTCCACATGGATGGCACCCTCTGTTTCAGACAAACACTTGGTAATTTTTAATTTGTAACACAACTACTTGAGCTGCTGCAGATGTGTATAAAGATGCATATGTTGCATGTACATATGTGTATATACATGCACACATTTGAATTCAAGTGAATGGGAAGTATGAGGATGCAGAGGTGTGACTTCAGCCTCCCATAACTAATACAACAGTGCGGAATCATTTGTTCTTCCCTTTGTGTTGCACACACAGGAAACATCTGATTTTTGTTTCAGTGAAGTACTTTTGGGGAGTGAAAAGGTTGGTTTTAAAGTTCATTCTGTTCCTACAAAGGAAAAGGTGAGAGCTTTGGGAGAATACACAGTTTGTTTCACTAAAAAAGACAGGTCCTTAATATTGTTCCTCACTGTGCCAAACTTGCTCATACTCATGGATGTGACAACCAGGGCAAACTGCTTCTGCAGGGTTTATGCACTTCTGCTTTATCCCAAACCCTCAACACCTTCCTCTTCCGAGTAATCTCAAAACCAGAAGGAATTATCCTCTTATCCACAGAGTAGCTTGCAGAGCACCGAGGGGAGGATTACAGAGAAGCCCCACACACACCCCTGCAAGGGCACTTATGCCTTGCAGGCTGGGTAATTCTTAACCTCAGATGAATTACTACAGGGAAAGGACAGGCTGCACACACAGAAAATCTGCCCTTTACAAGGTGCTTGAAGCACTTCAAGAACAGCAAACACCACCTTCCTCGACAACACGGATTCTTCCGGAATTTGTGGAGCTTACACCCTGGCAGTCTGTAACAGCTGTATTTCCCCCCATTGTATAGTGGAGTAGGACAGCTGTAAAGTAATTACGAAGCAACAATGAGCTTATGGGTTTCATATTAACTAAAGCAGATTAAAAGTTTTTAAAGACATATTTCTTTTAATTACTCATTCAAAAATCTCAATTAGAACTGCGCTGCACACAAATGGGACATGTTATCAGTATGGCTCTGCCCAAACACGACAGAAATGCCAGAACTGTAGAGTTGTACCACCACCTTAACAGGCACATCTGCCTTTAGCAGCAGCTCCACATTAATTTCCTCCATCCAAACTCATTCAGTTCAAAACTGAGAAATCACTAAAGTTAAGACAACTCAAGATTGATTTTCTCTTATTTTACAGATTACAAAAAAAAAAAAAAAAGCAAGCAGAGCTTCACAGCTCTAAAAATATCAAGGAAGAATAAAACTGAAAAGCCAGACAGGTTCATTCCTCAGCTGAAGAGACATCTTTTGTTTACTCAGTCTTAAATATGCACCTATTAATTTTACTCTAAGTCCACAAAATTCAACTTGAACTGATTTGATTGACTCCATATCTATAAAACTGTAAATGCCTGACCTGCCTTTGTCTAAGGCATCTTGATGCAAACAGTGAAGTAGTAAAACAAACAAAGCCTCTTGCATATCTATATAACTGTGTGTTAACACAAAGGAGGACTAGAAGTCAGTTCTGTGGTCACACGTGATGGGGCACACATCCTGCCAAGCTCTGCCAACAGGATTTGGAGAGTGAACAGGGAAGAAAATGGATCAGAGGGAACACACCACAGCCCCCTCTGTCTCTCCTGGGACACATAAGATTAACCACATACTCTCTACAGACCAACTCGAACTTTGACAATATTGGTTAAAAACTAAATCAAGTTTTTTACAAGAATTTCTCCCTGGCATTTCAACAGTTCCAACTGTATTTCTACCATAGTTTTCTGTTTGCTGGTTAAAGTGAAGGGCTTTAAACTGCCCTAATCATAAGACAGGCCAATTCCCACTACAGTTGCTGACATTCTGCCCTCCCTCATCTTTCCTGGCAAGAAACTTCTTTCTTTTTCCCTTCTAAAGCCAGTTAGTCTATTCTAGGCTGAAAAACCACAAACACATTTCACACTGAAAAGTCAATCACAGAACAGCTACAACAGCATCTGAGCAGGACCCTCACTCTCACGTCTGCAAGAATTCTCATAGAGAACTTCTGCAATTTAAATCTACCTGTCCATGTCCCAAGAGTGATATATGATTAAAACACAGAATAAAACCAAAGACTGATGGACCTGTTACACACACTGAATATAACAAAAGGAAAGCCACACTGAATCGAGCCAGAAGTCTACCTATTCCAGCAGCTAGTCCAGCAGGACACTTCACTATATTCCACCTCCACCACAGTATCTGGGGAGCATTTCAGAAGCTGCAGTGAACTGTCAGGCACTACTGCCAAACAGATACAGCCACACTCCTGACAAGAAAATGCACCAGTTCCATGCACTGTCAAAGTGCCACTGCACACAGGAACAGCAGGACCAGGACAGTACCCCCAGCCTGAGAAGGCAAAACCACCAAAACACATTAAGAGTAAGGAAACGCACCCAAGCACTGTCCCAAATTAGAACTAAATAAGGAGTGTTTAACCTGCACATAGGAGAAAAAGAAAATAACCCATTTTAGTCAAACTATATGCACTCTCCAGGAACTGTCAGCAAGCCAGACAAATGGCACAGGTGAAAAGCTCTGTATGGACCTGTGCCAGTCTAAGCTCTGACAGCTGCATCCCTCTCACCACCTTTCCACCCTCTGGAGCAAACATTTGCACTCAGGCAAACACGTGGTGAACCACTTTGGAGAGCTGAGCCAGCTGAAAGCCACCCTACCAGAAACAGCCTTTTTCTAATTTTCTTTTTTTCTTCTGTTCAAAATTAACTCTCTGTGCTGACTTACTGCTCAGTCACACAAGGAGAGGAACGCGTGGCTGGGGCCACAGAAGCCCCAAGCCACCCTGGCTCAAGCTGCCACAGAACTGCAGCAAGGATGAACTGCTAATACTGCAAACAAGAGTAATTCCAGTCTGGGGGGAGAGCAACAGATCACGCTGTTTAGACTCCAGTCACCATGGCATCCACCTCAGTACATCGGGACGGGATGAGAGACTCTTTTGCAAGCCAGCTCTCACATTTCCCTTTCTCTTTGTTAGAGTTTGTTTGACTAAAGAGAATGGGAACACTGGAAGGGGGACACCTCTCTACCTGCAGAGCACTGAAAAGGCCTTTAGTCTTTTAACAGAACTCAGCACATGCCTATTTCGAGAGCGAGAGGAGAAGGCAACGCTGAGCCTTAGGAGCAGAATATTGCTTTTCCTTTTCCAGACTCTAGCAGAGTTTGCCCACGGCCCCTGCAGGGCTGCAGGACACAGCCCCCTTTTCAAAGGGAGCCTCTCGAACGCCGAGCACGCCTGCCACGACAGTTATTTATACCGAGCTTTAGCACCATCACGTGACGGAGAACTGCGGCCTTGCGATTAAAAAATACCCTTACAACCGATGCTTCACCCTGCACAGAAACTCGGACACAGCCCGCGAGCCGCCCTCCTGGAAAAGTTCCTACCCGCAACGAGCACAGGGAACAGCCTCGCAAGGCAACACCACAACCACCCCCAACAGCTGCTGCAGCTGCACAGAGCCGGAGCCTGGGCTGGGTCTGACGACGAGGGTTTGGGCAGGGCTGAGCCGCGGCCGGGCAGCAGCAACAGGTGAGCGCGGGGCGGGCCGGGCCCCGGGGAGGCGCTTCGGCCGCCGCTGCTCGCCCGGCCCGGCCCCGCCACACCGGGCCTGTCCCTCCCGCCCCGGCCCCTCGCACCTTCCAGCCGGCGGAGCTGTTGCTGTCGCCCTTGTCCTTGAAATAGGGCACGGAGCGCACCATCCACTCGTAGATCTGCGCCAGCGTGAGCCGCTTCTCGGGGGCGCTCTCGATGGCCTGGCTGATGAGCTCGGCGTAGGACTGGTTGCCCCAGGCGTTGCGCCGGGAGCCGCCCTTCCGTGCCGCCGCCGCGCCGCCCGCCCGCGCCCCCTCGGCCCGCCCGGGCCCCGCCGCCGCGCCGCCCGCACCCTCCTCCGCCGCGCCCGCCGCGCCGCCCGCCTCCGCCTCGGGCCGCGGCAGCGGCCAGGTGCAGGAGCGCGGGCGGCTCTGCGGCTCGAAGTCGGGGTCGATGTCCGGCGGCGCCGCGGCCCCGCCCGGCTCCGCCATGGGAGCCGCCCGCGCCGCGCCGGGAGCGCCGGGCCCGCCGCCCCTTTGTGCGCCCCGGGCCCGCCGCCGCCGCGCCGCTCTGTTTACCAGCGAGCAGCGCCGCACCACGCGCCTGCGCGCGCGGGGCTCGCCGGGAGCTGTAGTCCCGCCGGGGCGGTGGCGGGCGGTGGCAGGCGGCGAGATGGACCACAATACCCAGCGTGCCCCGCGGCGGAGGGCGGGGCACGCCCCCGGTGGGTGCGCGTGGCAGGCGGCGCGCTGGCGCGACTACAGTTACCAGCAGGCATCGCGGCGGCCGCGCTTACATAACCCACGGGGTCGGGGGGGTCCCGGGGCCCCCGGGATGGCCGTGTGGGGCCTGGCGGGCCCGCAGCGCTCGCCGCTCCTTCACCCGCCTCAGAGCGCTCTGCGGCACCGCGGGCTGGGCTAGGGGCACCGCTCCCTCCGCCGTCCCGTCACGGACCGGCCTCCATTTCCGGGACACGCCCTCGCGCAAGGCCTGACGGGTCCGCGTCCCGGTCTGCCTGTCAGAACCGCCGCAAAGAGTTTCCGGGCCCCGCGCCCCCGGCGCCGAAGGGGCCGACTGCACCCCGGACGCTGTATGGTGCAGTTCCTGTGTGCGTTTCTAGACCCCTTGCCCCGGTTCCCATCCCAAGCGCGCAGCGCGGCCCTCAAGGCCTCAGGCTGTGCCCCGGCCCGCGGGGACCCGGCGGGGGCGGCCCAGGCGGCAGGACCCACGCCGGCAGTGCACCTGCCATGCAGATTCCGGGGCGCACCGGGCGCGCCCCGCGGGCTGAATACCCGCCGCGCTTATGCAGGCGGTGGCCGCGCGGCGGCGCTGGCAGGGCGGTGGCTGAATGCGGCCCCGAACTCTGGATAGGCGCCAGCTTATGCAGGCGGTGGGCGGGTGCCGCGCGTCGGTGCGCGGGCAGGGCAGCATCTGAGAGGCCCCGGACTCTGGATAGGTGTCGGTTTATGCAGGCGGCGGGCGGGCGCCGCGCGGCGATGCGCGAGGCGGGGCGGGCTGCGGCAGCGGGCGGGGCGGGCCGGGCCGGGCCGGGCGGGGCGGCGGCGGCACCACCATGTCGGAGGCGGCGGTGGCGGACACCCGGCGCCTCAACGCGAAGCCGCAGGACCTCACGGACGCGTACGGGCCGCCCAGCAACTTCCTCGAGATCGACATCTTCAACCCGCAGACCGTGGGCATGGGCCGGGCCAGATACACCAGCTACGAGCTCCGCATGCGGGTGCGGCCCCCGCGCCGGGCCTGCGGGGCCGGGCCGCCCCGGCGTGCGGGGGTGCGGCCCGGGGAGGGGCGGCGGCGCTCGGGACGCGGGGCTGGGGGGGGCCCGGGGTGGTGTCACTGCTTGGCAGCGCCGGGCTGGGGCGCTCCGGGGCTCAAGGTCAGCGCTGGGGGGTTCGCCGGGGCCGCTCGGCGTCCAGCGGGGCTGGTGCACGCAGGGACAGGGAGGTGCTGCCTCAGCAGGGTCCTGCGCCCGGCCTCTCGCTACTGCCCCGCTGGGTGGCTGCTGAGCAGGGCATGGCTGTACAGAGCTGGTTATCTCAGGCAGGGGAGGAAAACTGGGTAGCAGTGTCTCGGGAGCTGCTCGCAGTGCAGGCGGGCTGCCCCTTCTGGGCTGCTTTATCGAGGGCCTGTGACCCAGGAGTGTGTGCAGCGGGCTGAGCACTCGCAGTGTTCCCTTCACTGAGCCTTAACCACACTGAACTGGGGACCCTTTCACAGCTCTGCGTCTGATAGCTGGAGAAAATAACATTGAACTTCCCCTGGAACAAGCTCCCTTTGGCGTGTGATGTGGTGCTGGCTTAGGTTTCTGATCGTGGCGTTATTTAGCTGCTGAGCCTCCCCTGCCTTTAAGAAGAATTGGTGTTTGGTTTTTTCCTGCTCCGGTGCTTGGCTCCCGTCAGCCTGCAGGTGGCAATGGGAACCTCTTAGTCCACTGAAACCAGCCGAGGTGCAGCTGGGTTTACCTCGCTGCCTTCTTAAGAATACAGTTAATCGTGTTGCACTAATACCGGTGTTCATCCGAGTGCTGCCCATCAGAAGGTTTTGCTGCCTCAGTTCCTGTAATGTTTCAGGCTGTGTCGATGAGATAAAGGTGAAGTTGAAGGTTGAAGTTTAAAGGTGAAGCTGTCAGTTGCTGGGCTGCAGTGGGCAGGGGGAGAAGGGTGGGGTATTGCTTTGCATTCATGCAGTGACACATGACAGATGTGAAAACGCCTGTTAGGGTAGGTGGTCTGTTCTGGAAGAAGATTGCTGCATGAGGTCTGGCCTTGAACAGTTGTTGGGAAAAGATTTCCTCCTGTAGTTCTTCCTTGGAGATGCCAGTGTCGGGTTGGATGTTCTTATGCTCTGCAGGCTGCTGTGAAGCCCTCTTGTAAATCACTTCAAAATGGACTGAACTCAGGGAAAAAAACTCCAGCCTTCTCTGTATTGTCAGCACTGATCCCAGTGTGTGCCCCTGGGAAGGGGGGTGGTCCTGAAATAGTCACTTGAGGGGGAGGGAATGGCTGGCACTGAGTAGCCTGGCTTGCTTGGATCTGAAGGGTTTTGGTGTTCTCTGCCCTGAATAAGGAAGCTGAGTGTTCCTGTGATGCCTTATTCTCAGGGGGCTTGGTTTTCTCATTGTAGCTTCAGGTTTCAGTTGCATCTTGAAGTGCTCTGTGGCTTCCAGAGTAACCTGCAAATTAACTGCTTCACTTCATTACAGACAAACCTCCCAATCTTCAAATTGAAGGAGTCATGTGTGAGGAGACGATACAGTGACTTTGAATGGCTGAAGAATGAGCTGGAACGAGACAGTAAGGTGAGGCCTGGCTCAGACCTGCCTATTCCTGAAACTGGGACATGAGGGAACAGTTACAGCCATAATCTTGAGCTGCCCAGAGAAGAGGCTGTGGTGGTGGGTGCTTTTTGTGGCTCTGTCCACGTAATGGGGCTGGAGATGAGCATCAAACAGCAAAGGATATCTGATTGCAGGTGGCTGTTCTGCTGACAGGGTGGTTCTGTGCTTTTAGATTGTAGTGCCACCACTGCCTGGAAAAGCTTTGAAACGACAGCTCCCCTTCCGAGGGGATGAGGGCATCTTTGAGGAGTCTTTCATCGAGGAGCGGAGACAGGGACTAGAACAGTTTATTAACAAGTAAGCTTGATGTCCTGGGTTTGCTGTGTGCTGCCTCGGGCTGCTGCTGATTGGAAGGGGGCTGTGGGTTGACCATGAGGGAGTCTTGACCTGCTGCTGGCAGGTGCCAATGCTGAAGGGTGGTGCCTGCAGGTGGGTAATGAAACTGTGGTACTGGAACAAGTCCTGCCTCGAGTGTGGGTTGTGTTCCATGCTCTCTCCTGAGAGTGCAGTGAGCATTAGCAGAACAGATGTGCTGCAGAGACCCACCAGCACTGTAGTGTTGGATCAGGGCACGGCATGGGAGGGAACACTGTGCTCAGGCACCTCTTACTGGTCCTGTTGTACCAACAAGTGACCTTGGGCTGAGCTGGTGTGGATGTGCTGAGCCAGCTGCCTGACTCCCTGCTGCAGGGAACAGAGGTGTGGGGGTCTTAGTGGCAGCTGTGCTAACCTCCACATCTGATTTTCTTCCAGAATTGCTGGACACCCACTGGCACAGAACGAGCGCTGCTTACATATGTTCCTGCAAGAGGAGACTATTGATAGGAATTACGTCCCAGGGAAAGTGCGCCAGTAGGAGCACCTGGCACTGTCTTCCTCCATTCCACCCTCCCTCCTGCAAAAATGACATTTATTTTTACACTAAATCTGTCTTCTCTGAACCAGCTTTTCCTCTCTTGAACCTCCCAGTTTGTTCAGTATTTTCCTCTTTTGTAACTGGCAGCAGTTTGTTCTACTGGGCTGTGGTCTTGACCTAAAGGTATGAAGATTTATGCAAGTGAGCGTGTTGTCCCGTGTCTGGGGGCAGATGTGGATAGGTGTGGATCAGGAACTTGCTTATGGCGTTCTGGTGTAGGAGCTGCCTCTTTCCCTATACAGGAAGGTATGAGATGACCTTCGCTCCCTTGTCTGTGCAGCCCCAAGCATCTCTGCAGGAGACTTTGAAGAATAGCAGTTGTCATGTTGGTCAGTGATCGCATCAGGTATTAGCGTTTTAGTAAGGTTTATCCAAACCAGTGAGTAGGTGCCTGGGTGTGTCGGTCTCTCATCCAACCCCATTCACCCTGCATGAAACCCCCATTCTTCACTGTCTGGAAGTGCTGAGACCCAACACCTACTCGAACCCCGCACTCAGCCTCCTGCATTACAGACCTGTTTGGTGTGTTTGTGCCCCCTCCTTTCTAACGTGCTGCTGGCAGCTTGAGGGGTTTCCATGCTGTGTGCTCTCATGATGCTCTGTGTGGGCCGTTTGGCACGTGGAAGATGGGATAGTCTGGGCTGTAGCCATGTGTGCTGTGATGCCTTGGCCCAGGGTTTCAGAAATGCCACGGTCTGCGGTGCCGTGGGCTGCTGTGCTGGTGTTCCCTGCAGCACCCTGCTGGGCTGAACCTGGTGCCCTTATCCTGCACCCCAGCTGCAGGGAGGAGCAGGCGGGTCTGGCTGAGGAGGAGCAAGAGAAGGCTGGTGGAAGTAGTTGTAGGGTGCATCCATGAATGGCTGCCACAGGAAGAGCTCAGCAGTGGGGCCTGGGGTGAGGCCACTTCTCCAGAAAAGGATGGTAGAAAACTGGTCAGCCAGTCCCAGGTTAGACATTTGCTTACAAAGCAGAAGTGACAGTGGCTCTTGGTGTGTTCTCCCCTGTTCTGCAGTGAGCTAGGCAGTCACTTGTGTGAAGCAAGAACACACGACTGATCAGGGAAGCATTCAGAGCTTGAGGGGACCACGAGGCTGTGACTTGCTGCAGCAGAACTGTCCTTTGGAGGCTCCCCTGGCTGCCACAGCTGTGATGAGTGAGGTTGAGCCTCAGCTTGGGGCCTCCTCATGTCAGGGCTGGCTGGTTTATAAGCGCTTGGTCACTTCGTGGTGACACAGTTGAGCCTCTCTTGGAGCACAGACCTGCAGTGGCTGCCCTCCCTTTCCTGCCAGGCACGTTCCCTGAGGCCTTCCCAATGTCTCCGTCGTTTCCTGGTGAGGAACTGGCACTGTTGATCAAGAGGTGGCTCATGGGAAGAAGTCACGGAAAGCGAGAGGGAGCCGCTCCCAAAAGGGCCATGGGGCAGCTGGAGCCCGGTGCCGGTGGAGGCGGCCGTGCCCGCAGAGGGGCTCAGTCCCCGCCTTCCTGATGCCGCCGGTCGCGCTCGGGGCGGCCCCTTCCCCTGCCCTGTGTGGGGCTGCCATCCACCCAGCTGTCTGCACCCTGTCCAGTGTAACGTCCCGGTGCCGTTCGCATTAAACCACTGTGAAGCCAAGTCTCTGCCTGGTCCTGGGGGCTGTTTTATTATCAGTGACTGGGGGCAGGCGTTGGGGAAGCAGCGCTTGGGACTCAGTGCTTCCCTGCACCGGAAGCCCTGCCCTGCTGCCTTCTCTGTGTGGTAGGCTGATGCAGGCACTTTGTTGCACTGCTTCGTGTGTCTGGGTGAAGGCCTGGAGAGTCCCGTTGTCTGGAGCTGGCAGTGCCCCGAGGTTGGGCTGGGAAGGCTGGCCTGCTCCTGCTCCCCCTCTTACCTCTGGCTGGTGTTCCTGGCTGCCCCGGAGTGGCACAGGCAGCCCCCACCCCTTCCCGGGGCAGCTGCCCTGGGGTGTGTGCAGGGGTGGCTGCCCAGGGAAGCTCTGTCAGCTGTGTGCCACCCCTGCTGGGCACTGGGTCGTTGGGGCAGCTCCAGTGCCAGCACGATCCGCAGCAGAGCGCTCTGCCACGGTGTCCGTGCACGGTGAACATAACTTCTTGGTGCGGATAGTACGAGCGTTGACTAGATAAGGTGCCCTGCTAGATTTCTCATGAGTAAACAGAAGGACCGTGAAGCCGAGCCTCTGCCTGGTCCTGGGGGCTGGCGGGACGGGGGAACCGGCGGGGTGGGACGGGGCGGGCTCAGGCGGGGGCGGGCGGCGGTGCCCGAGCGCGATGTGGCGGCCGGACCCGTGGGCAGGCTCGGGGGCCAGCCCCGGCTTGCCGGGCTGCCCGGACCTGCTGCAACACGCCCAGGCGCTGCACTCGCAGGACTCCCCCCTCTACCTCAGCTTCTTCGAGGATGAGTGCCGCCTCATCGCCGACCGCCTGCGCCTCGCCGAGGCCGCCGCGCCCCCGCGGGACCCGTGGGAGACCGACGAGTCGTGGGCCGGGCCCGTCACCTCCACGCCGCTGCCCGCCCCGGACTCGGGCACAAGCACCTGCGAGGCCGCTGCGGCCCCGGGCCCGGCCCGAGCGGAGCCCGTGTGCCTCCCGCAGCCCGCGGCCGGCGCTGGCCCCGGGGCCCACCCGCTCTCCCGGGCCCGGCTCGATGCCGCGCAGCCCTCGGGCGGCCGCCCCGGCCCCGCCGCCCGCTCCCCGGGCCGCGGCCGCGCCAGGCTCGCTCCGACCCGCACACGGGCCTCGCAGGGGCTGCAGCTCCCCTCGGCCGGCACGGCGGGCTCGGCCTGCCCAAAGCGGCTCCTCCAGCCCGCAGGTAAGCGGGGTCGCCGCGGGGAGCCCCGGCACGGCCGCTGCCTGCCCGGCGCTGCTGAACCCTCCCTCTCTCTCCCAGATACCAGGCTGAAGGGGATGCCGCCTGCCAGGTCCAGGGTTCAGCATCCCGGCCGGGCTTTGAAAAAGGCACAACCTTCTGCCCTTCCCGAACCCGCCCCCCGGGACACACAGATGAAAAGTAATTCCACACCTGTCAGCTGGCCTCATGCGAAGCGGGGAAGCATGGGGGGGCTGATGCTGCCGCAGGAGGGAAGAAGGGGGTTGGCCTGGGCTGCAGCATGGCCAAGGACAGAGAAGGAGGAGCGAGGAGTCCTTGGGAGCAGCGCAGGAAGAAGCTTAGGTAATGTGCTCATGCCCCAAGTGATGTTAACGTTGGCCTTCCGCCAGTGTGGGCTAGCAGCCCTTTGGCTTTGGAGCCCTCACCCCATGGTCTTGTGGGGGTCGTGCCCATGGGCCTAGGACAGGCAGCCTGGCTAAGCCCCATGCTGCCTGAAGAGTGGTGCAGTGTGGCTGCTTTGGAGCAGCAGCCTCTGTGCCTAATGTTTGTTCACTATAGCTGCTGTCAAGGCTGGAGATCACAAACAGCCCTCATCAAGACTACCGACAGCAATTCCTGTCCTAGCTTCCCGCTCCTCACTGCGGCCTCTGGGAAGAGCTGCTTCATCCCAGCGCCTTTGGATCAGTATGGGTGAGTCTTGGCAGAAACGCCAGAGGTGGCAGAGTTGTGGCGGGAGGGGGAGCTGCTGCCGTGGGAAGAACATTCAGATCTCAGCTACAGGGTCAAAGCTGTTTCTGGGGAAAGGACTGGAGGGGATTGTGTGTACTTAGGCTCAGAGGAGGGGAGGTGAAATGCAGAGCAGCAAGGCTAGGTGAAGTCCCTTTCCCTGGAGAGGCACCCAGCAAAGAGACCGAGCGAATCTGGTGCTTGAGCTCATCCATAGGACAGGGAGCAGCCCTGGTCAGTCAGGGCACTGTCTGAGCAGGAGTTGATGCTCTTTGCTTTCATTTCCTGGGCCTCCCTTCAGGATCAACTACACAGGAGCTTTCAAGGTGTGAAGATTCAGTTCCTGCTGAGCGGGTAAGAGCCAGCTATGTCCTGGCAGCACAGAGCACTGTTCAACACTGTTGCTGGGGCCAGCTATGCCAGAGGTGGAAGATGATGGGACCTGGGGCTGCCAATTTCCTGGATGGCACATGAGCTGATTTAGCCTTTCCCTAGGGTTTACACAAACCCATGTTCATTTACTGCATGGCTTTACCACCTCTCCGGTGCTCAGGGGATTGCAGGCTTCTTTCCAGTTAAATTTTTAAGGGCCTTTTGAAACACGCAAACCTCCTATGGGTTGTGTTGTTGCTTTTATACCTCCTGACATGTTGGACATGTACCCAGGATGGAGTGAGCAGAGCTTGCAGCAAGGCGAAGCTCCCAAGCTGTGAATTCTTCTACCTGAAAAATATGTTTGTGCATTTGCCAGCAGTTTTAGGGCTCTTCACTCTGTGGCTGCGACCTGCCAAAGGCATTCTTGTTACACACAGGTGCTGGCAGGTGCTCACTGCTAAGTGAACCGTGGCTCCTTCAGCAGGCACTGCTGCTGTGATGGACACCCCGTGGAAGTGATCCCCAGGGTGCTGGGCTTGGGGTGTTGGGTGGGCTGCAGTGCTCCTCCAGTGGATGGGCTGTGCTGTGGCTGAGCTGCTGGTCACTGTGTGGGGGTGACCACTCCCTGCATCACACTTACATCCTGCCCTTGCCAGTCTGCAGATGATCAGCTGTCCCAGGAGCTGGAGCATGTGAAAAAAGAGCTGGAGCGAGTGAAGAGGGAGCTTGGTATGTGGGTCTGGCTGTTCTGAGGGCTGCAGGACACCCACAATCCAGGTGACATCCCCTGTGCTCCTCCCTGGAGCCCACAGCCTGCAGCTCTGTGGGGATGGGGCTGGCTTCTTGTTTAGGGGGTAGAGCAGGATCTCAGCTGGTGTCCTAGAGGGTCTGGGGCTGAGGTGTTCAGGGTGGGCTGAGCACAGCCCTTCTTGCCTCCTGCCTGCAGCTGACAAGACTGCCCAGTGTGAAGCCTATCACCAGACAATCTGCTCCTTGCAGGCTCAGCTCAGAGCAGCAGGTATGTGCCCTCACTGCAGTGAGCCCTCACCTCTGGGCAGGCTGCAGGGATGCTCTGGTGATCCCTTGCCGTTGTAACCGAGGGCTGCCAGATGGAAGGGACACAGCTCGTGGCCTTTCCCATGGGTCAGGTTGACACTGCTGTTGCTTCCCAGGAGTCTGTGTGGAAGATGCAGCAGTGTTCAAGGGTGGTGACTTGAGGAGAGACTGACAGCTGGCACATGGGCACATATCCGTCTGCCTGAGCCTCTGGGCCAGTGATACCTGTAGAACTGTTGAATGAGTGAATTTTTGTAACTGCTTGTATTTAAAAGAAATAAAATAAAGGTGTCTTTTCCAGTGGTGCTTGCTGTCTGCTGGGGTAGGGGCAGTGCCCAGTGCTGCCCACTGCTCCCCAAATGCTGGGCAGACAGGGCAGCTCTGTGCCCAGCTGTGGCTGGTTTTGCTCAGCCAGAGACTTGAGGTCTGCTGCAAGGAGGAGCTTGGGTTCTGGCAGATGGAGGCACAGCAGGGCTCTGGGGAAGCCTTTCTGGACAAACCTGGTGCTTCCAGGTGGGAGAGAGGCAAAGCTGGAGAGTTTTGTAAAGCTGGACTTGATAGTCCTTATGGGTCCCTACCAACCTGAGATATCCTATGCTTCAGTCATGGAAGGTAATGAGGGTATCCAAGGGATCTGCTTCTGCAGGGCTTTTGGCCCCCTTTCTGGGCTAGAGCCATCTCTTACCCTCCTTTATGCTGGCAACATATGCCCTGCCACTGTTTGCCTTCCTGCTGCTCCTGTTGGGACGTGCCCTTAGGCTGCTCCATGCCTCTGCCTGCTCCCAGCCGTTGGTCTGTGCTGCTGGCTCAGGGCCCTGAATGACAGGGGTGGAGAACGGTAAGACTGGGAGGTGAGAATGGGGTACTGGGAAGACAGATGTGGAGCTGCCTGTGAGGTCTGGGAACTGAAGACATGTTCAATACCAAGTGCTGCTCCCACCGTGAAACTGAAACTATCTCCCAGCACCTGCTATTGCAACAGGGTTTCTGGGAATAGGATGATTTTGGTGTCATCCACCCCCTCACTGCTCTGGATCTAGTGTCTGTCTGTCTGCCTGGGCCAGGGTGACCCCCCCTTGGAGTCCTGCTGTGCCCATGGTGCTGCTGGCCCTGCCCAGGAGCATCCTCGGTGATGGTGCTGCCCAGCTGGATCCTCGCCTTCAAGAAGGAGCGGGAAGCATCTGGGCTCTAACAGCCCAAGGAAACGGAATTCTGCAACTTGATCTTGAGCTCACTTAGTTCCCAGTGGGGGTCATGGGGCCGGAAAGGGAAGGGACCTTGATGACTGGCAGGGGCACAGCCTGCCTGGAAGTGGCGTTCGCAGAGTGCGTTGGTGTTTCATCACCGTGAGGTCATCGCAGCTGCTGCGGTGGTATTTCCGTCATCCCGAGGTCGTCTTCCGAGGAAAGAAGCGGCTGGACCTGTTGCCTCGACAGTGGCGCCAGAGCAGAGCCTTGCCTATGATGCCAGGGAGGGGCTGGTTCACCCTCCCGGCATCGCTGCCAGTTTGAATGGGTGCTCACGACATGCGAGCACTGGATTGCATCAGGTCGGGCTGCTGAGCGGCGGGTACCGGCCTGCGTGCTGGCGAGGAGGGCGCTGGCTCCGCCTCTCTCAGGGCTGCCGGCCCGGCAGCGGAGCGGTTCTCCCGACATCTCTTAGGGATGCCTGTTGCTCCAGAGTTAAGGAGGCTGTAGTGGAGCGCTGTCCGGGCCCCGCTCCCTGCGGAGCATGCAGGGATCGTAGCACAGTCCCTCTCCCTGCCTTAGACTGAGCTCCGCTCGCAGCCCCCATAGGAGGGCTGGCCTCGCCTCCTCGCCTCGCTCCCAGCCCCGACAGGGCAAGGCCGGGGCAGGCTCTGCCGTCATGGCACATTTGGTCCCGGGGGACCCTCAGCCGCCCCCTCCGTGGCCTTTGCCGAGGGAACACGGCTGACGCCACCCAGGTCACGGTGCCTTGCCCAGGTCTCGGACCTGCCGCTCGCAGCAGCCACACTCCCGGCGGCCGACCGGAGCCGTGCCCGGTCCTCGCCCCGCTACCACTTATTACTTGAATTTTTATTTTTTAAAAACTCTGGCGATAGGGGCGGCCGGCTGGCCGGTGGTGGGCAACCGGGCACCCGTGGGGCTGGGAGGGCACGGGCTTCTCGGTAAAGGGCGCGCAGCTGTTCTAGCTCGCCCGCTGCTTGCCCCGCGGCGGCTCTGCCAGAAGCAGAGCCCTCTGCCAGGGGTCTCATTTCTAATGACTACTTTTGGTGCGCGCCGTCATCAACCGGGCGGAGCCGTCCCGCCCTTCATTTCAGCTTCGGCGCCCGGCGGCTTGTTCCCAGAATAAGCGAAGCAGAGCTGATCTGATCTGAACTGAACGGGATCGCACCGGAGCGAGCTGAGCTGTACCGTGCCGAGCCGTGCCGAACCGTGCCGAGCCGCGCCGCCGGTGAGTGTTGGCGGGCGCCGCCGCCGCGCCGGGAGGGGCCTTGGCGCAACCAGTGCTGCGCTTGCATCAGCTGCCGCCCGCACGTGGCGGACCCGTTCGGGCTTTTCCATCCCCGGGGCTGCTCCAGACACCCCGGCGGGACCGAGCCTGACTGGCACTCCTCGGGACCGGAGATGCCCCCGCGGGGGCTGGGGGAATGGTCCCGAGCGGGGGCTGGCGGCCCCCGGCACCTGCCCCGAGTCGCGGCGGGGTGCGGTGGGCACTGGGATGCGGTGGGCACTGGGATGCGGTGGGCATTGGGATGCAGCAGGAGGCTCCTGTTGTCGCCCAACACGTTGCTTCTCCGCCCCTCTGCCCGCCCGTAGGTCGCTGCGCGCTCTCTGCAGGTGAGCGTGTCGGGTGACAACGTGGCTTTCAGCGAGCCTCCTCCGGCCGTGGGCCGCGGCTCCCTCGGTGCTCGCCGAGCGCTGTCCCTCGGCCGGCTTTGACAGGGACTGGTGCTCATCCGGATGCTCAGCGCGTTCCCAGCATCGGGCAGGGCGGGAGAAGGGGAGGCTGCCCCCCATCTTCCTCGGTGCCACTCGCGCCTTTTTTCCTCGGCCATGCTCTCGCAATAAGGGCGGAGCACTTTTCTGCTACCAGCCCCTTCCTTGCAACTCCGGAACTCACTCTGGTGTCAGAAATCCTTGGAACAATCGAGCAGACCTGGGGAAGGCAGCCAGAGCTCTCCAGGTAGTGGCTGGGGAGGGTGCCAGTGCTGGGGCAGTTATTCCCAGAGGCTTAGCAGGCTGGGACAACTCTTTGGGCCAAGGCTGAATGTGACACGTGCCAGCTCGGGAGGAGGTTTCTTGAGAAATGGTTCTATGGAAGTGTGAGCTCGGGAGGAGGTTTCTCTGAAACTGGCAGGTTTGCTAGTTATGAGGAAGCAGCCACTGGTGGCTGCCACTGGTGGCTGCCCCTGTGACCCTAACTGATAACCCCCCTCTATGGAAAAGAGTCACAAAGTTATCCTTTTGTAGTTACACTGATCCATGCAGCGCAGCACTGGTGCTGCCCTGGGCACCTGGTTGGGATGTGTTTCCTTTCTCAATGAAAGGAGAAGTCAGCAGGGAAAAGATGCTGATGGGTGGATGGTTCAGTGATGGGCACAAGTGCCAGCCATGGCCGTGGGCATTGGGAGTCACTTTCCTTGTGGCTCCTCTCACCCTGTGCTGGATGCCTGCTTCACAAGGTGCTCATCTTAAGAGCCTTTCAGGGATGGGTGGCTCCTGTGAGCCAGAGGATGCTGTTGGTCACACGTTCAGGGTGATTAGAGCCTGCAGAGCTTGCAGGCAGCTTGGCAAGCACTGTCGGCGGGCAAGGGATTTGTGCTGGGGGCCTGTGCTGGTTACACATCCCTGTCAAGGGTGTGGTGCAGAAGCTGAAAGTGAAAAAGGAATGGCTGCATCCCAGTGAGTCAGCCCAGCCTGCCAAATCCTCTGCCGGAGGAATGCTTTGTCTCCCCACCACTGCTGATGTGCACACCCACACACCAGGCCGGAGGGATGCACCCGCAGTCGAGTTTGGGCTGAAGGATCTACAGGCTGCCAAATCAGTGGGGAGCTGCTGGAAAACAGTGGGCAAGCTCTGGGACGTGCCCAGGGGCCCCGTGGTTGGGACCATACAGTGCTTGAGCAATGAGCCTGTTTCCCACCATGGACTTAGTGGGTCCATCCCTGGCTCACTGTTCTGGTGCAGGAGCTGTGCAGCTGGGGTATGTGCAGCCCCACAGTGCCTTGGAGGGACCCACCAGAGTCTCTGCCCTACCAGCGTGGCAGGGGCTTGGTGCTGATGGGTCAGCTGGGAGCAGGGTCCTCTGGGCATCGCTGCCTGCCCTGCTCCCTGCAGCTTTGGTCTTGCTGCCTGAGGGACACTGAGCTTCATATTTCTATGGTCCCTTCTCTTGCAGGGCTTTTGAGCAGCTGAGCACCACCCAGGAGAGGACAAAATGTTCAGGGAAAAAATGACCAGTATTGGGAAGAAGCTGATCCGCCGGCGCGTGGTGGATCTGAGCTCCGACGACACGCGCTTTGCCCGCTGCCTCTCCACACTGGACCTCATAGCCCTGGGGGTGGGCAGCACGCTGGGGGCCGGTGTGTATGTGCTGGCCGGGGAGGTAGCCAAGGAGATGGCTGGTCCCTCCATAGTTCTCTGCTTCCTGGTAGCTGCTTTCTCATCGGTACTCGCTGGACTCTGCTATGCAGAGTTTGGGGCCCGTGTCCCCAAGGCCGGCTCTGCCTACCTCTACAGCTACGTCACCGTTGGTGAGATCTGGGCTTTTACAACCGGCTGGAACCTCATTCTCTCCTATGTGATAGGTACGAGGCCAGGCAGCGTGCTGGCATCTGTGCCTGGGCTCTTTTCAGCACGGTGCTGTCAGCATGGGGGGAGGTTTCTGGGGGTGGCATGTGGTGCTGTGGGGTGGGATCAGCAGGGACGTGGGTGCTGAGGTGGGAGTGGGCGATGCCACTCTGCCCTGGGCTCAGACTGATGCACGGATTTGCCATCAACAAGGTACGGCCAGTGTGGCTCGAGCTTGGAGTGCGGCATTTGACAACATCATTGGCAACCACATCTCCACCTTCTTCGCCAACAAGACTGCACTGCACCTGCCAGGGGTGCTGGCCGAGCGCCCGGACTTCTTTGCACTAATCCTGATTGCGCTGCTTACTGGTGAGTGTGCATAGGAGCGGCTCCGTGGCACTGTGGGCGGTGGCTTGGGAGGCCCAGTGGGTCCCCACTCACCTCTTCTGTCCCCACAGCACTGCTGGCCTTTGGTGTCAGCGAATCCGCCCTTGTGAACAAAATCTTCACGGCGGTGAACCTGTTGGTGCTGAGCTTTGTCATCATCGCTGGCTTCGTCAAGGGGGACATCAAGAACTGGCAGCTCTCGGAGGAGGACTATGTCAACCTCACGCACCCGGCCCCACATGATGACATGTAAGGAGAGCAACTGTGCCAGGCCAGGGTCTGGCACAGGGCAGGCATAGGCCCCACTGTCCATGGACCCCACGGCAGCTGCTCTCCTCCCTACTTTCCAGGAAAACAGCCTTTGGCTCCGGCGGGTTTGTCCCCTTTGGACTGGAAGGGATCCTGACTGGCGCTGCCACCTGTTTCTACGCCTTCGTGGGCTTTGACTGCATTGCCACTACAGGTACTGCCTTGGGTGAGGGTGGTGTGGGCATTTCCCCTGCACAGCCAGCAGCTGTCTGGGATCTGCTGGGGAGGATGCTCCATGGCGTGGGAAACAGCTGGTCCCACCACCCCTGGGAGGTTTCCCTGCAGAGTATCTCCAGCTGGGCCAGGCGAAAGGGCTCACAGCCTGGCCTGCTGCAGGAAAAGGGGTTCATTACACCACATGGTGGGAGCAGGGCTGCACCCTGCCTGTGCAGGCAGCTCCTGGAGCAGCAGGGAGCCTTTTGACTGCTGAGCCGAGGCTGCAACAGTCCTGGGAATTGTTAGTGCCTCCTAGTAATTTCCCAGCCTCAAGCAACCTTTTTCTAAATGACTGGGTTCGTGCAGAACTGCTGCTTCCTGGAACACAGGGAGCCCTCTTAATTTCCTCTCATTCCTCCAGAAATCTACTTAGTGGGTGGCTGGTACAGGCTGTTCTGCCTGACCTGCCTGTACCTCCCTGCCCCCAGGGGCTGCCCAGCAGCCGCCTCCTTTCCTCCTACGCCACTGCCACTGCCGAGCCCCTTGCTGGGAGTGTGGCGCAGCACATCTTTGCAAAGCCGAGGTGTATGGAGAACCTCTATTTAGCAGGCTCTGTAGGGACAGGGAGGGGTGGGGGTAAAGAGCTGGCATGGCCAGGGGGGCTGCCAGGCCGCTGCATCCCTGGAAGCCAAGGCTGCAGCCACGCGCCTCTGCTCTCAGCAGTGCCAAAGCTTCTGCCAGTGCAGCAGCACAGCTGGGGACCCCTCCTCTCCAACAGCCCCTGCCTGCTGCTGCCCAGTCCCATGCTGCCATGCCTTGGGGCTAGCTGCCCCATGCTGTGCCATGGAGTGGGGACACATGCTCTCTCTTCTCTCTGTACAGGGGAGGAAGCCAGGAACCCACAGCGCTCGATCCCCATTGGCATCATTGTATCCCTCTTCATCTGCTTTGTGGCTTATTTCGGGGTCTCTGCGTCCCTGACTCTCATGGTGCCCTACTTCCTTGTGAACAAGAACAGCCCTCTGCCCGAGGCTTTCAAGGCAGTTGGCTGGGAGCCCGCCCGCTACGCTGTTGCCGTTGGCTCACTCTGTGCCCTCTCCACCAGGTAGGAGTGGCCCTATTCCTGGCACTGCCTGGCCCAGCGCAGGGACCGGCAGCATGCTTCCAGGCTGGGCTGGGGACTTGCTCTGCCCAGCTTCTGTCCTGCTCCTGGCACACAGCCAGTCCCATCCCTGTCTGGGTGGTGGGTGTGGACAGCTTGTCTGGCAGGCCCTAAGCCATCTCTCCCCACGGCAGCTTGCTGGGCTCCATGTTTCCCATGCCCCGAGTGATCCATGCCATGGCAGAGGACGGGCTGCTCTTCAAGCCCCTCTCCAACATCAACGATCGCACAAAGACCCCTCTGTTAGCCACCATCACCTCGGGGCTCTTCTCAGGTAAGGCTCCTGGCCACCGCCTCACACTCGGCCCCGCAGTGGTCTGGAGCTGTGCTCATGCTGTGTGTCCTCATTGCAGCGGTGTTGGCCTTCCTGCTTGACCTGAAGGACCTGGTGGACCTCATGTCGATCGGCACGTTGCTGGCCTACTCCTTGGTGGCAGTGTGTGTGCTCATCCTCCGGTGGGTGACTCCTTCTGTGTGGTGGTGCCCAGGGTGGATGTTCCTTGCATTGACCCTGGGGGATTTTAGCCACAGCTTTTTCCTGGGGGCATGCAGCCTGGGGAAGTGTCCAGCCCCCAAGGTGGAGGCTGCTCACGAGAGCCTGTGAGGTGTCTCTGGGCATATCCTTGTAGTGGCTGTCCTGGGGCCACTGCTGGAGCAGCAGGAATATGAGGGTGCTGCCCACTGTCCCCCGGGGCTACGAAGTTCTGTGGGCTCTGCTGCAATCTTGTCCTACCTGCTCAGGTACCAGTCTGGGCAGCTGAACTCCCCGAAGGCCATGGAAATGTTGGAGCTGAATGGGAACGAGGAGGAGAGGGTGATCATGAATCCAACTGTCACTGCTGCCAGTGCCCAGCAGAAAGAGACGCTGTCCTGTTCAACACTCTTTAACCCACCTTCGGACACCCCCACTGCGCTCTCGGGGCGCATCGTCTATGTCTGTGTCTCGGTCATTGGTGAGTGAGTGGGAGCTGGCAGTTGATGTCCCCTCCTGCCAGGGCCTGGAGTGTTTTTGGCGCGTCTCTGCAGAGCTGGGAAGGGATGGAGAGGGGCCAGGCGGAGGAGAGGGGCCAGGCAGCACAGGCTGCCAGCTGCTGTTGGCAGTGCCAGCGAGTGCTGAACCCACCTGCCCTGAGCAGGGTGCCAAGTGCAGGGTACAGCTGTGGTTTTTGGGAGTGCACGGGGGTTGTTGGTGGACATGGGTGCTAAGCCAAGCATGTGTGGGTGGTCATGGGAGATCCCTGCGATGAGCCTGGCCCATGCTGGCCACCAGTGAAGGTGGTCCCCAACCCCTTGAGAGTGCTTTGGCTTGGTTTGCTTTGGCTTGTCCCTCAGTGGTTCCATTGTGCAGCCAGAATGGGGTGGCTCAGCCAGGTCTGGGTAAGTGTCAGAGCTGGATCTGAGCCCAGCTGAGCGCAGGTTCCCTGCAGCTTGCTGGGTTGGCAAGCACCTCCAGCAAAGCGCTTTCCTGAGGCTTTGGGGTGGATGTTGGAGACGGCAGGTGCTGGCCCCTTACCTGACCAAGAGGAATGGGTGCCTCAGCCCAGCCGTTGGTCAGGCTCAGGGTCCCAAGGAGGCCACAGGCAATGCAGCCCCCTGACTAACCCCTCTCTTGCAGCCACGGTGGTCACAGGCCTCTGCGTGTTCCTGACCTTCAGTGTGGCTGCTCTGAAGGACACTGATGTGGGCTGCATCGTGGTCCTGGTGCTGCTCCTCGTGGCTTTGCTCATTCCCACCATCATCATTTGGAGGCAGCCACAGAGCAACGCGCGATTAAACTTCAAAGTGAGTGCAGCCCCCTGCAGCTTGGCATCTGCACCCCCATGGACTCCAACAGGATCTGGGCATTGCAGGGTCTGCCAGGGCTTGCTGCCAGGCAGTTACCAAGAAGGCCCAGAGCCCTCAGACCTCTCTGAGGTGCAATCCCCAGTGTGGAAGTGCCCGGGTATCCTCTGGGTGTGGTGGGGATGGGGTCCCTCTGTGGCCACCAGCATCCTCAAACCCGGCCTGGTCCCTCAAGGCACAGTTGACACACCACAACTTGTCCCTTGCAGGTACCTTTCCTCCCATTGCTGCCGATCTTCAGCATCTTTGTTAACATCCTGCTGATGGTACAGCTGAGTCCCGGCACCTGGATACGGTTTGCCATCTGGATGGTTTTGGGTAGGTGTGCTGTGGCAGGGAGCATGATGCCTGCAGATCTCTCCTTGGGGGGATGTTAATGCTGGCAGCCCACCATTGTGCATTTCATTATGGAAACTGTCCTGCAGGTTTCGGGATTTACTTTGGCTATGGGATTCGGAACAGTGTGGAAGGGAAAAATGCAGAAGAAAAGCCTCTTCACCATCCTGGACTGGACCTCAGCCCCGGGGCTGCTGCAGTCTGAAGTACTAGGCACAAACACTCCATGGACCCCTGCCAGTGTTCCCGCTTGGGGACAAGATCATGATCCGCACAGTGCATCCATCCCCTCTCCTATAGGGAGTCCCAGAGTCAGGACTGCGGAGCTTGGTCATGTGCTGCCCTTTCCCCTCACAGAGCAGAGGTCTCCAGGCTGGGTGGGAGTGCTGGTGGGCCAGGCCTGGTCTCTGTCCTGCTGAGGAGCAACAACAATGGTATGGCCCTCCTACCACGAAAACTGCTTTCCCTGTGCATTGGAGGCCCTACATGATGGTACAGTGGTGCAGTGGTAATTGTTCTGTCACGTTGCTGTGTTTACCACCTCCTCTCTGGGGTTTCCAAGTGCCAGCTGTGTACATGGCATCCATGTCTGTAGCTGGGCAGAGGGGCTTGCTATGAATCGTTCTGATCCTCACAGTACTGCCAGCAGACCGTACTCCCTGCCAGCACAGGACTGAGCTGGTCTGTGATTTGCGTCCTCTACTTGAGCCTAGTGCTGCCCTGGCCATGTTGCTTAGCTCCAGTGTCCGTGAAGATGTCCCCAGTGTAGCTGTACTGCTGTCCAACCTCACATGTGTTTGTACAGTTTGCGTTTTAATGCCAGTTTTTATACCTCATAAATATTTTTTAAGTTCTTGTGTCTGTTGATCTTGCTGCATCTCCTGTTAATGCCCTGTGGTCATGGGCCCCTGAGCAGGTCCCTACATGGTACCGGGGTGGGTACCAGGCTGGTGTCAGTGCAGAACAATGCCTGGTTCCAGCTAGGCTGTGCTGGGTGAGCTCCCTGCCCGAAATCTGCCAGCTGGAACCACCCGCCCTTGCACTGTCCCCTGGGAGGGGACAGTGAGCTTGTGAGCCAGGAGCTGTGGAGCAGTGCTTCAGGCCAGCTCAAACCAGTGCTGCTGGTACCTAGGGGCAGGACAGCATCCTGCCATGGCCCTGCCTTGCAGGCCCTGTGCTGTGAGGGATTGTGTCACCAGGTCCCAAAGCAGTGGATGCAGTAAAGATCTTGAAAATATCTCCTGGAGATGCCAGCAATGATTGCAGAAGGAGCATGGCCAGGAGCTGGGCTGCATCCATGTGAGATGATGATTTTCCAGATTCTGGTCTGGTCTAAATCAGACCTGACATTATTATTCAAGATGAACTAATTTAAGGCAGATGGATCGTGCTTGGTTTTGGCATCTCTCCCTGTTTATTGGCAATGGCACAGGGTCACTGCACGGTCAGCAGCGAGGCACCCGCACCATCAGCTCTGCTTGGCCCCTGTGCTGGAGCTGTGAGCCCTGCCCAGGGCTGTGCCTGGAGTAAAAGGGGCTGCAGCACCTACTCTGACCCCAGGCCAGGCACTCAGTGCCCCGGTGCCCTGGGCTGGGGTGCCCTGCCAGAGCCTCAGGCTCCAGCCCCCTGGGGCAGCTGGCTCCTGGCACTGGCTCCTCAGGGCTGCTTCCAGCCCTCCTAGTCAAGCTGGTGCCTTGGTGTGCCACACTGTTTCACCACCCCACCTTGTGGTGGGTATCTTCTGGCCAGGGGCAGTACATGGGGCCCTGCTGAGCCCTGAGCCTGCAGACCCCCTGGCACCCATGTCCCTGGTTTCAGGTGCTGTTACCCAAGGCTTTCCCCTCCTGTGCCAGTCAGGGAGGGGCCATTTTCTGGTTTGAGAAAACTCACCAAAAAGCAGATCCTGGTCTTACTGTTGAGGGGCCTGTGACGACCCACCCTTTAGGGGAAGGAAGCGCCCAGCCCCACACACAGCAGTCTGTGGTTTGCCCTGACAGCCCGGGCACTTCCACCCAGGCTGGCAGCACAGGCTGCTGCCTAGCCATGGGCCTTCCCCAGGGCAGCTCCAGGCCTGGCAGAGCACCAAACACACCTGAAGCCCTCCCCTGTTTGTGCCTCTGCCACTGCACAGGCACCAGCGTGGGCAGGGGCAGCAGGGCTGGCTCCTGGCTCAGCACTGCCTTGCTGGCTGTAGTGCCAAGGGGGACACTCAGACAGACTCCCCTGGGAGATACAGCCAGGGCTTGGTTTGTGATCTCCCTGTTGCCATTTAAATCCCCCGGATTTAAAGGGGAGCTGGAGGGCTGCTAGCTCCTGCTGTGTTTGGTTCAAGCCGTGGTGAGGAGGCAAGAGTTCAGGGCAGCATTGCAGTGGAGGTCTGGCTGTGGTCACCAGCTGATGACAGTGTGCCTTGGCCACAGGCCATGCCAGGGGTGCAGTGCTGGTGGGTCAGGGTGCCAGGGGTGCAGAGAGTGGGTGACTCTCAGCCTCCCTCCCCAGCTGGCTCCACCCTAATCCCGTGGCATTCTTAATTTTGTATCCAGCTGCCTGTGGGGGACACAGAGCTTTCCTGGTGGAGCCATCGCAGCAGCTCTCTGCACACCAGCTGCTTGCCACCTCCGGGGGGCTGCTGAGAGGAGCCCGTGTGGCCACGCAGGCTGGAGGCAGGGTGGAGATGGGGAAGTGCGACACTGAGTCCTTGGAGGAAGAGCTGTCACTGCAGAGGCTGCCCCTGCACTGCTCCCCTACCAGAAAGGGGGTGGCCCTGGCACGCGGAGATGAAGCAGCAGATTAAATTTTAAATTGGGTACAATAATCTGGTTAGGAGTTAAAATAGGCTGGCAAGTCTGTTCTGCTCTGTGACACTAAATGCTTCAACCTGAGGAGTTAATGTGCCACCTTCTTCCCTGTAAAACCAGTTAGTGAGTGGATACCATCAGATTCCCTTCCCTGCAGGTGATCAGCTGGCAGAGCGGTGACAAATGGCTGAGTGGGACAAATCCATCAGCAGGACACAAGTCCTGGAATCCAGGGAATTGACTCCAGGCAGATGGGGTCACTGGCATGACAGAGCAAACTGTTCAGCTCCCGACATTTCTGCAACAGCCCCGGGTTGTGCTGTACGGGCCTCGCTGTCCGGAAGAGCTCCAGGAGATCAAAGCCAGTGAGATTCCTATCACTCCTCACTCACCTCGCTCCAGACAGGTCCCAACCCTTCTGCTTTCTGTGGTAAGATTAAGCATGCATGACCCAGTAGCTGGCAGGAGGCTGTGTGCATCCGATAATCCTCCTGGCCCTGAGCTCTCTAATCATGCAGGCTTAATGCTCGCCTCGCTTTGCCTTTGCAGGCCTGGCATGATGGCTTGCTGCCAGATGGTTGCTCTTCTCTTACTCTCCTTTCTTCTAGTGCTGCAGCTGGTGACCTGGTTCCCACTCGTGTTCCCTGCTCCACACTGCAACCAGCCAAAGGGTGGTTCCTGTCACAGTCTGTCCTGGAGCTCATGACATGCTGTGACCACGCCTGCCCCCAGCAGGACCTCATCCTGATCCCTCAGAGCTTCCAGGAGTACCTCTCTTATGAGACAGTGTATCCCAACAGCACCCATACCCTCACTGTGGTGGAAGTGAGCCCTTGAGTGAGTGGTGTGGGGAGGAGGGGGCGGAGGCAGCATGTGCAGTGCAAGCAGCAGATTTATGGTGCAGACAGGCGGTTTTCCATCAGTGGGGCCACTTCCTGATGAGCTCCCGCTTCTCTGCCACCATCAGGATCCCCACAGGCTGCACGGGTGTGCTGGTGTTTGAAGACACATCCCCATCACTGCCTACTGCCTTCACCATGGCAAAGTCTACGTGAAGGGGGTCAAGAAGATCCAAGTGAGTTTCCTGATGCTGGCGCAGAGTGCTGGCAACGGGATGGGGAGGCTGGTGATGCACATGGGGCCATCCTTGGTCAGTGTGGGCTATGACTACACCCTTTTGAGGCTGCACAGGCCGTGCTGGTGCCTGCACATGAAGCTGATGGCAGCTCTGGCAGCAGAGATGGCTGGGAAGAGGAGTGATTTCTCAGGGTTTGACGGTGACCTGCTGGGTGAAGTGGTCTGCCTCTTGTGTGGGAAGGAGGACGAGATGGTCCTTCTCATCTACTGCGATGGCAGCCCTGGTGCATCTGGCTCTGGGGTGTGTGTGCAAAGTGTGAGACCCTATATGACACTATACAAAGCTTGCCTTATGTTTCCCTACCTCACACAGATGAGATTTTTTGCTAATCCTACATTTTATGGCTGTTACCCTTCTCCATCTTCCTTAAGTTCTCCTATTTTCCTGCTGTGTTTACCCAGGTAATTATTCCCTCTGTAATTCATATTCTCCACAAGGGATCTTACGCTGGTGGTGCTTTGCAAGGCTGGACAGATGACTGCTTGTATTTTTCACTCTTAAGTCAACGTCCTGTTCCTTTTCACTGCATCTCAGGGGCAGCCTTTATCACAGGTCATTCTGCTGTTACTGCTTAAACCTGATGAAGAATAAACATGCAGTTCCTTCAAGACCTGTGACAGTTGTACGGGCACAGCAACCTGATTTGCAAAACAAACATGGAGACATTTCAACAAACTAAATGTAACACCTCCTCTAGCTCAGTTACTAAGACTTCATGTGAGTGTTAAACTAATTTAACTTACATGCCTGGTCTGCAGATGGGTGTGCAACAGTTTCTATCACCCCAGATGAGATAATGCATGAAAAATCATGATGACACATTATTGGGCAGGGAGCAGCTGCTATTATTTACACAATAGAAACCAAATTTACAGACAGAATTTAACTTGTTCAGTGGAATTACCTGCCCTAGCTGAGAGGTTCCTGGGGACAGACCAAGAAGGGTTTACATCTCCTCTGGTCCCTTGTTTGGACATAAGAACAGGCTAGAGAGTGCCAGCCATGGCCTTCTTAAAATAGGAAGAAACACAGGGAAGGGAGTTCTTGGTTCCTTCCTCTCTGAAGTGCTCACTGAGCATTTGTTATGCTTCACAGGCTACTCCAGTTAGCAGGTGGAACAGGTGACAGGATGAGGAAAGTTCTCCCAGAACCTGCTGATGTGAAACGTAAGTACTGGTCTGATTCAGAGCAGCCAATACACTTCACAAGCAACTTGCTTTTGACATCAGCCATCAGTTGCTGCACAACAGAAGAGGAAAAACCAGCACCAAGACAGAAGTGCAGAGAGACTCGTGCACCCTTTTCAGTGTTTATCTATATGTTTGCAAGTGGCAGCAGCTTTAAGACACCAACAGGAAACGTGTCCCCCCACCCCAGTTTGTGTTATAGAGGAAGTGGTTTTGACACACAAACTGCAACAGGTACAGGACTCACTGCTGGGGTGGGCTAACCTTGGCTGGATGCCAGGTGCCCACCAAGCCACTTGTACCAATCCCCTCCTCAGGGGTGTCCCTGCCCATGGCAGGGTGCTTGGAACTACCTTTTTTGGTCCCTACCTTTTTAGGGTTACTTGATGGAGTAGGCTCACAAGCTGACAATAACCTGGAATATGCATTCTTCAGAATCCCACAAGGCTTAGGAAAGCTAGTGTCTCCTCCTTGTTGTTAGCATAGTTCTTACCTTGATCACATCCACAGGGACGTGATGACATCCATCCGGTCATTTTATTCCCAAGAATTGAATAGCCATTGGGCTTACCTGTCTTCCTGCTGACTTTTGCCCCTGTTACCCCAGCACTGGGACAACCAGTCAGGAACCCACATACCTGCCTGGTGTCTGTAATCTTTCTGCATGTCTCAAAGTTCTGGTGAAGTCAGACTGGGTAGTTTCCACTTCTTGTCTGAATTCCCTCGTTCCTTTTTGCTGAAGAGCCAGCTTCTTGATTGAACCCTTCTTTCTCCTCCTCCCTTAACAATTGATCACCACGTCCACCGTTTGTTTTTCACGACTGGGGCAATTGTGTTCTTGTATCTCTACTATCATGACTTCAGATGTAGTTTGTACCCCAGCCTCTGTCAAGATATTCTCAGAGGTGTCTTGGGTCCCTGACTTAACCACAGCCCTCTGATAGCCCTGAACTGTGGCTCAGCAGGCTCATGCCAAGGCCCAGCACAGTGCCAGAAGCTGCTGGTTTTCACTGGGGGCCCCTTCTGTCAGGAGGCATGTGAGTTTGCCAGGGTTACTTGCCTGTTCAGGTGTGAAGTCCTGGGCTATGGGAGGTGATAACTGCCCAGGCACCTGCCCAAATCCTTCCACACATTCTGCCACCCACGGACCAGCCGCCTCAGGGCACATTTTAGTACTGACTCACCCAAAAGTTGCCTTCTCTTACACTACACAGACCCCATGATATGCCAGCAGTGTTAATTAATAGTGTTAAACAGCTCATGTAAGGGTGAGCAGAGACCTCACAAGCCTGCACAATAAAGCCACCCACACCAGTCCCAGCTAGGGAGAGGGAGATGTATTCCCTGATCCACTCCACGAGACAGCTCCCCCAGCAGAGCAAGGCCATCAGTGTGCAGGGCAAAGCACAGAGCAGTGGTTTGTACTAACATGTTCCCAAGCCCAGGAAAGCAAAGAGATAAGCAGTGCAGCCAACAAACTGTGACCTGACAGGAGCTGCCTGCTTAGTAAATACTACAGCTATAGCACACTGACAGAGAACTGCCATGGTCTCAGGCCCCACGCTGGGAACCAACAGGACTGTGGGGGGCTGACCCTGGCTGGACTCCAGGTACCCACCAGGCTGCTCTGTCACTCCCCTCCTCAGCAGGACAGGGGAGGGAGAAAGTGAGATGGAAACGGAACTTGTGGGTCAAGATAAAGGCAGTTTAATCAAGCAAAAGCAAGGTCGCCTGTGGAAGCAAAGGAAAACTAAATATTTATTCTTGATTTCCCACCAGCAGGAGATGTCCAGCCACTTCCTAGGAAGCAGGGCTTCAGTACACACAGCAGCTGCTCCAGAAGAAAGATGTTTTCATAAGGAATGTCCCCCTTCTCCTTTCTCTTAGCTTTTATAGCTGAGCAGAATATCCCATTGCTCAGGTTGGGTCAGCTGTGCTGGCTCTGCCCCCTCCCAAGATCTTGCCCCCCCCCCCCGCCTGCTGGTGAGGGGGGAATGTTAGAGATAGCCTTGATGCTGTGGGAACACTGCTCAGCAGTAGACAAAACACTGGTGTGTTATCAACCAGCTTTCTAGCTACCAATACAAAGCACAGGTCCATGAGGGCTGCTGGGGTAAAATTACCTTCACCTCAGCCAGAGCCAATACAACTGTTTATTTAAAAAATTAACAGAAACTTTTTAACAAAATCACACTGAACAGCAAGGATCTGAAAAGCCAGGCAGCGCTGGGGCATCACAAGGAGAAATGCTCTGCAGGCCCTGACCAAACAAAGGTCTAGATGTGCAGACAAGCACCTCCAAGTGGATAATAAGACTTGTTCCACGTCTCTCATCCAAACAGTGATACTGCTTTTTAAGCAGGTGAGGTTGTAAATCAGAAACCTGAATCTCTTGTGCATCCCCACGAGGCACCTGGAGGGCTCAGATGGTGCTAAACTCTTAAAATGTCCCATTTGAAAGCAACCATGGCTGCAGTTGTAGCTTGGAGGAAGCCACCTGCTTTAGCTGCAACGTGAAGAGGATGTCATAGCATAAGGTGTGTGTGACATGCTGCATTTCTTCTTGCCCAGAATCCTGCAGAGCTGTCCTTTTTTTTTTTCCCTTGTTGCCCTGTATCAGCACAGAACATCCTCTCTAGCTCAGAAGGAAGGGAGAATGAATACATGTATATCCACAGTCTAAGGAGGGCCACCTTTTGCTGGAACTTGGATCTCACTCCATACCCCGATCCCAAATGCGACAACAGGGCTAGCTGTGGAAGGACAGAGCCCTCTATGACCTAGGAACCACACAGTAGTTAATAGATTGCAGGCTGGTGATTTGCCTTCTGCATCTGAATGATCTTGCCAAAGCCACCTCTTCCCACATCGTAGTCTGTCCGGTACTCATCTCGCACCTGGGGAACAGCAACAACACACACGTCAGTAACCTGCACTCCTGTCTCCTCCTGGACTTCAAAATCATCACCCACTCCTTGTTCAGTTGGTGGGCAACTGAAGTTCAGGTTAGAAGCACTTCAACTCGTTTGAGATCTCTTCAAATAATCCACCAAAAAGGTGGTGAAAATGAGAAATAATGATGTATCTGATGGCCGAGGTATTTTCAGATAAGCAACGAAGACCCCAAAATATTTTCATTCAGCTTTGCAGCCCAATTTTCTGAATTGCCAAGCTTGGCCCCCAGAACATTTTATCCCCTCCACCCTGGAAATCTGCAAAGGAACTTCACACCTTTGCCCTGGGGCAAACTGCTGTGTCCTGAGATTGGCCTGGCAGCTACACTGTCCCCCTCCACACAAATTCTGCATCATTTTAAGAGTACTGGTTTGGATTTGGGAGCATTCTGCTTGCATTACAGGAAGTTTGGACTCCTAGATGGAAACGGCCTTAAGTTGTTCCCAGCTTTTAACACCAAGCATCAGTTACCAAAACAAGCCGGGAGCGACTAAACTTTGCCGTCAGGTCCATACAGTCTGCGTGAGACAAAACAAGCAAAGAAGTACAGAGCCTTTTGGGGGGATCAGATTCAGGGGGTGAACTGGTATTGCCTTTACCTGTCCTCCAGTCTTTCCTCTCCCATACTGCCTCCCCTCCTTGAACCCAGCATCCCAGTCGGTCCGGATGATGCGGTCGTCCAGCCGCGTGCCGTTGATGAACCGCATGGCGTGCTCGGCATCTGCCCTCGTGTAGTATCTGAGGCACTCTATAAGGAGATCTAAGCCTGTTTTTTTTTTTCTTTTTTTTGTTGGGCACAGGGAAAATAAAAAAAGAGAACTATTGTATGTTACAAACAGAACCCCCCCCCCCACCCCTGCCCTCCAGCCTTTTTCTTCCCTACAGGATCAAAAACTGCACTAAAACCGGCCAACGCTCTGAGAGGATTCTGTACTTTAATGTCAGTACCTGCAGAGACAAGAAGATGAAACAAAGACATTAAAGCCTTGCTAAGGGCAAGAAATAGGTAATATGCCTCTTTATGCCACGTGAAACTTGACTGAAACAGAACAAAAGGGGAGCTCTGCACAGACAGCTCGTGGCATGACCTGTATGAGCGTGTACCCTGTGCCTGGGAATGCCCCCGTGGCTTATGCTGCTACTTCCTTCAGGTGTAAAGCCGAGGTGAGAAAGCCAACGCATACTCTGGTCACAGAAGGCCTCAGACTGAGGACTCAGTTCTCCTTTTGGCCCTAAAACCATGAAAGAGATTAATAAATTACAGTAGCTCTCTGCCACCTCCAGAAAGAATAGCAGTGGTGGCACTTGTGATGTGGGGCACCACTGCACAGTCTGTCTCACAGTTAAGGTGGGGGAGAGCAAGGTGCAAGGTTGGAAGGGATGTGGCTGGCAGAAAGCACCTGGCTGTGTCTCCCTTCCAGTAGCAGCAGCACAGCTGTGCTTGGAACTAAAGGTGGTAACCACACACGGGCTGACAGAAGGGGAAGAGAAAGGATACTCGACAAAGCAGAAGCCACAGGGGGTCTTCTTGATCTTGTCCAGACCCATGACAATTCTCTTGACATCCCCGCACTTGGAGAAGAGCTCCTGGATCTGCTCCTCGGTGGTGTAGAAGGACAGGTTGCCGACGTACAGCGTGGAGGAGATCTTCAGGGACTTCTCCTGCAGCTGCCTGCTGCCCTGCGGGCACAGAGGCGCACGCGGCGGGGTCAGCGCTCCCACTGACCCGCTCCCTCCCGCTCCATCCCGGCCCTGCCCCGGACACGGCCCTCCCCGCCCCCTTCAGGCGCACCCTGAAGTGCTGGTCGCGGTACTGGCTGATCTCGCAGTACGAGTCGCTGTTGAGCCCGCTCAGCGTGGTGTGCAGGAGCCCCGACATCGCGCCCTCCCGCCCGCCCGGGCCCCGCTCCCGGGCCCCGCTCCCGGGCCTCCCTCCCGGGCCTCGATCCCGGCCCCGCTCCCGGGACTGTTCCGGAAGGACCGCGCGCACCGGAACTCGCAGGCGGCTCGCGAGGGGGAGGAGCCGCGCGCTGCGCCGCGCGATTGGCTGAGAGAGCTGTCGCTCGGGGCGGGGAGGCGGGGCGGAGGAGCAGAACAGCCAATCGGCGGCGCGGTAGGTCCGCCGGGAGCGCTGGGCCCGGGCCGGCACACGCGCAGTGCGGCGGCGCCGTTCCCACCGTCCCGCGCCCCCTCACGGAGCCGCCCCTGAGGGGCCGCCCCGGCCATGGAGGTTCCGCGCGTGGCCGCCCTGGAAGGTGCCGCGGGGCGCGGGCTCTCCGTCCCCGATAAACGCCGCCCGGCTGTGTGTCACGCCCCGCTCTCCTCCTGTGTTGCAGGGCTGGTGCGGGAGCTGCTGAGGGAGGAGGCGCCGTCGCGAATCGCGGCGCTCACCGAGGAGCTGTTCCAGGCGGCGGGGAGCCTCCCTGAGGAGGCCGGGGGGGCGGCGCAGGGAGAGCCCCTCGCTCCCGGCCCGCCTGAGGGAGCGGGAGGTGCGAGTGCCTCGCACCCCGCGGGCCTCGCCCAGGTTGGTGCCGCAGCTCTTGCGAACACCCGCTGCTGCCGCCGCCCATCGCCACCGCCCGGCGGCGAAGATCAGTGTTTGGCACTACACAAAACAGTTCATTTTTGAGTCGTGGTAGCCCAAAATAAAGTGGGAAATGTTACATTTTAAAAATCAATGGGAAATGTCGATCCTAAATGTAAAAGTGTGTTGCAATGACCTCACCTGGATGCTCACCTGTCCAGCTCGGGAGTCCCCAGCACAGGAAGGACGGATCTGTTGGAGCGAGGCCACCGAGATGATCAGAGGGCTGGAACACCCTTCCTAGGACAGGCTGAGAGTTGGGGGTATTCAGCCCAGAGATGAGAAGGCTCTGGGGAGAACTTAAAGCCCCTTCTCGTACCTAAAGGGGCACCCAATGAGCTGAAGAGGGACTTTGGGCATAGCACAAGGGGGAATGGCTTCAAACTGAAAGGGTATATTTAGATTAGATGTTAGGAAGAAATTCTCCCCTGTGAGAGTGGTGAGGCCCTGTCACAGATTGCCCAGAGAAGCTGTGGCTGCCCCATCCCTGGAAGTGTCAAAGGCCAGATTGGACAGGGCTTGGAGCAACCTGGGCTAGTGGAAGGTGTCCCTGCCCAGGGCAGGGAGTTGGAACAAGATGGTCTTTAAGGTCCCTTCCTACCCCAACTGTTCTATGATGCTAATGGGAAAAGTTACTGGTTACTGGTGATGTTCAGGTTTTTATTATTTCAAATTTCTAGTGATATCTAACTGTAATTTCAAGTAAAAATGCAAGCAGAGAGCACTGATGCGTTAACAGTTTGGTACTTGATCAGAGGAGAGGTCCTTTTCATCCTGTATGAGAGCAGACACTTGAGGAAGAAGAGAACAAGCAAGCACGCCATTTTAGCTGCCTGGTAAACCCAGTACATAATATTAGAGTGGGAAGTACTCATTTTCTATATTTATAAGTTTATCAGCTGCTAATATCAAAAGGTTCCCAATGTAGGTATTTAAAATAATTAGCTACTCAGTTTTCTTTTTGATACGTAAAAGAGATAAAGCCTTACTACAGATATTTCTCAGACCTGATAAGATTCTTACAATTCTTTTCCAATCCCTTCAGATCTTAAATCTGTTTACAGTGTACATAATATATTCTGAAGGCTGCCAGGGACTCAGTTGTATTTTGGACGTGGTGATGTGAAATTGCACAAATTTTTTTTCTCTCTGAGTGTTTCTGAGAAATTTGCATCCCAGATGGATGGGGTTAGTGAGGTCATGTTTTTCTGAGTCTGGACTTGGTAGAAATGTAGGTTAGGACATTTCAATTAATGGCATTTGTTTAGGAACATATTCGAATGCATCTTAATTCCAGCACTTCCCTTACAGAATTCCCTTTCATGTAGAATTTCTAATTGAAGCCAAAGGCACTGATGGATGATGTGACATATATGTGCTGCTTGCCATATGATTTAATTAGTTCTCTTTAGTTTGGATTTACATAGTCATGTTCTGTCCTATCTTGCTTCATCTTAGAAGTGCTCTCGTGTTTTCAGGTGTGAAATAGCCTTTGTAAGACTATGTCTTATGAAATGTGCTTATGACAAGAGTATGTGCTTCCTGCCAGCTGTGTATACTTGAATGACCCATACCTACAGGTGAAGAAATGCTGTGTGGTCCACTCAGCATGCCTGTTTTCAGGTCATTGTTCAAGATGTCCCTGTGGGATCGTGTGACAGTTTTATGGAAAACTCACACCTTTGACTGCAACGCCAGAGGGAGTTGCACAAACCTGGTCATTACTGTGGTACATGTGAAAGATGGTTCTTTTTCCAGTAGTAAATTTCAATGGGACTCACATGCAGGACAAAATTAAACCTCATGGAATTCTCCCATCCAGGTTGAAGAGAGTGCAGTCAGCCTGTGGAACTGGGCTGTGGCCAAACACACGGGTGCTGTTGTCAATGATGAGCAAAAAGCCAAACGTACGTATGTTCTGTACCTTCCTAAATGTGTTCCCCGTGCTGCAGCATGGAAGTGAACAGCTCTCTGCTGACAGGCACATATGTAGTGCTGTAGATTTGTTTGGGGCTTTGCAGATAGGGTGTAGAGAGAGGAGAATGTACAGTTGGGCTTGTATAAACTGTTCAGGGAGGTGTAATAAGTACCTTCTTGTAGCTCACAATCAGTGCAGGCGTTTTTATCACTCCTCATTTCTGTGCCAGAGCACAAGGAAGCTGCAATTTACCTTCTGATGCCATGGTTCTAATCTCAAAATATATGGAAATAAAACAGATGTAAAATTTAGGCTGTTGGTCACTTAGTTTATATCAAGTGAAATAATTTCTTTAATCATCTCATCAATGTTTATATACAGAAAAACTAAATCCTCTTTTTACTGACCTGCTTTAGCTGGGTACACAAATGGTGGGTTCTCTTGGTAGCCTGGAGCAGGGCTGGGGGAAAGGAGAAGTGAGCTTTTTCATCTTTTCCCTCAATGTGTTCTTTCTGTGGTTCTATGGGATTGTAGTATCAGGCCTACATTCTTGTCTTGAGGGATTATAGTCAAAATTATGTATAATCTACATCATATAAATTGTATCAGGTAAAGGGAAAAGGGTAAATTTACACAAAATAGTGTAATGCTCTCAGATCACAGCTGAAGGGCCAGGGAGAGGCTGTTTTAAATACAGTAAGTGGTGTCTTTTCCATCCCTGATGTATAAAGAAGGCCTGAAAATATTTTTTCTTTTTTCTTTGTAAAGATTATTAAATTTAATTTCCTTATTTTGCTCAAGGCTATTTTGAGGCTCTCAAGACATGTTACTGTGAGCACCTGCAATGTAATTAAGTCTTTGAATACCATGTATTTACCTTAAACTCTCTCAAAATTGTTTAATAGGTATTTTAATGAGAACATTTTTTTATTCCTTACTGCCTGAATAGCAATTTTAATCATCTTGGCTAAAATTCAGATTTACTTTGACTCCCGAAGCTTTCGAATTGTTCTCTCTTTTAATTTCAAATGCCAAACAGCCTTTCAGATATGGCAGGGCCTGACTTTCTGTAAAAAAAAACAAAACTAAACAAAACCCAAAGCCAAAGCAAAAGTGCAAAGGAAGCTGATGAATGGCTGCACTGTTCCCTTGCAGTGCGGTTTGTTGCCTGCAGACTGATCCGCCTTTGTGAGGGCCCAGATCCTCCCGAGGGAACCATCCGAAGGCAGATTTTGGTAAGGCTAATTGTGGGTGAGCAATGAGGTACAGTTGATCCCCCAGGGAAGTCTTCAAATCTCGTGATGCTTGTTTTGGAGAGGGAATAGAGATATATGTGTAGTTCTGGAAGGGTGGTTGGTGTTTTGGCAGGAGTATTGCTGACTCTCTCTTCTCATCACTTGAGGAAAGATAAAATTGATGATCCCGTTTTTTCCCTTTTAAGAGAACAAAGTACAGGCTGAAGTGGGACCTGTATTTTACCTTGCTGAGACAGTGGAGTTAGGAATGTCTGGTTAGCATCACATCTTTTCACAGGGCAAAATGTGTTATGAGCAACACGTTCATTTATTTCAGTATGTTATAATATTGTTGAGGAGGGCACCATAATTCTTATGCTGCATCGAAGTGTTCAGGACTTCATTCAGAAGTGAGAGTTGCTGGTCAGAAATTGCAGAGCTGAAGTACCCTTGTGCTGTGTTAGATACACCTCAAGAAAATGAGATCTTACCTTGCCTTTCTTGAAAGTGACTATTTTCATAAAGGACTTACCATTTTCTCCTTCAGATGTCTATGAAAACTGGGAAAGGATGGATAGATGTTGGAAAAGCTGACCTTGCTGATGGATTTCTAGAGAATGCCGTGGGTGTAAGTTTTAATTTCCAGTTTTAATTTCTTACATACACACCTCTTTGTAAGTTCCTTGGGTGATGCCTGTGCTTTGTTTTCCAGAACATAGAGAAGCTGTATGCAAAGTTACGTAAGGGGAGCGATGGTGAAGCAGATATTCATGAGCACAGAGCTGATGTGGAGAATAACCTTTTCAAAGTACTCTCTTATCAAGCTGAATCAGTACGTGTTCTTCACAGTTTTCCTTATAAGTCGTGAGAGGTATAGAGGGAAACTCTGACCCAGTTATTAGATACCTGAATGCTTGGCATTGAAGACTTGCTGAGGGATATGTTTCCTTCACTTAGATGTAAGATAGCAGATCTCGTGCCTGCATTCAGTGTTGCAATCTTTTAATGATTTTTAATTTCCCCTGATTTATCGCAGTCATTTTTGCCGTGGTGTTTGTATCTTCCAGTTCAGATTTGTTGCTCTATGATTTGGCTGGCAAGGCTGTTTGTAAAATAAACAGCTGCCTGTATGAATCATAAATGTGTCAGTTCCAACAGTGTCCTGTGCATGGCTGAAGAAGAGGGGTAGGACTGGCGTGGAGCCTGGCTCCCCCAAGCTGAGTTCATGTCACATGTACACTTTTGCTGTGTAGTCACTTAGAACACTCATCATACTGCATTTATATTTGCAATTAGGCTGATGAAGGTATATGAAGGTGGTATTCCTGGCAGCACATAGCCAAGGTCCATATCTAACAAGTATTTGCACTTGTACAAAGTCTTCTGCAACTTACAACTTTGATGACTCTGCAAACTCATGAACATCCTCAAAGCTGTTAATATTATATGCCATCAGAGATCCTGCTATGCATGAATACCCTCTCTTCCATGACCTCATACATGCTACTTTCCACATATGAAGGCTTTAAGCAGTGGGAGAATCAGTACAAAATTACAAGATCTGGAAATAGCAATTTCCGTGATGTTTGATATTTTGTTTGAAGTCTTAACCTCTG
Source organism: Pseudopipra pipra (assembly GCF_036250125.1). Lineage (NCBI taxonomy): Eukaryota > Metazoa > Chordata > Aves > Passeriformes > Pipridae > Pseudopipra > Pseudopipra pipra. The sequence goes on from NC_087561.1 coordinate 3,003,735, forward strand.
GCATGGTACAGCGAGGTAAGAGTCATGGTGATAGTTTTTAAAAAAACAAGCCTGGCCCAATATGACAGAGGCCTGAAAAAGTGCTAAAGGTTTTCTAGGGCATAAACAAGACAAATTACAGTAATTCCAAGTATGTAATTTAGAAATTCTAAGCTTTGTGAGGAATTGCTGTGCCTGACTGAAGTGTCTGAGTCCTTTATCAATGCTGTAGAGTATGAGAGACATAGGAGTGTTAATACAAAAAAATGTAGTTTCCTGCTTTTGTTGATCACATTGCTGACCCCAGTATCTAGAAGGGGAGTGGTATCTCCAAAATTCTCAGGAGCTGCCTTAAACAGGCCAAAGCAGTGCCCAGAATTTTTAGTTTGGTCATGGAGACAAAAAGGAGAGGTGATGAAAGATTTTCTGAAATGCTATATCATCTTAGCATCTGAATGATCTTGTCCCATGCATTTGGCCTTTGCACACTACCTGAGGACTGCAGTGATTTTCTGGATGACTTTGTCATTTGGCAATATATATGGAAATACACAGAATTATTACAGCACTGTAAGGACAGATATCTAATCCCCGGCTTTGCTTTACTGTGTGTGAAAAACCCAACTCAAGTCCTATTTTAAAGAACCAGTCTTGTAATGAATTTTAAAGACCAGTAGCACACTAACAGCTTATTGGCTTGCTCTGCTGCTTTCTTAGGCTGTTGCGCAAGGGGATTTTCAGAAAGCAATGAGGTGTGTGCAGCGCTGCAAAGATATTTTGATGAAATTGCCAAAAGAAGTAAGTGAAATCATCCTTTCTTTATCATTCCAAACTTCAAGAACCTGCTTTCCTCTCTATCTGTTAAGGAATGACATGTGCCATATAAAATTTTGAAGAGTACTCTGAACTGTGTGTCTCTTGTGGTTGGTTCCTCTGGAATTTTCTTACTAAAAATTTTGTGTGAAAACAGCAGGCTTTTTTTTTTCAAAGTGAATTTTTTTTTTCTTGCTTCTCGTGATTGAGAATTTGAAATAGAATGATAAACTCTTCCTAAACAATAAGAAGACAAATCCACAAGCAAGGCAAAAAGATTTCTGAATTGAATATGCCACTTGCTCTTCTACAGAACCGGCTGCATTTTACATCTTGATCTTCTATCTTCATTTGTACCCATATGAACTTTTGCCTGGGGTCAGATGGGCCAAGAGAAGAGCTGTTACTAAGTTTTTGATATGCAAGTCTATTACTACCCTCAGTATTAATCTTAATTTTCATGAAACTGTAGAGGCTTTCCATTGCACTAGACTGTGTTTTTTGTATTTCTTGTGACACAGATAAAACAAACTATCATATGCAGACTAATTCTTTGTTGGCAAAGATAAAAGTCTAATATGTTTATATCAGAATAAACTTTCCCACATTTATTTTCTTCTGCTTACATGTTTTCCCAGTACTTAGGAAACACTTTGTTCCTGTCTCTGTAGGCAATAGAATTCAAAGAGGCAGATGCAAATCCTGAAAGGGAAGTATGGGAAATACGGTAGAAGATTATTTGGGTTTTTAATCAGTTTAACTGATTTTAAATTGGGTTTTGTGATCCACAGGCCTCGTTCACATGCATCTGAGTGGTTGCAGGGGTCTGGCTTTGATCTGAATCATAAGAGCAGAGCTTCTTACTGTGAATTCTTGAAAATGCTCACTGGGGTCTTTGCATTCCTGCTCTCATTTAACTGAATTTAATCCTTTCCGCTTGATCTCCTTCATTAAACAATATTAAACTTCTCATAATAAATTGTCTTCACAAACCAGGAGCACTGATGCAGACGAGGGAAGGTTTCTGATCATGAGAGATAAAATTTACTTCTGGTTTAAAGAGAGAAATAAGAAAAAGGAAAGAGCTAATGATTGCTGAGTGAAACTTTTGGATTGCTGGGTAGCTGTCAGTCCTTAACTCTGCCAGAGTCCCACTGCACCAGAGAGCACCTGGAGAGTATCCCAAGGAAATCGTTGTGTTACAGTGGTGTGTGGCACCCCAGACCAGCTGGAGAGGATTTGCAGCTTGTGGATCATCAGTAGTCTGTGAACCAGTACTCAGTACAGCCAGCTTTTTGTTCTGGAAAGAAAACATTCACAAGGGGACTTATGAAAAATAAGGGATTCAAATCTTTTTTTGTGTTTATGCTTACTGAGTCTGTGCTTTTGCAAAGAAATAATAAATTTGAAGCAAGATGTTGTACTACCTTTCTCATTTTTGCCTGAGTCACTTGCAAGAAACATCATTTATACTTGGGAAAAAAAAAAAGTTACCGCAGAGACAAAATGGATGTAAATATTGGCAGCCTGCTAGCATATAAAATGATTTTTCTGTCTCTTCTATGGGTGACATATGACAGCTGCAAATAATTTCAAAGGAAAGACAAGTTGTTATGAACAGATGTTGCCAGGGCTGATTGGTAAAGCAGAAAGCAACAGTGCTCTGAATAAGCAAGCATTCAAAAATGGTTTTCTCCTAAAACTTTAGATGCAGATGATTGTTTTTAACCCCAAAGAGACATGCTGGGAAGAAGCCTATCATGGAAGAGGTAGAGTCCTCTTCACTGAAATATATTAAACTTTTGTTGTCATTTTTAAAAATGAGGTTGTAATATTCCAGTTTTTCCTCTCAAGTTTTAATTTTTGTTGTTTATTTTACACAGTTCCAGTGCTTTCAGTGTGATTTATTGAGGAACTTTGTGTTCCTTGTGTGTTTCAAGATCCTGCTGTTTTGTGTGTCCTGGACTGGTTAATGATGCTTCCCTTTCCTACACAATTATAGTTCCATTTTAGTCATGTTCAATATCTCCTTGTAAAAGGCCAAAAGTGATAACTGTGGTTATTTCTTTGAAATAAAATGCATTTTAAAGAACATGAGGCTGGAGTTCCACAGATCTAAAGATGTTTTACAAGAACATTATAGAAGCAGGAGTCTTTTATTGCAGACCTGTTACCTGTCAATCCTCTGCTACAATTTTGGAGTGGAAACCTATGAATCCAAGAGGTATGAAGAGAGCTCCTTCTGGCTCAGGTAATGTGCAGGGACAAACAAAATAAAATCCTGCTTTTGAGATGTAAAAATATATGTGAAGGAAAGAGGAGAGCAAGGGAAAGTAGAGGCCTGATTAAAAATGTGAGAATAAAAGATTTTAGCTGAACCAAATTAGCTGAGCAGATACTTTGGGGTGATCATACTCTGTTGCCTAAAATTTATGTCTGCTTCCCACATTGATTACCATGTCATTAGAATGAAATCTTTCCATGGTTCTCATCAATTCTCTCCCTAAGACTTCTTCAAAAAAGATTATTTTCCTGAAGAGGCTGTTCCCAGTTCTTGTGCCATTCATAAATGACAGTGAAGGGATTTGAAAACTTTGGAAGAGAGTAGATGAATTCTTCTGACCAGTTTTAAACTGATCTGTTTTAAACAGTATTTGAATTTCTCATGAAGAGGTGCTTCATTGAGAGCAAATCCATGACTGATGAAAAACACAAACATCAAGGTGAAAAAGGAAACGTTAGAGATGGGCTGGGTAGGATCCAAATAACTATTGTGGTACTACTAAGGGTGAGAAAAGGTAGGCTATCAGGAAGAGTATCCTCGTGCAATGGTCACAGCCTCAGCACAGAAAATTTGGGTTTATGTCTTCTTGTTCTTTTTCTTTTAAATGGTCAAAAGAAAATCAGTGGCAGCATAAAAAATCCCAAATAATTGTGGTCACATATGTTGTCGCAGAGGATTTGCGACAACAAAGTAGAAATGCTTAGAATTAATTACAGATAGTGCTTCGAAGATAATTTTATGTTTTATTCTTGTGGAAAATGAAATACCAAATCCCGATGACAGAATTTGAGGAGGAAATAAAGCTTCGCAAAGTGAAAATGATCTGGTGGAAGAGATGTGGCTCCATCTAGTGGGTTAAGATTTCTCTGATCTGAGAACATATTAGATCAGGAAACAAATGCCCAGTTATTGTTTTTCTTTCTAGTAGTTCTTTATTTAGAATCTGGTTTTGTGGAGTTACTCCAGAGTTTTCTCCTGAGTGGTCCTTTGTGCTGCCATTTAAGCATTTAGAAGGTGAATGGGGAATCATGACTCCCAGGTTCTGTCTCTGCTATTGATCTGCTGTGATCTTGAGACCAGTCATGAATAGCTTTTGTGTATGACTATATTCTGTGTCAGGTGAGAATGAGAACACTTGCTTCTACAAAATCTCTGTGGTTAAAACTGTGTGAATACTTAGTTTGTGCGATTGATGTGGTTTCTAACTGGTTAAGAATAGGAATATTGCACCTATCAGAAGACTGACTGAATTTATCTCTCTTATCCCATTTGTTTCTGACTTTCGCTTATCATTGACAGCCAGAGTTATGACATTGGGAAGATGGACATGAAATATTCTGTTGGCAAAGAAATGCAGGTAAGAAATAGAGAAATATCTGCTTTCAAATAGAAGGATTTTGTTAAACTGACTCCAGTGTATCATCTGCCTCTTATGTGCCAAACCTGACCAGTGATTTCTTGGCCTCCTTTTTAGAATTTGCTATGAAGTTTGGCAGAGTTGCAAGTTCAGTTGCTATGAGCATCAGTCTGAGAGCTCAATCACTGATGAGTGCCCTTAAATCACATTTGAATCTAGACCCTGAAAGACCATCCCTTCTTCCCTTCCCCTTCTTTCAGTACATCATCAGTTACAGCTGTGTCATTTCTGATAGATGTTTGTCTGCCTCATTGAGAAGTTTATTAATCCTTTTACTCCCCACAGCGGATATGGAGATTTTAATCTCTTCCTCTTTATATAAATAATTTATGTATTTGAAAACCATTATAATGTATGTCTTTATCTTGTTTGGTTTTGTTTCTTTCTTTGTTTGTTTTTCTCTCAGTGAAGTGTGTCCCTCCTGCTCTTTCAATTTCTTCCTTCACTCTGCTTTTTCCAGGTCTCTGATTTTCCTTGCTACCCTTCTGTTCTCCTCTGAACTCTGATTCATGTCCTGTGTGTACTGCAGTGCTTTAAGACTGGATATGTTTCATAACTGAGCAATCTCCTTATATGCCTGATACGAGGCAGGCAATTTTTTGACTCAAAGAGCTTTTATTTTTCATGACCTTAGAATTTAAGTCTTTTCTATTCATATGTATGTTCATATGTGGCTATTTCTTTCCTTTCCAGGCTAAAGTGCTACGTTTGTTAGCCACAACCTATTTCGAGTGGGATTGCACTCTGCACCTTGACAAGGCATTGAAAGCCATAAACTTGGCAAATCAGGTATAATGTGTTACTCTTTTTATGGATTGCAATAGATGAAACTCAGGCATTTATTAACATAATATGGACCACATTAAACACTTGACAACAGATGGAGGTGTAGTTTTCTTTAGTTTTTTTATACTCCTAAGTACGTTTTGGTGTTCCCAGCTCTTTTTGTAGAGGAACACTTCTTTGTGTGTAGGTGTAGAGCTGCCTTACTGCCTCCTGTCTATTAACAGTGAGGCCCTTTGATGATGACATGACTAAGATTTCTCTGACGTGTCGTGTGAGTCGACCCAGAGAGGCGGTTGAGACAGCCACGAACCCGCAGCTGACACACAGAGAGTAAATTTATTTCTGTTACCTCCTTAACTGGGGATCCCCAAAGCCACACCCAGGCAGAGGCACATGGGAGGACAGAAAGGCAAATTTAACTTGGGGCCATGCCAGAGGATCACAGGCCGTTCACACGGGCTTATCAGGGCTTATCACCTGCAAGGTCACTGGAGCCATTTACAGTCACCAGTCTTCTGCTTTGTGACCCCTTCCTCCCAACACCTGTATTCATGAGAACTGTACAAACAGAGGAACTGCAGCGTGGGCCACCTGAGGTCTATACCAGTTTTTCTGCTCCTCTTTTCTTGCTTTGGGTTATAATGGATAAGTCCATACTACTTTTTGAGGTCCCATCTGTACAAATATTTGAGCAAGCACCAGAGTTCTGTTTTGAAAGCTGTAGCTGTGCTACGTCAGTTTTATTTCAAACAATTAGTTTAGCTATTGCACTTTACTAACACGACTGTATTTCTTCTGGAACCTGAAAAATGAGGTGCATAAGCATACCAGCTACCCTGAAGGAATATATCTTATATCTCTAAGCAGTCATTAAAGTGAGGCATCTTGACCTTGTATAAATTCTGTTTCCCATATAAGGACTTTAATTAATTTCGTGCTTCTCTCTGTTCAGGTTAGTGTAAATAAAATTTGAAACATTCCTATTTGTCTTTGGTTGGTAATTTAAAAATTTTCATTATCTGTTTCATAAAAAACAAGTTTTCAGTATAAAATTTTGTTTTAAATGAAAGCTCAAATTCATTTTTCCACATGCTGTTAGAACTTTCAGACAGATCATGATGCATGTGCTCATGAGATCAGGATAAAAGGCAGTGTATTTTAGTCATTCAAATAACATGCTACTACAGTATAGAAGCCCTTTGTCTTTTTCTGTTGTATTTATTATCACAAAACTTTTTGAGATGGAAAGTGTTTTTATCATGGTTTTTGATAAATGTACATTTTAATATTATATGAGGGTATGGAAAACTAGAAGAAAATGTTTATTCTAGAGCCTGAAATTTGTAGTTTTAGGGAGAGCTGTAGTATACAGTCTTCATTATTTCCAGTTGTTTCCATTGTTATTCCCTCCTAAGTTTCTTCTTCTTCTAAGCTACTTTGAATTCTACTTATATTAATTCTAAAGTAATCCAGCCAATTCACACATAGGAAAGAAGGAAATATTTCTATCACTGGGTACTGTTCAGCTTCTATTTAAAAGTATCAAAACCAGGCCACAGCAAAATGAAAATCATACATCTCTTGTTTAGTTGTTCTCATGGCCTTTGGCAGTATAAGAATAAATAATAAAGATGCACATTGCAATTAGGAAGAAAATATTACGTAAGTTGCCTACGTCTTGCTTCAGTCATTAAAATGGAACTGAAGAGTGCAGTGGGGAGTATGTGATTTCTTAATATTTGTCTGTGTTATGAATGTGCTGTACTCTCACAGGATCTGTGTTCTACAAAGAGCTGTCCAAGTAATGTGTTGTTTGTCACTGTGCAGGAGGATACGCATCCAGCAGGGTTTTTTTTGAAAGTTAAAATTCTTCTTAAAAGTGGAGCGTCAGATGAAGATATCAATGCAGGTATCACACCTCTGTTTAGGTTTCATAGTAAGGTCCTATTATTCCATATCCAGGAAGACTGTGTTGTACATAGGAAAAAAAATCCTTTCTTGTGTGCTTTGTTGGAATCTTCATTAGTTAAATGTCGTTCTGGTTTTGGAGTGTGAGACATAGTGGTCATTGTTCCCAAAGGAGTTATCCAGATGCTGATTTCAGTTTGCAATATGATCCTGCACACAGCCTGGGCACTAACCTCAGTCTCAAGTCATTCCTCCTGGATAAGGGCGGGATATTTTGATGGAAGGCAGCATGAGGCAAAAGATTGTGCTACTAATGCAGCCTCTGCTGTTCCTGTTTAAAGAAGGAGGACTAGAATTCCAGGGCTATCAGTCTGTCACCTTTCTGTAGTACTACATTAGCTGAACTGGGAAAGTCAAAACACAATAGACATGTTTTATTCTTCCTTTTGTTTTAGATCTATTATATTGTAGTTGTTTTTTTCCATTTTATTTCTGTCTTTGAAAGAAGCTGTAAGAGCTAAATGGTAGTTTGAGTAGTTAAGTGTCAAAGTTGATTAAATAATCTCAAGTGTTTTGTGTTCTGTCTAGCTCTCGCAGAATTCCTGCATTTGGAGATGTCTTTAGACTTCTGTTTGAATACTGCTAAACTGCTGCTGGAACATGGAAGGTAGGAAAGCATCATTAAGTGGGCTAAACACAATGTTTGGAGTTTGTAGGTGTTCCTTTGTAAGCAAAGAACATCGTATTATACAGTCATGCTTTATTTTAAATAAAAGCTCACTGAGATAAGGTAAACAGTTTTGAGAGGGAGCCTGTCATTCCTGTAGCAGGTGATACTGATTATGACAGCAACAAAACAGGGAGTAAAATAAGTTTAGTGGCAGTCTGCAGTGCTGTAGCCTTACTTTGGAATGATTAAGATTCCCCGTGTTGTTTTAATATATGTCTGGAATTATCGGACTGAAATCTTTCTTCTAAACAACCCTCAGAATGAGTTTGGGGTCCTAGAATCGTTCTTGTGAAAAGCAGTAGAAGTATGAACAAGTTACAGCAAAATAAATAGAGGCATGAAATCTCCCCCTGTTGAATGCTCCCTCATAATTACCTATGTATATGCTTCTGTCTTGAAGCAAATGGGAGGAGTAAACTCCCTTGTGAATACGGTGGAACAAGTAAGTGCTAATAGGAAGCTGCCATTGAATAGATGAACTGTAATAAATTCATACCTTGATTCATTCTGTCAGTGTGATTGAATGAGAAACGTTCTGCATGGCATGAATATGTGAATATCTAGAATGGAAAATTAACAGCTCTTCTGGTGCAGACTCTTAAAAATGCATCTGTTTGAATAGGGAATCAGTTGGTCTTGATTTTCTGAAATCTGTTCCTGAACGATTTGAATCTTCACCTGACCTTGGAAAAATTACCCTGCTCCACATCGAGTTCCTGTTGCAGAATAAGAGGGAGCTGCTTGCTAAGCAGAAGATTGAAGAAATTATTATAGGTCTGTATCCGTCTTTTGCTGCTGTTTACTGAAAGCTGGATGTGGTTGGCTAAGGTCTTGAATTTTAATTTTCACTTTTTTTGCTTATTCTCATCTTTCTTTCTCTTTGTGTCTGTTTTCCCTTAAGTTTCTTCTACATGGCAGCTCTCAACTTCATAACAAATGACAATCGTGATAAAGCTCAGGGTTAAATTCATTTGCTACAGCAATTCCTCCTTCTTAGTGCAGACTCTGTGACTGCCACATGTGGGATTAGAAACATTTACGAGAAATTCTGTGTAATGTTAATACTTTGTCCATCCAGCCCAATGTATTTTTGTTTTTCAGTATTAAAACAGGTTGCAGGTCCTTGTTTGAGCAGCTGAATAGCAGTTTATTTTTCATGTCTGTGGCACCTGTAGCACTGTAATATTTTTGGACTGTCAGATCTGCTGTAAAACAGATCCTGTCTCACACAGCATCAAGCTAGGAGCAAGAGCCACATTTACATTGTTCAAGCTTGAAAATATTTTTCTCTTACCCACAGGGGTTTTTTTTTTGAGTTTTGTTTGGGTGGGTGGGGTTTTTTTGTTTGATAGTTGTTTTTTTCAGGAACAAAAATGAAGCACTGGGTCCTGACTGAAACTATTGCTGTGTGCTATGTTGAGTTTTTTGTGGTAGGCTATGGGACAGTCTTTCTCAGATAGTTCTTAGATGCTTTTCAGTGTACTTGTTAAAGTTCTTGTAAAGTGATGATTTGTAGTATCTTTTCAGGTCATTATACTGGGAAACAGCTGTTGCCTGAAACCTTGAATCAGCTGCACATCATCTTGTGGGACAGAGCTGCCAAACATTATGAGGTTTGGGACCAAACAGTAGTGTTCTTATTTATATCAGTGAAAATGAAAATCTCTTTCTGACCTCTTTGATACATCTATTTTTGGTTAAAGTGCAAACTGTTACTAAGATCCTTGTTCCAGCTGGCACTAGTTTTATTTTCATCCATCTGGGTGCTGTTTTCTGTTACAAAATCGAGTTTCAGGTAGCCTCATCTCAAGGTTTGTGCATGGGAAGTTGTGGCTAGAATTCCTTTTCCAGCTGGATCCCTGTATGTCTGTGGGGCCTGGTGGGATTCATGCAAGGGTACTCAAAGAGCTGGCTGGTGTCATTGTGAGGCCTCTCTCAATGTTTTTTGAACGGTCTTGGGGATCTGGAGAGATCCCAGTTGACTGCAGGCTGGCAAATGTTATCCCAGTTTTCAAGAAGGGCAAGAAGGACGACCCTGGAAACTACAGGCCTGTCAGTCTCACTTCAGTGCCTGGTAAAATTATGTAGATTATTCTGGGAGTTATTGAAAAACACCTGAAGGACAATGCAGTCATTGGTCATAGCCAACACTAGTTCAGGAGGGGGAAGTCCTACTTGTCAAACTTAATTTCCTTTTAGGACAAGGTCACCCACCCAGTTGATCTGGGAAGCCAGCTGATGTAATCTCTTTGGATTTCAGTAAAGCTTTGGATACTGTCTCTCACAGTATCTTGACACTTACAAACTGTATGAAATGTAACAAAGGCAAGTGCCAGATTCTGCACCTGGAGCAACCTGGATGTACAGACAGACTGGGGAATGAGAAGCTGGAAAGCAGTGCCATGGAAAGGGACCTTGGAGTCCTGGTTGATGGCAAGTTGAACATGAGTCAGCAGTGCCCTGGCAGCCAGGAAGGGCAACCTTGTCCTGGGGGGGCATCAGGCAAAGCATGGTTCTTCTGGGGGAAAAGTTACACTAGAATATACCTGACTCTCTCAATCTTTCATTTTCTATGACCTTTTTTTAAATAAAAATTGGGAGGACAGAGGTAGTTTAATCACCCAAATAAGTTTGTGTTTGTTTGGTTTTTTTTTGTTCTGGTTTTATATTTCCTAGGAGAAAAACTATTCTGAAGCCCTTCACTGGTACAATTATTCTGTCAGCTTCTACACACCTAGGCAGATAGATCAGAACTTGGCCAAGCTGCAGAGGAACATGGCTTCTTGCTATTTTCATCTGAAACAAATTGACAAGGTATATTTAGTACATGTGTAGGCATATTTATGTATTTATTTGCATTGTTTTTATTTTGTAGCTATGTCATTGGGACTAAATTTACATCTGCAGAGAAGTGCACCTGCTTTACCCATGCAGGCTTTCTTGGTTTGGAGGTGTTAAACCTCACAGTTCAAAGTGACAGAAGGGAGTTTAATATTTCAGGATTCTCAGGGCTTCTCTTGCTTTCTGAATCTGTAGCTCTGATTTTGAGAAATTGGCTCTTTCCTTTCTGGTCATTGTCAGCCTTCAGTGCCATCTTCTGGTCTCATCACTTTTCTTTCAAGGGAGGATGTTGCCAAACCAAACTTGTTGAGTAATTATATAAATATCAACAATGTAACCATAACATTTTCCATATCTTTTTAGCCCTTTTCTGTTGCAAATTATGTACTACTAGTTTCAAGATGTTTTTGTACTGATTTCCTTTAATCTTTTCTGTGAATAGGCTAAAGAGGCAGTTAGAGAAGCAGAGAGGTGTGATCCAAACAGCATCTTTACTAAATTCAGTGTCTATAAGATTGCAGTGATGGAGAACGACACTGATAAAGGTAAAACTTGAAAGATAAAGGGTCCACTATAAGGAGAAGAACTGCTAAATATGTTCTAAATATGTTAGAAAATACTAAACAGATTTGGACTGTTTATCTTGAGAAAGACACAGTAGAGAGTTGCTAGAAGAAGTGTCTCTGAAGTCATTGAAACTGTCAGGCTGCAGATTTAAATTTTCAGAGTGGGTTGTTTTTTGCACAGAGCTTGTGAGATGTAGAGTCCATTGCTGTATTTGATATTGTCTGGATGGAGCCTCTGGCTAGGAAGTCTCTAATCTTCCCATGGGCAGAAGTTGTAGTAGCAATCCAGGGTGAGAAGCATTGTATGTTCACTGCTTTTCATATATTTTTGTATCCATATACAATATAAAAAAGGATACTGAGCTAAATGAACCTTAAGGGAACCATTATGACTGCTCTTAATTCCTCTGGACAAATAAAGCCTGGAATTACCAAAAAAACCCATGAATTACTGAGATGACTTGCAGAATGACATATCTCTGTAGCCTCTTTCTTTTTTATAATGAGTTCTGCTATTTCGTATTTTAACGAGAATCTGAGCTCAAGTAATGAAAATTGAGAAACACAGTCTCTGCTTGCTTAGAATACAGAATAACACGCAGATCTTATTTTCCAGTGAGTTCTCTGCCAATTAATTCTTCTCTATACATCTTTTAATGAGAGCATAATTTGTTCACATAATATAGAGTGGGAACCACAGCACAGTGTGAACATAAAAGCAGTGGCACCCTTAGCATGAGCCAAGATGTGGGAGCTTGGAATGACGCCCAGACAGCGTATTAGAGAAAGTCTTCTGTCTTTGGTGACAAACAGTTATTTAGCAGAACAAAAATTAAGATGTGAGATGAGTATCATTTGTATGGCATCCTTATTTCCATAGATTAGCAGCTTGGAAAGCTTTTTGGCACCTCCCTAGGAAGAAATGCAGATTTGTGGAGAAGGGCTGGTATGATCAGGTTTTCTTGTCTTGGTTTTTCATTAAAAAAAAAAAGAAAGATTATAGCCTTCCAGAAGTCATTAAAACAGTAGAACTTTTCACCTTCCAATTGCTTCCATAAAAAATGTTATTTCTTCCCTATGTATCTTTCAGCTGTGGAAGCAGTGGTTGAGATGGGGAAGCTGGCAGAAAAGACATTGCAAAATGAAGACAAGCTGGGAGTGGATAAAAATACAGGCACTAACCTCTTGAGTTTGGCTGCCCAAATTGCATTAGAGGTAGAGCAGATAATGTTGCCTTTACTTTGCTTTGTTGATGTAAGTAGGACAGCTGTAACCTCTTTAACCTGGCCTACTTTTAATATTTCTCTGTATTTCATGGATTTCTAAGTATTTCATGCTTCTGCGACAAAGGTCTCACTCCACTGTGTTGTGTAATGCAAAGTGGAAATTAATTTCTCATAGAAAGAAATGGTATCTTTTAAAATTTCTGCAGAAAAAGAAAGGATTCTGAGTTATAAATCTTGGCATCTGGAAATGACATGGTGTATTTCTGTAAGATTTTCCTTAGCAAAATGTTACGTCGTCTTCTGCCTCCGGGGTTTGATCTTTGATGTGGGAGGGGGAACCTGTGCACAAAACACACAGAAGCCAACAATGAAAGAATGAAAAGTCCTTTGTCCCTCCTGTTTGCCTCTTGGTTGGTGACTTGAGTGATGTCTGAACTGGTTGATTGTATTTTAAGCTATTAGGGCTTTGTTCATAGCCCTGTAAGGCATGAAAGCCTTACCAACCTGTGCTAGTCCTGTTCTTGCCATGGGCTCTCTGTGCATGGAGTCGTGTGATCTCTCCTTAGAGTTTTCTCTGCACTCTGAGGCAATTCTGTGCAGAATCCTTTGTTCTTTTTCCTGCTCATAGACTGCACAGACCTCTGGAATATGTTGTTGCTTTGGGGTTGCTTTGTTTTGTTATTTGTTTTTTTTTGTTGTTGTTGTTGGTTTGGTTTGGTTATTTTTTGTAGTGACTGAGGTAGTGCAGTATATACAAAACATGTTTTAATTTCTTTTCAGAATGACCAGCAAATTGTGGCTATCAAAGCTTTGGAGTATTTGTCTGAACATTTACAAGACTACCAGCAATTATTTGCAGCCTTAAAGTAAGAATTCAGTATATTTACAAGGAAGGAGAAATTGTTCTGGTTTCTTTTTGAAAAATATTATAATGAGGAAAATGGAAAAGTGCTTAGATGAAATGTTATTTAGCAGTCTTTTTGGTGCTGCAGATGTACCTCAAGCCTCAACTCCTGATATCTACAGATGTTGCAAGTCTCTCCCAAGCAAATTATTAGTTTCTCTGAATTTTATGATTATACTGTGGTGTGAACATGTGACCAACAGTGATTTTAATGGAATTGCAATAATATTTTTGGTGAAAATACCAGTTAGCTTATGTCCTCTGATAAAGTGGCATCTTCTTGAAATATTCCATCTTGTTTATAAAAACAAATATTGTGAGACACATGTATTTATTCCAATATTTACTTAAAGCCTTTGTTAAAGTACATTTATTTTAAAGTACATTATTTACTTACTATTACACGATTGCTTACTAATACATGATTTAACAAAGTGATATACAAAACAAGGCAATGGAGTGGGAAATAGCACAATCTTATTCTCAGTTTGACATTTTGAATTCTTCTGTGGGTTCCACGGGCTGATAGCATAAGGAAGAAAAGAGGGATCCCTTCTGGAAAATTAGGACAGAGTACACTGTTGAAAAAAAACCCCCTTGTTTCTTCATTGTCTTTTTTTCTCAGATGTTTGGTTCGTCTGATGTTATCAAAAGTCATGGCAGAAAAGGAAGAGAAAAGGTGAGTCCATTTGCAAAAACACTTTCTTGTTGTACAAATGGTGTAATGTTTTCTTGCTGGGCTTCTTTTCCTGCAGACTAATCAAGAGATCATTTTTTGTGCTAGTAAAATGTCCACCCAGCTGACTTCCCAGCTTGACCTAATGAGATCACATAGGAACATATTTTCTAGTTGTATAACCTTTTCTTTAAATATTTGCTCTTTGCCTTCCTCTCTAATGAATGCATCAGACTGTCAGGTATTTCTAATGAAGGATGTGAGCTAAGCAATCTCTGTAACTTTGACACTTATGTGATATCTTTCAGAAGTTCTGGGTGAGAAGAATGAATATATCCATAATTATGGAGTTGTATTCCAACATAAATAATGTGTTCTGTTGTGAGAAAGCTAATCAATTTTCTGAAACTTAATTTTTCCCCTGTTCTAGAGATGAAGATATCAATTCAATACTGACTTACTTGAACTTGGGTATGCTTTTGTTTAATTTACATTTTTTGGAGTTCTTCCATATGTGAACATTTTATGATATGATTAGGTCCATACCAACAAAATGTTTGGACTCCTTTTGTCAGTCCCAGTTCCCAACTTCCCACTGAAATCAGTGAAAACTAAAACTGGACATTCAACAGTGTTGTGAAGTTGGATCTCAGTGCTACAGGACTTTGCTATTGAAAACTTGCAGTACTACTTCAAGTAGAAGAGAATGAAGAGTAGAATTAAATTAATTAAAGGTTCCTAGAGGAAAGGCCTCAAACCTGTTATTAAATTTAAAAGCCCTCAACTTCTTGTGAAATTAGGTAAAACTTCTCTGCTTAAGACTTCAGTGTCAGTAAACTTTGATGTACTTGTTGGCATCTTCTATAAAATGATGTTTGAGGCACCTTTTGATTTTTTTTTTTTAATAAGGCTTACAGGTGAAAAATATGAGATTTAAGTTGTGAGAGTAAGTCTTCATCAGGAATTACATGGGAGTTTTGGAAACCTGTGTTTTGTAGTGTAATGATTAGGCTTGGAAATGTTTTTGAACATACAAATGTGAACAATACATTTTCTGCAGCTCGCAAGAGACTTGCTGAGTCTTTCATGGAAGAGAAATTTGCAGGGGACATGAGGATCCTTGAAGCTCACTGGTTTAGAAAAGTTGGTAGGTTGCACTCTCAAAATCTAAACTAAATCTCTTCTACCTCCTCTTAACCAGACCTTAAGGAAGAAAGAAGTGTTTAGAGAGGTAGTAGATTTATAAAACTTGTCACCTTTGGCAGTTGCTGCTTTAACTGGTCTTAAAGTTCTCCTGCTGCATTTTCTGTTTTCTGAAACTCTCTGACATGATTTGTGTTTTAAGCCAGTTGTCAAGACAAATGCTCACACAAGGTGTGTTTGCCTGAAGGGGTAGCTGATGCATTATTCCTTTCACTGCAGGAATTGTTGTATATGTCCATGGTACCACTCTTCACAGTTCACCACTTTTCTCTTAGTTACACCTTCTCTACCAAGACTCTGTTGCAGAGGTAAAATTTAAAATCAGGAAAATAGAAAGAATAATGTTTTTCTTAAATGTCTGAAAATAAATGCTGCTAAGAGCAATAAAGAAAAAAAAAACAAAACAACCCTTACTGCTGATCGTGACTATGCATATTCTCATGTAGGCAAAATAAGAATTATGGAGTTCAGATGAGTGTACTGGTATGGTTGGTGCGGGCTGAGTTTATCTCTGCCACTCATACAGACTGTCTTCATTTGTCCTTTAAGTCAGCAGTCCTGGAGTTTGCCTTGAACTACAGTACAGTGTCTGAAATCTAAACAGCAAATATTATCACAGATAAAGTGTTTTCTAGTGGAAAATGCAGCTCCCATGGAGCTGTACTAAGCTTTATCCAAAGTGTTGTCTCTGGATCCTCATTTTGTAGTCTTTGTTACAGTGTTTTGGTAAAGAATCAGTGCGCTTGCTGTCTATAAATAAAACCAATTTTTCAGAGTCTTTCTTCTATCAGAATATACAGGAGAGAAAACAGCTGAAATCAATAACAGAAGACATCTGCTTTTGCACACATCCTCACAATGTAACCGTGCTCCAATAAAGAGGAGCAAAGTGGGGAGAGAAGCAGCAGAGGTCAAATACAGTGACCATGAGCATGAATGGAATCTGTGGTGACCATGACCTTTCCAAGACAGCATTCTTACTCACAGAATAAACAAACTGGAGACTACAAAACCATGTCCTAGTGGATAAATTAATGTGAGAGTTACTGTAGAATCTGAGCATTTAATTGGGTCAGGTTCTCCTACATAAATTATTTGATTGTCTTTAGCTGCTCGTCCATTTACTACTCAAAGAGTTGTGTGCTTAATTGCCCTGTATTTGACCTTGCTGGGGTAAAATGAAAAATGTTTCAAGGTGTGGGGTTTTTTTCATTTTTTTATTTGTCTTGGGAATATTGTTTAACACTTGCATTCATTGATATGCTAGCTTAGTTTACTAATTTAAGAAAATGCTTCTTCCAGTTCGTGCTCTTGTGAGCAGGGTGTGTGGTAGGTGGGATACTTGGTTGTGATGAAATTATCAAGACAAAGTTTGAAAGCATGAACAAGCTATTTTAACAAATCACTAATAACAGTATTTCTTACTGTTAAATGAGCTGTTGATGACATTTTGATTAAGAAATAGAACTGTAGAATGTGAGCTGCTTATTGCTAGAATTTGATGGGCACACATGTAACAGTGAAGATTTTTATTCTAGTCTCTATTTTTTTTGTCTTTTTTAGCTTGGAACTTAGCTGTACAGTTCAAGGACAGCCCTGAAAAGATGAGGGAGTTTTTTGTACTGTCTTTCAAGGTACTTTTGCTCATAGTGTCTCTAATTGAGGAATATTTTCATCTGTCTGATTCTTTTAGAAGTCACATTCATGTTTTGGGTATCTCCATGGAGACATGCTTGTGTGCTCTGAAGGAGATTGACTTGTAATACAAAATGTGTGCATTATTGTCAGAATTTTACATTCTGTTGCTTAAAAATGTAATAGGAAACTTAGACTTCAATGAGAATTTTCTGAAATAAATGCATTCTGATGTTTGGAAACTGTATCGTTAATACAAAATGTTAAGTACTTGAGTCCTAATCTCCATGCAGAACTTCTTACCAACACTGTCAGTTTTGCATGTGTTTGTAGAGAGGAAACTCCAACTCTGCTTTACACTTTATATTTAAATAATCTTTTTGTGTAATTGCACAAGTAAAATTGCAATATAACTATATACAACTCGTGACTAACTCCAGAAAGTGTCACAGAGGAGAGTCAGCAGTCATCTGTTCATGAGCAAATTGCTTTATAAGGGTAAAATTCTCATTACCTTCTCCTATTTTTGGTGTCAGTTGTCCCAGTTTTGTCCCTCTGACAAAGCTGTTCTGATTGCTCAGAAGACATGCCTGTTAATGGCAGCTGCAGTTGATCTGGAAATGGGAAGACAGCAAGTAACACCTTCAGAACAGGTAGGGCAAGTTCTGTTAAATATTTCTCTGTGTGCTGGTTTTGGAGTCTGTTTTTTCATTCAGAATGGGATATTGTGGATGTAAGCAAGGGAACATTTCATAGTTAATTAGAATCAATGCACCTTTCCAGACAATTTTAAATGTTGGATTTCTGTAAATCAGTTCTGTTGACTTCAGTGGATTTGAACAGATTTATATCAGCAAAGGGTCATAGTAGTACCTTCTCTTACATGAATTTCAATTTACTGTATATATTATGTGAGGAATCTGCTGCTAAACATGGGCTGGTCAGACAATTACTGCTGTTGCTGAAAGCCAGTATGGTTGTGATAAAGCTTACAGTTTATTTTTGTTTTTATGCATACATGTTTTGGTGGGGGGAGGGCATTGTGCTCCCTGTGGTAGGAAGATTAAGGAAAATGTCCAGTGGTTGTGAAGGAAGTACTGAAGTCTGGTGTGGAGTGATTATAAAACTCCTGTGGAGCGGGATGCACAGTCTCACTAGCACTGTTTTATGCTTGGGAGATAAAAAAAAATAGGCCCCATAGGAACATGTATGGTTCTTTCTGGACCAGTGGAACATTGCATTTGTCTGAGATGTGGAGGTCTTTGAAAAAGTGAAAAAAAAAAACCCAAAACAATAACTGATACAGGTGCTTTCTTAATTTTTTTTATAATGAGATATAAAGGTGTCGTTAGTTGTGACATAATCATTCCTTTTGCTTTTAAAACGGTGACAAAAAATGTCTTCTTAAATTTTGTAAAATAGATGGAGCTTTTTAGCCAGGCCCTTCAACATCTTCAGACGTGCAAGGAGATCTGGAAGGTTCTGAAATTAACAGGTAAGCCACGAAGTGTGGCTGTTCAGCACATGTAACTCTTAGAATTAGTCACTATATTCGTGAAAAATACAGGGTGTAGGGAGCTGCTGTCTCAGCTGAAGGGTGTGGAAGCAGATAGATGACAATATGATAAAAGAATTGGCAAAGCCAACGACTGTTTTTTGTTTGTCATTGCAGGCTTTTTATTGTAGAGGTGCTGTGAAGTGTGGAACAGTCTTTCAGAGTGAGGTTGGGTTGATGATTCTGGCTTAGATGTTAAGAAATTCCAAGCTTTTTACTCTACAGTGGAGTCACTCTTGCCCTGTTCTAATGGTTTTACCCTTTTCCCACATAAGGCATCTCAGAATGCAGAAGATCCTGGACCACACTTTGAAGTGCCAAAATCCATCCTCTGTTCCCTGACTATTCCACGTCAGTTTAAATTAGATATTACTGGAGACTGACGTGCTTTCAGCTGACATGCCAAGTTAGCCTAGCAGAGGCATGCTTCACTTTTTTTTTTTTTTGGTAGTAAACTTCTTCCCTTTTAATCTGCCATCCTCAAATTCCCAAAGGGTTGATTGTCTCAGGAACAGGAACACAGTGGAATTTCTCCCACAGACATTTGTGAGTCGGCAGCCTGGTGCTTCCTTCACCTCTTCACTAGACCCTGGTGTTTGTATCAGGTTTACTTGATACAGTTCTGCTGTTCTCCCACCCTTCTGCTGTGTTTAAGGATTTCCTGAGGGCTTTTCTACCAGAAAGGGGTCAAGTCCTGTAGAAGAACTTGAAGCAGATGGTAACTTCTTCTGTAAGCTGACCTGAGCTGGTGGCCTTCTGTTCTCTCTCTTACCTGCCTGTGAAAATGGCTTCCCTAGTACCTATTACCTTGCCTAGGAGGGTTGTATTAATTTAGCCAATTACAGACAATTCAGATTATTTGGTGGGGGAGGGAAGGCATTGTGGTTGGGGGGGTTATGCTTTGGACATCTTTGTCCAAGAGTGCTTCAGAGTTCCTGTTGTTGCTCTGTTTTAAAACAGCAGTTGCTCTGTTGTTAAATCTTAATGGTTTTCCTGCCTGTTGGAAGCAAAATTTATACCTTGTAGTACACCACGAGGCTTTGAGAAAATTCATCATTACATACAGGCTGCTCTGTCTCTTTTTCAGGAGATTTTGCTAAAGACCCAACAGACACATTGTTGCTGCTTTATGAATTTGAAGCAAGATCCAAACTGAATGATCCATCACTTCACAACTTTATGGAGTCAGTTTGGGAGCAACCACAAATAGAGATCAAGACACTAGAAATCATTGCATGTAAGGAGTGCATTTGTACTTTCATAGGTCTTCAAGTCACAGGAAAAAGCTTTTGTTTCTCTTTCCTATCAATTTGGGGTGACCAGTATTATCATATATTGCCCAACATGCAGAAAATGGGTCTTATGATATATATTCTGTCCTGAAGCAAAGATGCTTAGGATCTCTACAACATGAGGAAATCTGTATTTTGAAATACCATATCACGTGGATGGTGAACCAGAAATTTATGACAATCTTCCTTTCTAGACCCTGAAACATTCATGTAGGTTGTGAGTCTAGAAAAGGTTATTCAGGTAAACTTTCACAAGCTCTAAACTGGCAAAGGCCAGATAATGACCCCAGCTGATTCATGCCCCAGTAAGAGGTTTTAGGATGTGGACTTTTGGTAGATGCTTTAAGTATATTTAAGCATATTTAAGCTATTAAGATAGCTTGAAGTTTCAGTTTGAAGTTAGTGTAGTCAGTTTGTAAATAGCACTTCTCTATACTTTCATCAATAAGTTCTATTCATGAAAACCTCCTTGAGAATCTAGAGTAGAATCCAAGAAAGATGATTAACATTTAGACCTACCATGGCAAATCTTTGGAGGGTGTTCTGTAGGGTTGCATAAACACCTTCTGATCTCCTTTGTCCTAAGGGAGTAGCCTTGCAGACACCAAACTGACATCCTGCTCCTGCCTCATTTTTCCATCCAGATTTTCATGTTCAAGGAGGCAAACAAAATTCTTTACTTTAGACAGTTCCCCCACCCCAGTATTTTTGGATAACTGCACTGCAGGTAAACAGCAGTGAGAGTACTTGTAAATTATGAAACCTCCTGTGCTTCTGCCTTGTCCTCTTTGATGATGTGCATGGTAAGAAAGAAGTAGAGAAGCACTAGTTTGTGGCCAGCCCAGGTATTAAGCAAATCTCTTCTCAGTTGTTTATCACAAGGGATCTGGCAGCATGCTGTAATTTATTTTAGTTCCTTATGAGATTAAAGTCTGACTTCAGTAATTCCTTTTTATATTCTTCTCTATTTTCTTGTACTTTTAAGCTTTAGCAATGGAATCTCCAGCTCGGTATCCTGTACTGTGTAAGAAAGCTCTCAAGAGTGCACTAAACCTTCACAGAAAGCAGACTGTCATTGATGCTGTGAAATTTAGGTT
The DNA here is from genome assembly GCF_036250125.1 of Pseudopipra pipra. Taxonomy (NCBI): domain Eukaryota; kingdom Metazoa; phylum Chordata; class Aves; order Passeriformes; family Pipridae; genus Pseudopipra; species Pseudopipra pipra. The sequence continues at coordinate 3,024,647 of NC_087561.1, forward strand.
AGTGTTATCACACAGCTTTGCCATGAGCCTGTGACTGGAAATGCTGACAGGGAATTAAGCCTGCAATTTGAAAAAGGTGGACTGTAGTTTATGTGCAAGGTTCTACTTCTTGCTGGCCAAGCAATGTAGCTCTGAAGGATGACTGCAGTTTGCTTACTTAGCATATTTTCTGGCACAGTCTTATTTCCAAGAAATAAATCTATTGAGGAAGAAAAATGAAAATTGGATCTAGAAGAGGTTGTTTCTTGTAAGGAAGATGTTTATTTCAAATGTTACTCTGCAGTAGTGAACTAGGTATTTCAAAGACAATGAAGTGAAGAGAAAGTAAGAATTAAGAAAGCCCTGAATTGAAAGTTAGTGATATGATGCCATAGTACATTTGTGATTTATTTTGCTGGGTACCTGGCTCTCTGACAGCTGTTCCTTATGCAATCTGAAAGACAACCTGGTGTATGTTCTTTCTCACTTGTGTCCCACAAAGGATTTTTCTCCTCCTTTCCAGTTTCCTTGCAGTAACCCCTGGGCAAAGGCAACTGTTAATATTGCCTTTCTCACTTCACACTGAGGAAGACAGACCTGTTTTCAGAAGCCATGTGTTTGTTTTTGATTTTCTGAGGGTTTCCTTCTGTGTTAGAGACCAGCAATGAAAATAATTAAGTACTGCTTGCCTCTCTTGGCTCTGTTTTTGCATAGTTTGTATGAGTGAGATCTGATACAGGAAAATGGATGTTTCTGCAACAAGAATGTGAGTGTAGTAAGCACCAAGGTAGACGTGTCTGTCTGACAATCACAGAGCCATAACACAGTGTGCTGCTGATACTAAAAAGTAGCTGTTTTGTGCACATGGTATTGAATGTTTCCTCTTTTGCTCTCTTTCAATTCTCAGCAAATGCTTACATAGCTTGATTAATATTTCTTTGCCGACTGGATTAACAGACTTGGAGACCTGTGTCCTGCAGGAGGTGTGGGACTACTTTGAAGATGCTCTGAGTGTAGTCAGCAGCACAGTAAGTTGAACAGGAAGCCAAGAGATGGGAGATGATCCTGAGCACACTGGAAAAAAATTCTCATTAGACTGAGAATAATTAGTAAACTGAACATTATATACTGTTACATGTGGAGCTGCTAAGACTTCTTCAGTAAAAGATACACCAAAATTACCTCAAAAGAAATGTCTCTTGGATATTTATGACAGCATTACAAATTTCCCTGGATTTTGTAAGGGTTTTTTAGAGATATTTAAGGCCAAATTTTCAGTGGCTATTTTAGAAACATCTTGAGCTAGAAGATCTATCTTTACTCCTCTTGCTTTCTATGTTCTTATGCTGAGTATGTGTTTTAAATGCAGATTACTTTTTCAGATCAGTTTAAACCATCTAAAATTTGGATACCAGTCTTGCTTTTTTTCTAATCTCTTTTTTGTTAAATGTATTTGGGAACTTACTATGTTACTGTTTTTTCTAAATTACCAAGAACTGGATTCCTGTGCTGTCAGTCCTTGTGGTACCTCTTGCCTTGTTTTCTGTGAGGACAGGTGTATGGAGAGTAAAATCTTTCTTTCAAAAAGCATTTCTTACCCAAGGAATTGCCCTTGGCTTAGGAGGAAAAAATCTGACTTTTCCCACTCTGAAACTGAACTCTAACACACTCTTGACTTGTCAGTTTTAAAGTGAAGTTTCTATTTTCTGATGAGCTGCTGTTTCTGGTTTGCCACCCCAGAATGCTTACCCAGAGATGGAGATCCTTTGGTTGATGACAAGAGCCTGGAATACAGGAATATTTCAGTATACTGTTGGTAAATACAAGGAAGCTGAGCAGTGGTGTGGATTGGGAATGCGTTTCCTCAATCATTTAGGATCACTGAAGAAGAGCTATGAGGGCCATGTAAGTGTACACAGGGGGATATGAGGATGTGGGATTGGATGTCTGGCCTGAATTTGAGATGTGGATCTGGGTGAAGAAACCACTAGTGATGACATCTGAAGAGTTTCAGGAGAAGCATGGTACCTAAATATTTTGGGGGAGCCTGATGCTAGAAGATTTTTTCAAAGTGAGGCCAGAAAGGTTTTGATAGACAATAGAAAGAGTAATGTAATGTCCTTTTATTGGAAGGATGATTTAAGTGGCTGACTGGAAATAAACTTCTATTTGTGCCATGGGAGAACCCTTGTACCTTTGCCTGCTTTAACTAAAGTCAGGGTGCTGTACCAGCTTCCTTAAGTCAGCTGTTGTATGAATACTTTGAAGCTTGGTTTCTAGTATAATCTAATGTTTTATAAATGAGGTTTAAGCTGATGTGAATGAAATCCTTAAAGCTCATCTTTTCAGGTGTAGCTTAGCCACTTCTGTGAGGGAGAAATTTCAGAGCCAGTACCTTTGTAGATGACACTTTGCAATGACACTTTTTTTTTTCAGTCTGTCACAAGTAAGCTTCTTTCTACAGTTTTTGGCTGATGCTCCTGTCTAGATTGCAACACTGCACAGCCTGACTGGTGTCACCTTTCATTCTCTTATGCACAATGTGGGCAATCAAGGGCTGGCTGTAAATCTAAGACCATTTTAAATATGTCAGTTAAGACAGTAGGAAATAGAGATCACTCCCTTCCAACCTCAACATCAACTCCCAACTTCTGTGATTTGGTGAATAGGTTTATTCACTGATGTAAGACTCAGATATAAACTATGCTTTATGACACCTTTATTAGGTTGCACTGATTTAACTGTTTTTTAATAAGCTATTGTATTTAAACCTGAGCCAAAATCTTTACATCAACCTGATATTTCAGGTTTAGAAGCTCCCACTTATTCCCTTGCTTCTGTTCCCTGCCACTTTGTTATATCTAGCTGAGTGATACAGCTTTATCCATCCTTGCTGACAACTGTGGTGCTTATATTCCCCAGATGATTGGTCTTTATAGTGAGGTTCTGGACAAACTGGACAGAGCAAAAGGATTTATTCCAAATGAAGAATAATGAGAGGCACAACTGCAAAAAAAGGACAGCAGTCTCTCTTGGAAATGTTCTGCTGAATAAAAGAACCATTAGCTCTGCAAAGGCACGAGGTCATGGGAGCAGTGGAAAAGAAACCAGGATCTCCTTCTTGTTGGCAAAGAAGTTATGTACTTTTTAGGAAGTGTTTATTCAATAAATGTAATTGTTTCCCTCTAGGGAATAATCTTCATTCTCCTGAGCTATTTAACAGTTAGAAATAAATATTTAACAGTTAGAAATAAATATTTAACTTTTTCATGAGATGTGTCTGCTGTTGTGTAACAGGCTGGTTTAAGCATCTGATTTTAGTAGAAAGTGGGGGTGAGAATGATAAAAGTATTCCAGAAGTATTCCATCTCCTCTGGATGTCATAGCTGCCTTGCTGCATAAATATTTATCAGGTCACTTCAGCTTCCAGCCCATTTCAGCGTGGACAAGAATTCAGAGCTGGTTGCTGCTTTCACAGTCAGTTAGGACAGACTATGAGCTCAAGGAAAAAGCTGAGGCTTTCACTGGCACTGGTTCTGGGCTGCTGGGAGGGCTCCACCCTCCCTTTGAGCTCACTGAGTGCGTCCCAGGCAGCCCTTAATTGTTGTTCTCAGTTCTGACTTGCACACACACATGAACAGGTAAAGGTGTCACGCTGGACCAGGTGACAAAGGTCATGTTTACCCAGGAAGTGTCAGCAGGTAATTACATACAGCCACAGAAGGAAGCATTAGATGTGGTTTTGCCTACAGCCGGGATTGTTTGAATATTTTCCTTGGAGGTACTCAGTTTGATTTCTTTTATGCTACAGATTTCCCTAAGGAGGCCAGATCAGATCAGCCACAGGCTCTGCTGATAGTACTCACCTCTTCTCTCCAGATTTTCACATGGCACATTTTATTCCAGGCTGAGTATTTACACAGGGTTTAAGTAGGGCAAGAATTCCTCTCCTAGCTGAATCAGACTTAATTAGCTGCATTTGCAGTGGCTGTTCCCAGTAGGCAGCTTGTGTGCAATCACTCTGCTTTGCAGGTGTTTGCTGGTGTAGGTGCAGGCTGGTCCAGGTTATTTTTCTGGGCTAAACGTTGCTTTATAGTTCAGTAGCCCATCCAGTGGGTTATAAATCTTTTTAAGCCAACAACAGCTGACTTGGAAGAAAAAAAACAAACAGTGCTGCTCTTTCCTCCCCCAGTCTTCTCTTTTCATTGTTTTCTTTCAGCTGAGAGAGCCCGGGTGCTCATCCCTGGGTGTGCACAGATGGCTCCAGGGGGTGGCATTGCACTGGTAGTTTCCGATTTCCACATCACTGTGGAAGCTGCAGGGTGTGCTGGATACCGGTTCTGGAACTTGCTTCTGAGAACACAAATGGATCCTCTAGGGCAGGAGGTCACAAATTTCCCCCCTTTCTGTATTTTGTGCCCTGTTTTCCCCCCCCCCCCCCCCAATCTGATAATTTCGTAACTATTTGGAGAGGAGCCCTTTCTACCCCCTCTCACCCGGAGGAGGTGGCTCTCCAGCAGCTTTCCATTGGGGATGCACCTTGGGCCACCTCCCCCCACACACTCTGGGAAGAGCTTTGCTGTTGTGGCTTATTGAGCTGTTGAGTGTTCTGGAGGGGCAGGAAGGAAGAGGGGCCAGCCTGGCCACCAACACCTAGAATTGAAGTGGTCACAGCAATCAAGGTAATTGGCAGAGGGCTGAAGCTCATTAGGGGATTGGGCAGAAGCTTTTGTCAAGCAGTGCACTGAACTAAGGGAGGAAACACCACGATCATCCCTGTGCTGAGCCAAGTGTGGCCCCAACAAGTGATTCCAAGTCTCACAAGAGCTCCTGTGTGCTCCTTCCACTAAGAGATGCTGCTGCACCCACTGACCCCAGCAATGAAATGTTTTTCCTTAGGGTTAAAAAACCCCAAAGTTAAACATAACCCTCATTTTGGAGGCAAGGGATATAAATAAATATTATAAGTCAAGGGGAACCTGAGGATTCTTCAAGGAAAGAGACACCTTTGACATGATGATAACTTTACCTGCTGCACAGCCACGGATCCTGCTGTGACATCCTGAGGAGAGCAGAGAACAGCAGTCCTTGAAGGTTGTGCTGCCAAGCATCATTAGCAACAAAGGGCTATCCAGGTTCCCCCATCTCAGGCATCCAAGGGAAGACAATTTTTCAGAAAACTCTAATCAAATTCCTTTAAAGTCCCTCTTCCAGTAGGCTCACAGATCCTGTGCTCCTCTGCTTAACCAAGGCCAAGACAGTTAATTATCCAGAGCTGCAGAGAGAAGCACAGACACGTTTCTCTGCAGCACAAGCAGCTTATGGTCTAATTTTCTAGAGGTGTCTTAGGGCAGATTAGTTTCATGCCTGTTCCAGGCAGCTGTAGCAGGACATCTTGGCAGAGAGAACCATCCCCCTACACTTCACAATGAGACAGGACCATTAACAGGACAGTGCTCTGCACTTGTTTGGTCCAGGACTTTGCTAAGGTCCTGGTAGCCAGAGCTATTTGTCCTCAGCCAGAAAAATAGGTTGTTAAAACCCTGAGATTAGCTCAGTTGGTTAGAGCGTGGTGCTAATAATAAAAAGCTTTAACAGAGCAAGTTCTTCCTTCACGCCACACTCATTCTCTTCCCATGCCGGTTTCTCTGCCAGTGGTTGTCTCCGCCTTACAGAGT